>NC_140276.1:4481748-4517906 GCF_964030765.1 Micromesistius poutassou | reverse complement strand
GTTTCGGTGTGGGGTAACATGAGATGTTGGAGCGTACGTTACTGTTTGGTGTGCTTAAGGTCAGCGGTAGGAGCTTGGGGGGTGTGGGGGAAACGGATCACGCGATAACGGGTCTCCTGATACGTCCGTCCATACAGTATGCAGGCTTTCTGGACGAAGGCCAGGTCCCAGGGACCTGAAGGAGCTGGGGTGTCAGGAGATGGTCTTTGAAAAGAGGAGGAAGAGGATCTGGGGCCGCGCCTCCTAGCCGCTATCTGGCACAGGCAGAGCTAATGGGGGATGAAGGGCTGCACGCAGATATTTTCCAAATTAAATTGGTGGTGGTTGGTTTTATTTCCTCTGGACGCAACCGAGTTCTCAGTCTGCCATGCTGCTCATAGTGCACAATTTTGGGCATCTCTCATGATATATATATATACATATATATATATACATATATATATATATATATATATATATATATACAATACCATGCTGTATTTTCATTTATTCTCGAATAACAATGGATGATGATTTGAAGTTGTATCAGTAATGTCAGCTACCCTTTAAAAAGATGTCTATGTTCTATGACATACACACTGTGGCTTTTCCACTTCTTTGCTTCCAGAATAATGATGAGTGAACCAGACAGGCTGCTCTGAAAGGCAGATCTCTCACTGTTGAATTTAAAGTGAAAGCGGATTGTCCTGTTATCTGTCAGCAGTTATAGCTGTGACCATTAGCATTGTCTTAGCATTATCATTTCATTATAATCCAACCATTAAATACTAAGTGTAGACAGGGTATTTATCTGTCTAAATATATTTGTGTCAAATATGCCTACATCAATATCCTGAGGAAAACCACAAGCAATGGTTTATCAGCCTCAATTAAAAAATATATACAAATGATAAGCCATTAGTCATTAGTTTAGTATCAATGATAAGAAAAATGCTAGCTCCCATGCTCTCTCTCTCTCTCTCTCTCTCTCTCTTCTCTCTCTCTCTCTCCTCTCTCTCTCTCTCTCTCTCTCTCTCTCTCTCATCTCTCTCTCCTCTCTAACACTCACAATGAGAGTAACAGAGCACTAGCCCTGAATAATTTAGCTTTTGCTGAATTTTTAAAACCCACTGCCTTTGTTTCATGACATGTTGGACCAAATTGGCAGAGATGAACATCTTTATCACCCACTCTGTCTTGGTGATTTCACCCTTTGGTCGACAAACTGACACAGACACAGACTGTCTGTTTGACATTCATTTGATTGAGCTACATATGATCCGGATACATTAGAAACCCATTTGTCATGAATCATCAAGGGTCCTTATGTAACTACCAGACCTTGACGTGCAGGTTTAATTGTAGCCTACCATGTAAGCCGACACCTGTCTTGTCTTTTCTTTCAAATCTAAAATACACGTTCTGTCAAATGTACACGGTTATAGGGAAGTCTGCTAGTCTGGCCAGTGTAACAACACACTGGCCATAACAACATGCTTTGTTTCAAATTTAGACTGTAGATGGTAGAGGACCTATTACACGACCACCTGCTCTTTGAGTGAACACGTAATCTGCTGGTGTGTGTGTGTGTGTGTGTGTGTGTGTGTGTGTGTGTGTGTGTGTGTGTGTGTGTGTGTGTGTGTGTGTGTGTGTGTGTGTGCCTGCGTGCGTGCGTGCGTGCGTGCGTGAGTGTGCGTGTGTGTGTGTGTGTTTCTGTATGTTTGATCTGCAGTGTATTGTGGGGAAATGTGTTGTAGTAGGCCTACAACGAATGAATGAGGCACGCTTGATAGGTATTATCAAAAAACAAAATCCGAGGCGTGCATAGGTTCTATTAACACACATGCGCTATTCACGGTTTCCGTCAAAAGAGTAGTTGGCCCCATCTAGCGGTAGATGCCGCATACATCACATATTACTATCTAATGATCCCCGCCTTTAATGAATCTAAGGAAGCCACCCCAAATGTCTGTGAATTTAGACACTGTAAACTTGGCTGGTATTAACTAGCACTCATTTCTTTGAATAAGCGGAAGTCAAACAATTAATATCTATGGATTGTTTTATAATGTATTCATTGGCTTAATTCCCTTACTGGGCCACCCCACGTTATGCACAATATTCTGCCAGACCTCTTGTTCAAGCTCATTGTCTAGGTCCCTTTGCCATATTATTCTCAGATTCTCCCTTTTACCATACAGTGCATTTGCTGCCATTTATGGGCGTAGCTTGTTCCGGCAGGACACTCTAGTCAAGCACCTCTATAGTTGATTGCTAACGCTGTCCAATCAATCTCACGTACACTGGCGGTCAATTGAAGACCATATATCCAACGCTCACTCTGTGAAGTTCAAGAAGAAGAATGCTGAGCAGAATTTCGCCCCCCACCACCACCCGGCCTGCTTTCGTTCAGCTCTGTATTGTATGGAATCCATAGAATGGGTTTAGATATCTACTGAGCCTGGGAGGTGACATCATTTTTTAATAAATCGCACGCGCGCTTTAGTAAGGCGCATGGTCGCCAAGGTGCGCCAAGTCGAGAAACTAACAACAATGCCGTCAATATTACTTAAGGACACGAGTATCTCCCAACGTCAGAAACATAAACCAAAATAAAGCGCGCGTGCGCTTTATAAAGAAATACTCCCATGTCACCTTCCGGGCCCCGTAGATATCTGATGTGTATGATTGGTAATATGTTGGTATTCTGTATCTGTATATATATATATGTTTCTGTATCTGTATGTATATGTTTTAAATCCTGCAGGGAGCACCGGAAAAGACTGGAAACATACCGCCAAGTTAAATTGTATTCCCATTACATGAAATACATGGTTAAATCTATGACATGAGGGATTCCTGACAGAATATAAAATACTGAGGATGATTGTACAATGTTGGGAAACTTCAAAAGACGATGCACTTACATCATGTCCTTTATTATAACCAATGCATAACAACATATAACATTTAGAAATTAGGGACTTCACTACCTCTTTTCAAAGATAGGCCTACGTCATGTGTTAGAACCCTCTTGTGTTTGTTACCATTATGTTATAATGGCATAAACTATTATGTTATGTTTTGCTAGGGTCATAAGAAATTTTGGGGAAATTAGTGACCTAACTAGCCTCCTAAAGGCTAATGCATTATTCACAATATTCACTCATAGTGCAAATAGGCCTTGGGCACTGGTAAACCTTTCTCCAACACATTTAAATTGTTATTATGACTGGGCCCCTAATGTCGCTGGTATTGCAATACCATACTGATGTAGCCACACCCAGCTATTATCAATCGTTCTTGTAGTTCTATAAAGAAACCCGCAGAGAGCGCTCACACGTTATAATTCCACTGGTTAAGTGAAAGTTTTAACAGCCCAGCGAGAGGGGCAATAAATCACCCCGTAGTCTAGAGCTTCGAGGCAATGCGGGGGCTTCATGTCACGGATACATTTTCCCTTTTCAACTCTTTGAACTACAGTAAGCCCACAGCCCACAGGCTGCGAACCAGAGCCTAGGGGTCAACTGAAACAAGTAATCTCACACTGATACCGTATGATTCTTTATTAGCTCCTAGAAGTATCAACACACTATATATCACGCATCTGTCGGACGTTTCGAATGATATGTTCTCAGATTTCACATTCTGGGGTCGACGTCGGCAGCGACGTAAGGGCAGCGCGTCAACACGTAGCGGGTGGGATGCCAGACATTCTTCAAATACTCCACGCATGCTCTCTTTAAACACGTCCCATGGACTCTGAAGAGTGGAAAACTACAGGCTTTGTTCAGTGTCAGTGGGGTGAATGGGGCTCGGGTTTTGTTTATGATTTGGGCATTTTTTCCTCTCAGGCCTGCGTGTAGATTGTTCTTAAAGTAGCCTAGGCTATATTTGGCGTTTTAACTAGATAAGTCACATTTGAAGTGCCCTCCAGTCTGGGACGATGAAGAAGAACACAGTCCTCTCATCTTTGTCAAATTAAATATAAATTAAATCAATTATTGTTATTTTGTGAAGATGAGGCTTTTGTAGAACGGTCCTTCCTCGGCCAGTGGTTCAGTGGTTCAGTGTTTAGAACAGGGTTTCCGCGTCCAGCCAGCCTTCCACATCCTTCTACATCCTTCTTCTCTGACCCCTCAGAAAGAGCGGCCGAGGAAGGAGCCGTTTGGCAAGGAAACGCTACTTCACTGACGCCATGCGAGACATCCTGACATTCCGCAGACTCTTTCAGGAGACTATCGGCCCATAGATCTGGACTTAGCTAGTCACGCAAGGACCTGATCTCACACATCTTACAAAAAAGTTGCACGTCATAGCCATCGCTATGTAGGCAAGTGTATGGCAATGGCGTAGGCCTACAACCTTAAAAATGTATTCCAGGCCTTTTATCAGAATCTGAATAGTTTTATTGGCCAAATATGCAGAACATAGTAGGAATTTGTCTTGACGTTCGAGTGCGTCGTGGCAGCCATGGACGGCGCCAACTATGCTTATGATGTCAACTCATTCAAAGGTGAATGTGTGTGTGCTTAGGCGAACAGAAACAGAAGTAATCAAATCAAATAAAAACAACAATGATGAACATTTAGTTGCTGTTGATGACCATTGACGTGGTTTTATAACGGATGTGTTCATTGAAACTGAAACGGCAACCGGAAGTTGCAAAGACATGCGTCATAGGCCCATGTGTGCCTTTTGGTTTTGTTTTGGCCGGGTTAGGAGTGTAAACTGTACCAACCATGGTGAAACAAGGCCACTACGCTTACATTTGACCTGGTCACCGTTTGTGTGTGTTACAATAACAATGAACAGACTAATGTGTGCAAAGGTGTGTATTGAGTGCTCTGTGTATTTTGATGTCCCACTTACCCATGAATAGTAGCATTGAAAGTGAAACTACATAATGAAATGGATTCCAGTCATCAAGGCAATGGCAATGATTCTTCTTTTCCTAAGTTTAACTCTTTTTTGTTTTGTTCCAATCAGAGTGTCAAAACTTGTAGGGGCTTTCCTCTGATTATCTTAGATGCATGCTATGTAAAGAACAACAGTATCCTATGAACTAAAATGAAAGTGGAACAATTGATTGTTTCTATACTGGAAAATTAGAGTCAGCACCCTATTATTAAATGTAACAGCTTGTTAAACCAAGATGGCACGCCAAACTAATATCCAGCACTCTATATTTAAATAAATGTCTTTCATTGTGAATTCAAGCAGTACAATCAATGATTTTCCGAGGATACACAGCCATAAATCTGTCGTATGGACCATGGTATCAAATGGTCTCACTATTCAACTTAAGCGCTGTTGTCTGACTGGGCCTTGTCACTGATTTATCAGAGCTTTCCCTCCAGAACAGAGCAGCATTAAAAGGGAAGGACTTATTTTACACATGCATAGAGACACAACCCCCACCACAACACACACAAACACAAACACAGCCAGCCAACCTCAGCCCAACAGGAAGTCTCGAGAACACAAAGACGTGTGATTATGGGGGAAGAGGTCTGCGGTGAGGTTGGGGTGGGGTGGGGTGGGGGTGGGGGGATGTGTAGGGGGGAGGGGAGCAGCACATGTCACCAAAATCACAGCTTGGGCCAGCAGTGCTGTGAAGATAATGAATGAACAGACCCATTGTTTGGCGGCCATGTTTGGCTGGAGGGGCCACAGATTTGCATTGTTTTAAGATAAGACCTGCTGGATAAGCTTATTAAAAGGATGTATCATTTACTCTCCACTCATTTTTATCATGGGATATCATGATGATTCTAATATTAGATCGCCCGACGGGGGAAAATCCATTACCACATCCATACCATGAGGGTGTTTATAGCTGACCTATGGCAAGTGGAAATCCTCCTCTCTTTCCCTCACGCTTTTTTTTTTCCGTTCTCACACCCAGCCTAAGGGGGTCAAAGCCAATGTTTGGCTAATTTGCAACCCAAACATATTTTTTTTCCCTTTCAGGGTCGTTTCCGTCGCCATCCCTCATTGGTCGGCAAGGCAGGGGGACACCAGGCTGGCGCTTGCTGACTGATCCCCTGAATGCTCTTTGGTTGTCACACTTTTCCCAAACGCCTTGCAGCTGCCCCTATTGTGGAGGGAGGGGCTCCTTGGCTTATTCTTTAGGCCTCCTGCTGTTACCCCAGACCGACAAGCAGGGCGTGTGCACCACACAATGGCAGACACTATGACATCATGCCCGTCTTCTGTGAGCAGGATCCTGATGCATTCTCTGATATACGGAGAGGGAAAGAGTGAATTCCGTTGCATGGAGTGTCCATAGGGGATTACAAAGGCCCCCCCGGACAAGCCTTTATTGGGGCCATTTATTTGTCTCGATTGTTTTTCATGCAAGTGACATGTGGTCATTTTAATGTATGTGTGAACCAGGGGTATAGTTAGCTAGATTGGGGATGTACCTATGAGGATAGAAAGCTACTAGTTGTAGTGCTAATGAAATATATTGCCCTGACTTCTACATCATTTCAAATCATTCAAATTTTGTTTAAGAGCAGTTGTGAGGATCAAAATGTTAAAATACATTATTACCCTTTCAACGTTTCAGGATGTATTTTAGATGTACGATGTACAACTACTCAATATCAATCTAGTAATAGAACACACAAGTTCTCAGAAGTAGAAAAAGGCAAATTGGTATTTATTCAATGGTATCAAAACAACACTTAACAAACATATGCAAAAATAGATATAAGAGAAATATATTACTTTACTTCAATAAATAAGTCAAAAGCACAGTGAGTATTATTGTGGCCCCACTGTGGTAATGTTAAGGGGGTAAGTCTTTGTCCCAGAGCTGTGGTACACAGTAAAGAAACATGAGGTAATAAACGGTTACTTCCTCCCAAGTGTGAGGATCGTCAGGGTTTCATTATGTTTACAATGTCCATTTTTTGCACGTCAATTGGCAACACTTTCAACCTGAACTGTTAAAGTAATGGAGATACATTCAAATGGAGAAGTGACTTCCAAATAGGTGTCTGTAGTTTGGCCATTTTCTTTCTTATATAATGCTTCCTTTAACCAGCACAGGAAGCACAAAAGGCAAACCACAACATATTAAACATTCCTGAGTCAATAGTGAATCTAGCAACTTTAAGGCCTTGCCATTCTGTACGAAGAATAGAAATGATTATCAAAAAGCGATCCACCTTATTTCTTTGAATACAAAAAGACAAAGGAAATAATTGTATCCACTTCCTATACAGGAATACTCTCAATTGTATCATCAACCATGCCATGTGACCTATATTGCTCAATATTGCCACAGCTATGGGTAACGTTTACATGCTCACAGGATGAACAAAATACTGATAAATTGGTATCTTCAACTTGAAATAATGGGACGTTTGGCGCCTACGGTCAATGTCCACAGAAAAACCCGCGGGGCACCGACTTTGAAACTCTCAGAGTCCAGCGATACCACCGCGGTGGTTTTACATTACGACCCCTGTAGCTCTCAGAGCTAGAGAGTCAATAGAGGGGCCGCAGAACGCAGGGGGTTTGGGGGGGGGGCCCTCAGCAGCTCGGCGAGGTGGTGATGGGGCTGTGGAGGAAGGAGAGCTGGCCGGCCGACGAGTGCACAGGGATGGACACGGGGAAGTTGAACACCGTGCCGCTCTTGCCGACGGCCGGGCTGCTGGCCTCTGAGGAGCAGGTGGACGACGCCAAGACCTGCGACTCGAACTGCAGCAGCTGACCCATGAAGCTGAAGTTGGGGGAGATGATGCTTCGCCGCTGCTTGACAAACTCAAAGGCCTCGTCCAGCTTGACCCGGTTGGTGCGCATGAGGTAGGCGAGGCAGATGGTGGCCGAGCGGGAGATGCCCGCCTGGCAGTGGACGAACACGCGGCCGTTGCTCTTCTTCACGGAGTCTGCAAGGAGCAGGAGGAGGATGGGATTAGTGTCACGCAGTGGCACAGTTATAAAACATTGCCTTCATATCCCGCAGGCGCCAGAGGCAAGCATTAAGAAAAGAAACTGTCAACACTGGCAACACTTTCTGTTGCTATTCAAATTCAAAAAAAGGCCACTGTAGTCTAATGGTCGCATCTCATTAACACACAGGAAAGGCAGTTAGCAAGGGGGCATGGGGAGTGAGCTTGTGGGGGCTATTCCCCATGGAGGTGGTCTGAATGGACAATGGGGGTGGGGTGAATCCCCTGCTGGGCATATTGGTCTTGGAGGAAGGCTGGCCGCGAGTGTGGAGAAACTGCCTTTTGTCTCACCAGAACAAAGGAGGCGCAGAGTGAGCCATTCAAGCCCAAGCAGCCAACCCACCGCCAAAGAAAAGTGGATGGAGGCCGCTGCCTCCCAGTTCTACATGAACAAGGGGGTATGTCCTCAACTGAGGCTTCGAGGGGGGGGGGGGTTGGGTGATGATGTAACCACCCTTATGTTTAAAACGGGGAGTCTATGTGGAACAGCTGGTCGGTTTTGGAGGGAACTTTTTCTACACTTTAATCCAGGCTCATTGAATGCATAGGGTGAGGGACAGAGAAGGGGGGGTGGGGGAGGCCGTTGGAGAGTACGCTGTCAACTGACCTCCTGGGAACAGTTTGGGTCGATTCATAAAATAATGTACGGTGCAATAGTCTTACCGATAAACTCGATCGCCTCGTTGAACCAGGAACTGATGTCGGCTTTGTGGTTGTCCTCCACGGGGATGCTCTTGTACAGGAAGGAGTCTTCAAAGTGGTTGGGACAGTTGGCCGAAACGTTGATGAGAGCAGTAATACCCAGCATGTCCAGCATGTCTTTCCTGGAGGCATGGTACGCACTGCCAAGGTACAGGAAGGGCAAAATCTCCACTGGACCACCCTGGAGAGACAACGGAAAAACAACAACAAACAAAAGTCAAGCACTGCAATACTAAGACGGTACACGTTACAACGCAGACAGGATGCACGGGGATTTTTAGGGGAATTTTTTTTGCCAATAATAAAACACAAACCTGGTCATAGAGAGGCGTGCTGCACGGACTGCAGCCAGGGTCTGCGCTTTGGGGATGGGTGGCACTCAGTGGCAAACTGAGACCCTGGGGTGGTGAAGGCTTGGAGCACATCTCCGGGTACTCAGAGGAAAACGTTTCAAAGCCACCTAGATCAGAAAATAGACAAGAGGGTTAGATTTCCGACACGGCCATTGACATTTTAATATCCTGTTCTAAACAAGTCACAACAGCCCACTGGGCTATTTCGGCCCGCTGTTTATTTCACAGTAGGACACCAGCTGTTGCGATGACAGCTGGGGTCCACATTTGTTGTGTCGTTGTTAGGATACGACACCAACAGTGGACAGGTCAACATGAAGTAATAAATGTCCAAAGGGATTGGAAAACAGTTATGATTTATCTGTTACTGTTTTAAACGCCCGTACCTTTAAGCATGAACACACTGGCGCCACAGGGGTCACGGCACAGGGCGGTCACAGCGAGCATCAGGGTCCCGTCTTTCTTCACTTGGCCGAAGTCCAAACTGCGATCGTCGAGGAACACCACAGAGTCGTACTCCCCAGAGAGAAGCCGGCTGCGTGTGTCCTCGTTGGGGACGATGTGCTCCAGTCCCAGGCCACCACGGGCTCTCCGGCGCACAATGGTGCTAAAGCGGACGTTGGACGAGCCGGGTATGTGCGACGAGTTGAAGGAGAAGAACGATCTGCAGTCCAGGACCAGGCAGCCGGAGTCGTCGCCCTCCAGCAAGTCGCGTAGAGACGCACAGTGGATGCTGGGGACCTCCATTATGACCATAGTAGGACGTCGGCCAAAAAAAGTTAAATCCAAATACATAAAAAGTGTAGTAAGTGAGCGCTACTTGAACACACCGACTGAAAAGTGTGTTATTTGGTTCGCCTGTTCGGACCTTTTTCCGGATGACGCTCAAATTGAAAAAAAATAGTACTTGTTTATCAAATGCAGTTTGATAAACCGATGTGGAAAAACAAGCGCGTCTCTTTTTGGTGTATCCGAATGTTGTTGTATAAATGTGTAAATATATCCTTGTTCAGAGGTTGATTCTATCAAACGGAGAGCTTGAAAGGGGCTTATATACCTCCTCCGCCGCCTGAGAGTGAAAAAGCGCTGACGTCAAGGGCCCGCCCCTCTTGGCATGCTGCCTGCTTCACACGTCATTGTGTAATGAGCGGCCATGCCCCGCGAGGAAAGACACAATTTGGGGACATTATTCAGTTTCAATATAATAATTAACGTTTTTTTTTGGTTGTACACTTTAATATATACCTATATTGTATTTACTTAAATTATACTACGTTTTTTAAGTGCCCTTTTTCCAATTATACTAATATTATTATGATGATTCTGATTATAATTAATATTACTCTGATTCGTGTTCATTATTATTGTCATCATCATCATTATTATTATTACTTTCATTATTATAAAAACTACTATTATAAGTATTATAATTAGTAGCCTATTATAAGTAGTAGTGGTGTTTTTATTGGGAAAAACTGTTAACCTCTGAACGTGGGATAATTGAATTCAGTGTTACATTAAAAACAGACCAGAAGCTGTCATCTGATATTCATTACAGAGCCGTTGCGTTGTATTTGTCAGCATATAAGGAATTTTGCAAATTTTCCATGATGTTGTTGTTTAATTCGATTTTTATTTTGCCTCTTCAACTGAGAGTTGACAAATAACAAGATAATAAGCAAATACCTGACATGGGGGCCATAAAAGTTTATTCTTTGTTTTTATTAGTCCGAGGTACATAAGGTTCAATGCCCCGTGAGCAAAGGCTCACCATAAAAGTTAATCACTGTATAGAAATCTGAAGTCCAGTAAATTTCCACACGCTGGAAACCAAAAGGCAGTCTTACAGGAAGACAACAGCAGATGGGGATCTCTTGAATATCGGTAAAGAAGACAGAAACAGAGAGAGAGAGAGAGAAAAAAAAAAACTAAACCAAACCATAATCACTATCGGACATCCTTTTTTTTTCACTGCATGCTTTGCTGACTCAGATGGGTTGTTGTTGCTTAGGCCTATAGGGAACAAACACACGCGTGAGGGCACCAGTGCAATGTTTGGGAGTGTTTCTCAAACCCTCACCGCAACGACGCACCACACGTTTGTTTTGTTTTTGTAACTTATGTTTCTAGTGGGTTGACCTAGATTGACCATACAACGACATTGTTTTGCGCTAGTAAATGTCTTTGATGAATTGCATTGTTGGCTTTTTTTTGCAAAGGTAACTTCAATTCAGTTTCTTAATTTCCCCTTTGGTCAATCATAATCACTTAGAAAATGAATGAAAGCAGATGTAATCTGGAAACAACACCACCATTGCCAAGCCAATAAAGTTATATTGTATCATTTGTGTCTGCCATAAAAAGGCCTGGATCTTGCGTCGGAAGATGTTGTTGACATATATAGGCCATGACATCGTTCTCACCCCATTGTAAAATGGACGAGAAAAGGGGGCAAGTGGGGAATGGGGGAACTCTATGTGGGGGTTCACATCCTTAAAGACTAAGCTCTATGTTTCCTCAGGGTCAAGGGTGAGAGGAAAGGCAAGTGTGAGGAAGGAAGAGAGGGAGACTTCAGGACAGGGGGTGGGCTGTGAACAAGGAAACGAAGGCCGTAGCAGTGTGTTGCCAGAACTCCACAGCCTGTTTGAACCTCACACTCCAGTGAGATGAGTCAACTGTAAAATGCCACAGGCCAGGAATGTTAAAAGAGGTAGAGAGAGAGAGAGAGAGAGAGAGAGAGAGAGAGAGAGAGAGAGAGAGAGAGAGAGTGTGTGTTGGGGGGTGGTCTCCGAAAACAAGCTGTACCCAAACATTATGTTCTCAGAGTGATTGTTTTCCCCTTAGTGATGCATCCATGAGCTGGACATGACGCTTCATTTCAACATGATGACGTCAGGAACACACCCCGGTGAAGCAGCAAGCAAAGACAAGGAAAAAATTGCAAAATGTGAAGCAATAACGTTCAAAGGAGGTGTCACGTTCAGTTGCCTTGTTGGGTTGTACTTTAAAGTCAAAATGTTTTAAGGTAATGCGTGTCTACAGAAAGCCTGTTTCTTATTGAACTCATATGCATACATTTAAAGAAGCATGTGATTTGGGGGTATTTACAAATGTGCTGACGTCTGTCTCCTGGTGACCTCAAGTTGTGTTATATTATAATATTTTTCGATGTCAATCATTCTAGGCAGCGTCACACTGGTGTGCTCCGTACAGAAAGAGAAGTGAAATAGAGAAGCTTGGTGAGGCATTTCCTGTGTTTTGGATCTCATCACTTGCTGTAAACACCGTGTGTTTACTGTCATAGACGCCGCAGGAAACAGATGAGTCTGCATTGGGAAACCACTTTTTACCAAACTGCTGAACAAATGCACCATCCCCCAATAAATGTACATGTACTATACATGACCATACATGCCGGAAACTCAAAATCCCCATCACAGTATTAAGTATCTATTTTGCCTTTTCTGTAGGATGTGTCAACATCACATGCTAGCAGGGAGGGGAATGTGTCACCTCTTGTTGAAAGAAGCTACAACTTATGGTCTGTTAATGATTTGTTTGTTGAAGGAAATCATCTGTTTGAATTCAATGTCACTCACTGCATGTTGAGTGACTGAACTTGTAGAACTTCAAAAGGAATTCCAGCCCCAAGCAACAATCAATGTATAAATAATCCTATAAATGACACATATCCACACAAACAAACAACTGTATAAGTCCCCTCCCCAACTCTGAGGATAAACCTCAGTTGAATACATAAAGCCCTCGAAAAGAGTGTGGTGTGTTTTGTAACCTCAGTGGTTGAAACCTTATGGATTGCCCCAAGGTTTCACAGTTTACACAAATCCCAGAATCACTTTTGGTTGAGACGCAAGGGAGTCCCATTGGGTGTTAGGAAATACATGGTCACTATCATTAAATAGACAACTGGGTCCTGCAGGACATGCTATTGGGCCCATTCTGGTTGTAATCACTGTATGTAAAGGCTATTTATTTTTAATTTCCTCAAATGTAGTTTTCATGCCATCATTACAGATAGCTGCTGAAAAAAAAGTAGGCTAAAACATATTCAGGATCATGTAGATGTATCATAATATATGGTCCTGAATAGAATGTGTGTATATATATGTGTGTGTTTATGATTGCGTGTGTGTGTGTGTGTGTGTGTGTGTGTGTGTGTGTGTGTGTGTGTGTGTGTGTGTGTGTGTGTGTGTGTGTGTGTGTGTGTGTGTGTGTGTGTGTGTGTGTCTAAAAAAGGTTTAGAAAAAAGTACAAATATTATTATCGCAGCCAAATCCTTTTCTGGATTGTTAAGGAGTTTGACTTAAAAATAAAAAAAGTGACTGAAGTTCAAACATCGGATTGAAAGAAAAAGAATCCCCCTTTACAGGAAGTCGTCGGAAACCTCTGGCCCAATCAGATTTTGCAAAGCGTCCTAAACCGACGTCATCCCGGTAACGGTGAACAACCGGTGGAATTGGGAAGAGATCCGTGTGTGCCGCTAACTATATTTCGCTCCATAGTCTCCTCTGTCAAACTCAAATACATCATGCCTTTCGATGTTAGGAGGTGAGTATCGATACATTTAATAGGAACCCGAACTGACACTTGTAATCTGTACTCTGTGTGCATCGCTGAATGAATTCCTCGCAGACTGTGAGTCAAAACCCCGAGCCAAACTTAGAGCAGTGTCTCTCAACTAGCCTTGAACTTATACATTGTTTCATTTTTTTATCGAGTTAAACCCCCTTCGATAAAGGGTTGGAGCTCCATGGTTGAAGTATTCCGGTAAAGTTACTAATCCCTGTATTGGATTCGATTGTGCGCCTTTAGTGATCCTACATTTGCATACTTTTCATACTCGCATATATAGCCTACATCTGGGACAGTAAGCTTTTTCTAAAATGATTTTGAGTCAATCGATGGTAGATACATGTAATCGGCAACTTTTGTTAGTCATTTTCGCATGTAATGTAATTCCTTAAACTTGCCCCCGCCCAGTCAAACCATCGCTCCCATCCCAGAGATGCGTTGAACGCGTCATCATTTGTCAAAGATAAATGGGCAGTTGGCCTACTGATGAGATACAGGGACGCAATGAGTGGTTATCAACTGGTCCAACCTCAATGAACCTTAGTCATTATGTCCCCTCCAAAAGATAAAACATGTATTTACCAATATTGTAGTAATCAACCATGCTTTCATGTACTGTTAACACGTGGAGGAAACGAAAAGCTGCAATCATTTGGGCTAAACTGAATGAATGAGTAAGCCATTGGAACATGAATTAACATTGAAACATGAGTCAATTTATGTTCTTCTTTTTAAAAAGGTAAAGGTTTGGCATACCGGTATGCTCTGCGGCCCACTCAAAATACCCTCAACTAGTGGCTCTTGACCCAAAACACCAGTTGAGAATGATAATTTACAGTTCCTCTACTTTTTAAGCAGCTCAAAAATTCTCTCACACACACTTACAACTATATCAGAAATGTGTTAAGTCAAAGATGTTTTTTTGAAATATCAATGAAATCATGTAATGATAATGAATAATAATGAAATGATATCAGTGAAATATCAAATATCTACTAAGAATGCTTTGGAGTCTTATGTGCTTCCACACATAGGAGTCTACCAAAGCATTGTTGAGAATAATGTCAAGGTCTCATTCACTGAGATACAAAACACATTGTTTGGTCTGTCTGTTGCTTTAATCATAGTTTGTGACTCCCTGTCTGTCGATCTTTAAGCGTAATGAAAGAATCTATTTTGTTTAAAGGGATCTCAGAAGGAGCCTGAAATGTAAGTGGGTGTGTCACTCCCTCCCTTTGTCCACCGGACTTTGAACCGGTTGGTCTACTTACTAAGTGTATATTACGTGACGTGTGCAAGATAGCAGACACTTGGTCACGTTTGGTCACATCATTTTACCCCTGAAATGAGTCACTGATGTGTCTGCCTCTGCAAAAGAGAGGGGAAATTGTGTTTAGTTAATTTGTAGTTAGAGTGGTCAAGGACTAGGAGACATTACCGTGGGAACCTAAGTGTAGGAAATGCATCATGTGTCCCCAAATAGATCATGAACTACTACACACAAGCTCCCTGATTGCAACCAAGGTGTTCCAATTTGGATGAATCTAATGAAGGTTGTGTATTCTATCTTCAAAATGTAATAATTAGTCTCTATATAATTAGAGACTCTTTAGAGAGTATTATTTCACATAACTGGATTAATACTTTTTAACAATGGTCAAGATGTTGGCCTGCTTTTGTGTAGTTTTTATTTTGTATTTTATAAAGTAAATGAGCATGCCAGGATTTTGCATTTACCAGCAATATTTCTGTTTCTGAGCAGTACATGCCTTAAAGGGACACACCAAGATATCTGTAAATTGCCATTTGCCTGTCTTACCCATATTTATGTGGTTTAATTCCAAATTCAACATTGTGCCTCTAGAAGTGGAGTTCACTGCGTTAGCATTTGCTTTCCATTAGCCACTTCCATTGACTTGCAGAGTTACAGTGGCATAGTGCCTGTTAAATGTGAGGGGGACACACTTTTTATCAAAAGAGTCTTAATGTGTTCCAAATAGTCGCTCATTGCAGTAGTTCGTTTTAGATTGGTTGTTTGTCTGCAAACACACAGATCTCCCATCCTGTCAGCTGTGAATGTTTGTAGACAAACTTGTAGACAAAGAATCTTGTTGTGCTGTTACTGCCACTCGCTTTGAGAGAGCGACTATTCAGAACACATTGGCCATCTTTGGATAGTAGTTAAAAGTGTACTCCCCTCACATGATCAGGAGCTAGGCTACTGTAACTCTGCAAGTCAGTGGAAGCGGCTAACAGAAAGCAAATGCTAACCTAACAAAGTCCCCTTCTAGACACCACACCATGGGATTCGGAATTTAACCACTGTTCTGAATCTGGGCCAGACAAGCCAATATCTCAGCGTTTCCCTGTAACTTGTGCAAGCTCTCTGTAGTGCAGTCAGAGATGGTGTGAATCCTAGCTAGTTGCGTGAAGCTAATGCGATTGTAATAAACAGCCGACTCAAGCCAGCTCCAGCTTTATGGTTCGCTCCAGCACTGTTATGACTGGGCCGTCACGATTAGCCTCTGAACACAGACATTATCAACTATGGCTTTTGCTATCTTAAAAAACGACCGATTTAGAGAGATAACGAGGTGACAGTTGCTATCTCAGCATATCAGCCCAGCCGATCTAATACCACTAACGCTGTGATGCTTTATCATCACTGTATTCATGCTGACTCATTTGCACAAAGCACTCCCGGCGGCTGAGGTGACAGTTGCTGAAAAGCAGTCCCACTGCTTTCCATCGTTGGGCGTTACAGATAACATCCTCCTAACCCACAGTCCGCCCCCCCCCCCCCCCCGCCATCGACATAACTCTTCCCGGAAATGAGTGAACAAACACCCCAAAAAGAAGGAAGAGACAGAAACTATGCAAATCGCTGTCGTAGCGCCAGCTCAGCTTCAGACCCAGTTTCAGATTGAGAGTTTGTTTTATTACATCGTACAAGTTAAAGTACAGTAGAGTACAGTCCTGAGGCTTGGTTCCTCAGCAGTCACATAGTGGCAACAATGCGAGACGCCAGACGATGCATCTCAAATCGCTAGCCGTTATTTTGGGGGCATTGAGAACGGTGTTGCGTGAAAGGGGGTGGAGGAAGGAGACGGTTGCTCCTAACAATAGTTTAACAGGGAGGATGTTGTGGCGCTCTGGTTGTCTGGCATGGAAGGCCCCCCCCTCCTGCCCCCCTCTCTGTACTTCCCTTCACCACAGGGGTCTTCTGTGCCCCCACATCCTCTCTGGGCTGCCTTCCTGGCAAATTAGTTATCACACACACTCTCACACACAATCACACACACACACACACACACACACACACACACACACACACACACACACACACACACACACACACACACACACACACACACACACACACACACACACACACACACACACACAGTGGTTACGTTTTTGTTTATTGTGATGGATGGATGGGGCTCTGACCTGGGACTTGTGAATGAGAAGAGGGGGGGAGAAAGTGAGCAAGGTGAAACAGCGGGGATTGCGCCCCGAACAGGAAGCCCTGCCTCCCACTTCCTCCCCCTCCCTGCAATTGCGTCAGTTACGATTACTTCTCTGGCAACGCCTGTGGAAGAAAATGTGCACAGAAGTGAACGTTCAGGGTGGGAGGGACCAGCATGGGGGCGGTCCACCACACGAGTTTGGGGGTGAAAAAACGTTTGATACCCAAAAAGGGCAGGATGGAGTCGGCTCGGCGTCTGTGGACCCAAATAGTTCAACGCGAGTTAGGTTTAATTTGAGTTCCCGCCTTCCTTAAGTAGGCGAGTTTGGGTTTTCTTGATCTATCGGATTTTGGCTGGTTTGACCAAAGATATTTTAAATCGATCCAGATTCATGTTAAATCCAAGAGTAGAATTTGTTTGCAAAGTCCGACAACCGTTACATAACATACTTGCGTAACACCATATGATAAGTTCATGTCTGAATCTATTCACATCTATTTGCTGAAGTCTATTTGCATGTGACTGGTGTGTCTATCGTGACGTGTGTACACTGGTCTGTGCAGAGGTAACGTAGCTCACGTAGTCCACAGGCCGCAATCCAAATAAAAAAGTGTGTGTGTGTGTGTGTGTGTGTGTGTGTGTGTGTGTGTGTGTGTGTGTGTGTGTGTGTGTGTGTGTGTGTGTGTGTGTGTGTGTGTGTGTGTGTGTGTGTGTGTGTGTGTGTGTGTGTGTGTGTGTGTGTGTGTGTGTGTGTGTGTGTGTGTGTGTGTGTGTGTGCGCGCGAGCGAGCGCCGCAGCTGGCCGCCCGGGGCCCTGTTTGTAATGGCTTTCACCCAGAAATAACATTCCACATCTCTTCTGTAATATTGCACACTCTCATGGGTACAGCATGTACAAGTTTACTCAGAGAGCAACGTGTTTTTGTAAACTCACACGAAGTATGCCTTTCTCACTGTTTTTTCTTTCCCTTTTTCTTCCCTTTCACAGATTTGATGTCTATAGGAAAGTACCAAAAGACCTCACCCAACCCACATACACAGGAGCTTGCAGTAAGTCGCCAATGGGCTTCTGTTCATGAAATCATATTTGCATAAAATGTAATGGTAAGGAGGGGGGTTTACATTTTATTTTCATTTTCATTACTTCCAGATGTTATTGTTATGTACAGTTGTTATATGTATTACTGAATAGAGGCCAAACCTAAGTATTGCATTTCAATAAAAAACCCCACCAAAAAAATGGTGTTAATTTGATCAGCGAGTCCGTGTCTCCACACGTCTTCATACTCAAATGTGTACAGAGTGAGTGGTAGCCGTCAACAAAGGGAGTTTTTTGGTGCAACGACCTCTAAGCGAGGGGCGGGGTCGGCGGCTGTCATTTTTAAGTATTAACCTGTGCCAAGGGAAGGAGTACCCCAGGGCCATGAATCCTAAAACCCTTCTTGTCCTAACACAACCCTATAATATGGCAGGAATGTTCCAGAGCAACACTCACGCACACTCCTTTTGGGCCCGAGGCGAAACGACAACCCTGACGGCGTAATCCAAAAATGCGCTTTCTCGCTGATGTCATTGAATTTCCTGCTTGATGTCAGGAAGTCATCACGTAACAATTAGATTGACTTTTTATCCGCGGCGCGCTGAGATACGTACACACGTTCCATTTAGTATACTCAATGTTCCCTTCCAAACGTTTAGTATTTAGTAATGTTTTTTGTTCCTCTTCAGGAAATTGAATTTGCGCCATGAATTAGTTTTTCTTCTTTTATAAGCCAATGACTGTCAGCCAAGGGGAAATAAATGAGCTATTCTTGTAGGCCATTGTCGCCCTTCCTGTCTCGGTGAATTACGTCCCACTGTTATGTGGGAGGGGAGGGCACCGCAGCCGCGACGCAAGCAAGAAAAGAGAAAAATCACCAATATTGCGTTTCCAGGTTCCACATACAGCTTGGTCCCTTTCACAAAAGGTCAAATATTTAACCCTTTGGCCTTTTGTCCCGGATTAGGTCGGCATTCCAACACGTTTGTCAAGCGGTGTCTTGTTGTTATGTGCGTCATTTAAACAAAGTACATTTATGGCAAAAATAATAGTACTCCTACTACTAGCTTTTCTTTCATTATTCAAAAAAACGTTGAAAATAATAAATAAATAAAAATCTGTTCTTGTGTTGTAAGCCTCTGATGACTGATGACTATTATTACTGTTACGGGAAGTGCTATTGCACTATGCAGAACATCACCATCATCAGCGCAACTCTAAAAGCGTGTTTGTTTTTGGTTTCGCTCTGTTTCACCAATGAGTCAAGGGACACCTCATCCCCTTCAAACAGCAGACGCTGGAAGGTGGCAGTTTAACAACAGCACCTTGCGTGTGCGGCGGCGGCGGCGGCGTGCGCGTGGCCCTTGTTTTCGCGGGTCACGTGTCCTTTGGTGAACCTGAGCCGGTCTGCCGACGTGTCATCGTGGCACTCCCTCAGTGTTTGTACCGCGGTTAAACATTACCTTTCGATAAGCCCCGCTCAATCTGGGCCCACCGGTTGGCCAGGCCGCCACACCCTCTAACCACAGGGTCATGTGACTCATGATGATGCTCCCCTCTCCCCTCTCCCTGGTGGGGGTTATCTCGTTCAACGGGGTCACCTGCTGACGGCGGTTTTGACTCATCCCAGTCACTCATGCTTTTGTGTAACCGTGTCGCGGTTGCTCGAGTTTCGTGTGTCGTCGGGTCGAGTCTCGGCGTTCTCTTTGTGTCACGTGACGCGGAACGAGCCCCGGAGCTCCTCTCACTCTCGAGTCTTAAGACGTCGCGTCCGTCCCGGCTCAGTCCACAACAACAACAACAACGACAACAACAACCACCACCACCACACTGCTTATTATGCTCTGAGGTCCGGTGCTCTAAGATGCTGTCGTCATCGCCACCCTCCCTCCCTCCCTCCCTCCCTCCCTCCCTCCCTCCCTGGGCCATGTTGAGTCGACTCTGGCGCAGACGGTGTGTGTACGGGCTGCTTCTGGGTCGACGTAATTTGCGAGAGTTTTGTGTCAAGAGGAAACCCAAAATGGTGTGTTTGTGGAGCGCACTCGACATGACCTCACTCTCCTCAGAGGAGATGTGTTGTAATGGCTGCCCCCGCCGGGCTGGCGTTAACGTTCATCGCCGAAAAGGAAGGGCTTTAAAGGGCCAAACGGCCTTTATAAGCACCCATAAAAACCACGGGCCATTTGGAGACGCTTTTTTAACAGCCTGGCTGTGATGTCATTTATTGACTTCACCAGATAAGGTCATTCTTGCCCTAATGTTTTATTTTCTTTGGGATGCCGTTAAACGCAGATAATGGGTCACGGGTTTAAAAAAAAAAAGTTATTTTTGTTTGTTTGTTGTTGTGTCTTTTAAGTTGAAATCGTCTGTGTCTTGTCTCTACAGTATCCATCCTCTGCTGCGTGTTCATGCTCTTCCTCTTCTTGTCTGAACTGACGGGCTTCATAGCCACTGAAATGTAGGTACACAGTCACACACATGTACACGTGTACGCACACACACACACACACACACACACGCACACACGTACACACACACACGTACACACACGTACACACACACACGTACACATATGTACACGCACGCACGCACACGCACGTACACACACACACACACACGTACACACATGTACGTACACACACAGACACACACATATGTACACACGCACACACACTCATTTCACCATGTCCTTAGCTCTTGTTCCGACGCGGCCAAAGGAGCGGTGATAAAGAGACACTATTGTCAATGTCCCTGTAATGACGTGCTCAGTGTCAGCCACAGTGTCCCAACCCACCAACGAGGTCAATTTTCTCACAGGAAATTGGCTTCGGTGTGCATGCGTCACCCTCTCTCTCTGTGTCTCCCTTGGCGGCGAGAGAAGGAGAGCTAGACTCGGCACTGGGAGTGACGGGCAGGATATTGCGTTAACGGGCGCCACTGCAACAAAGTACACTTTGTCACAGGACACCGCGTACCGTGGCGTGGTGACGCCCTTCCTTTCGCCAAAACGGAGGTGTCAAATGAAGTGCCTTGCTTTCCGTTTTTTGAAAAGTGCCGTCTCATCCTAACCCTTCTTCCCGTGTGGCCGTGCCGTTGTGTTGCCAGTGTCAATGAGCTGTACGTGGATGACCCCGACAAAAACAGTGGTGGGAAGATAGATGTGAGTTTAAACGTCAGTTTGCCAAACTTACACTGTGATTGTGAGTATACATACAGTATATACATATATATATATATTCATCCGTATACATCTTGATTCACACGTTCATTCTGTCCTCCCATGTGTGTTCTGTTTTTGCAAACCCCGAATGACACGGCCTCTATAAATGTTTTAGTGTTTCCTTGTTTTTTTTTTGTGTGTACCTTTTTGAGATATCCTTATCGCCCTCGTCTGATTATCTCACCCCTCTTCCTGTTGATTATTTACGGCGAGTTGGCAGAGGAAACGCATGTATCAAACCGTGTAATGCTCTGTTTGTGTTTAGCGGTCCTGCCTATGCTCGATTAGTGCCAACGCTGGGCTTGTAAACAACGTCTGTCCCTTATCTCTGGCCCAGTTTAAAGTTATTGAGTCTGGGAGAAGGGCGCCCTAATGCGCTTGACACAGAGCTGCCTCTTGCTGCCTCGTCCTGCCCGCTCCGTGATGTCAGACATGGGTTGGCCCGGTGAGCCATGCCATGAGAATCGTCACCCCCACCTATTTGCCTGCTATGACTCTCCTCAGAAAGTATGCCCCGAGTGGAAAAAAAAGAAAAAGCACACACACATGCATGCACCAATCTAGATTTGGACCAGAAATTGGAAAAGTTCATAAACGGCTGTGGAGTAAATTAGCCACAGATTGCGTGTGTGTGTGTGTGTGTGTTCTGACATCTCGTCCGCATGTGGCTGTGACGCCTGTGCTCAATAAATCTCCCCGAGGCCCAGATAGCTTCCTCTGCAGTCACTTGCCGCTGATCATTACAGGCTTCCCCCCCCCCCCCCGTCCATGCCTCCTAAATCGGACACTCAGATCCTCAGGGCTCTTTCCATCACGTATCTTCCGCTGCTCTTTCGTGGCGTTAGAGTTAATACCGCCCGATGACGGTGCTTCCATTTCAGCAGGCGAGAGGAAGAAATAAAGTGTTGATGTTCCATATTTACATGTCGTCTGAGCCCTCGGTGGGGGGGGGGGGGAGATGGGAGGGTGGTGTCTGTGTCTCGTCTGCCCCTGCGGATCTGCTTTCACCGGTGCTATTTTCGCTCCCGAGGCCCAGACTACTTCCACAGATCATTTGTCAGATAGCGCGCGGGGGGGGGGGGACGCTTGATTCGCGGGGGCATCATGGAAAGGGGAAGCGAGCGCCAGGCTTATAATAATTTCTTCTCCCAGGGATGTCTTCACGCGTGAGACGGCGCTAAGACGTCTTAATAAGGAAGGAGCATCGTCGGAGCAGGCCCTCCCGACGGTTTAAAAATATTCCTTCCACTTTTATTTCGTAGCGCAGCGTCTGGCCTGGGCGGGCGGGGGGGGGGAAGGGGTTTGCGGTCGTCTTAAATGTCAAAGGTCGTGGAGATGGATGACATGAGTCTCATCAGACCTCACTGATCGCGGTTGCCCTCTGTCCTAACAGTCATAGGAGAACCAGAGAGACGGACCAAGTCCGTCACTGTCATTTTTCCATCTGTCAAAATGTTTGAACCGATGCTGTGTTCCACAAACCGAGGCATTTTCCAAAACGTTACTTTGGTTGTTCTTGTTCTCTCTCTCTCTCTCTCTCTCTCTCTCTCTCTCTCTCTCTCTCTCTCTCTCTCTCTCTCTCTCTCTCTCTCTCTCTCTCTCTCTCTCTCTCTCTCTCTCTCTCTCTCTCTCTCTCTCTCTCTCTCCATTCTCTCTTTTTCTTTTCCTTCCTGTGACCCCCCCGCCCCCTCCCCTTGCCTTGCCGTCCCAGTGGTGGGGCTGGACATTCAGGATGAGATGGGTCGGCATGAGGTTGGCCTCATAGACAACTCCATGAAGATCCCTCTGAACCAGGGCTACGGCTGTCGCTTCGAGGGCGAGTTCACCATCAACAAAGTACAGTCGCACACACACCCACCTACCGTCCCTCTTTTTTCCAACGTTGAACTTGATCCGTCTGATCATTTCTCAGATATAGATGGATCTATTCATTCTGCAGAGAAACTGTATTCTGTTTAACTCTCAATGTGGAATCATTCATGCCCATCGGGATAATTAATATTCTAATCTACATCGGATACCTGTACCTTGCTCATCTTGTATTGTGTGTGTGTGTGTGTGTGTGCGTGCAGGTGCCAGGTAACTTCCATGTGTCCACGCACAGTGCCACAGCGCAGCCCCAGAGTCCTGACATGACCCACACCATCCACAAGCTGGCCTTCGGGGAAAAGCTACAGGTCTCTACCCCGCAGATACTGAGTCTGTGGTTTTAAAGCTTTTCTTTCTTCTTTTCACGCACGCACGCCAGCCCGTGACCTTTTAGTTTTACACACACGTAGTCCACAGGCGCACACACACACACACACACACACACACACACACACACACACACACACACACACACACACACACACACACATACACATACACACACACACACTATCATTATCAGTTCCTGCATCTCCTTTTTCTCAATGCACAAACACATGCGAAAGTACTTCAGACTCAGTCTGCTCTTTTAAGCAAATAAATCACACACACACGCGCTCTCTCTGTCTCTCGGTGATCTGGGAGAATGATTTCTGGTTCTGCGGTCTTGACCTGCAGGTATTAAAGGTGCAGGGTGCCTTCAACGCCCTAGGAGGAGCGGACCGCCTGGCCTCCAACCGTGAGTGCACACGCACCCACCCACGCACACTGTACTGCACACCCTATCCCGCCATCGGCACACGCTGCAGTGACGCAGCAGAGACAACCATCTTGTTGACGCGGGTCTGTTTGTTGTTGTTGCTGTTGTCTACGTTTCTGCCGGCACGACGTGGCGCGTGCACAAGACGCCTCGCGGTCTGAGCACTGACACTTGGATCACCCCTGTTCATGTTGAAAGCATTCCCGCCTCCCAGATGCCATTGGCAATTGGTGTATTCTGCAGAAGAAGAGATAATTGTATTCAGGTTTGTTGTGTGTGTGTTTTTGTTTTGTATACAGCTCTGGCCTCGCATGACTACATACTGAAGATCGTTCCCACAGTGTACGAAGACCTCTCTGGCAGGAAGAGGTTCTCGTACCAGTACACGGTAGCTAACAAGGTAGGTTCCTTTTTCTCGCGATTTATTTCGTTTTTTGGTTTCAGTTCCGACGAGGTAACCGATGGCGCCTGGGACTATGTTGTTTACGCGCCCCCGTCGCCGTGGCGGCCCCCAACATATGGCCCCACGGGTTGCCATGTCGGCCTAGCCGCTGACCTGGAAGAGAGGGCCCACGATGGCCCTGACTACTGGAAAGGCTCCCTTTGATTTGTCAACAAACCATAAAGCCTCTTCCAGGCACTGCCTTGACATTACAGCCTCAGGCGCCACGCTGTAACCAGGGTCTCCGGCCAGGGTCATGTCTGTAATCTATACCAGACACCAAACATGGGGATGTTTGGTGTCTGGGGACTCCTCTCCCGAAACGCATAACACGGAGACCTCTGTGTATGTTAGGGACAGCGATCAGCAGCGGCCTCGACGCGTGATATGAAAGCGACGTTTGTGTGCCGATTTGTTGCGTGACGAAAACCCAAAGTGTGCGATGTTATCTTTTGTGGTGTTTTGACGTTCCTTAAGATGACATTGAGGTTTCTGGTGTTGTTGCGTGTGGTTGTTTCTATGCATACCTCGTGTCTGCACGTCTTTGACGTATTTGATGCTGTCCGTTTGCGTGGCGTGTGTTGAATCGTGGGGATATGATGCCAGAAATATGGTGGTATTGTTTATGTTGATACCAGATCACACACACACACACACGAGGATGTTGTGCCAAGCTAACGCGCAACACATTGTATTAGTCTCCGACATTCAGTTAATAATAATGCGACTGACTTGCATGTGGTTTGCAATTCGGAGGCTAATCAATTGCAACACAAGAGCAGGAATTACATTTGGCTTTGATGAAGACTTCATTAGGCAACCTAAGACACAAGCAGAAATGACATTTGGCTTCGATGAAGGCGGCATTACGCAACGGGAACACATTAAAATAATTGTTTTCAACAAAGGCCCATCAACAATGATTGACTATACGAATTTGAAAGCGGTGTATGTTTTGACTGTATGAATATGAAAGCCGTGTGTGTTTCATGTCTTGGTTCTCCGTCCCCCCCCCCCTGGCAGGAGTACGTAGCCTACAGCCACACTGGCCGGATCATCCCGGCCATCTGGTTCCGATACGACCTGAGTCCCATCACAGTGAAATACACGGAGCGGAGACAGCCCCTGTATCGCTTCATCACCACCGTGAGTGATCCTTCCTGTGGCTCATAGTACAGCAATAACGCAACAATCGCAATAGCGCAACAAAAGGTGACCACCTCCCAAAGCACGCTTCAGGACCAAAGCCTACATCTGTCTACTATCTGCATAGTTTTCCCTCTCGTCACCGCGCGGTTTACGGCACATTCCAAGTTATGTTCGAGGGTCTGAACCTCATAAGGTCTCCGGCCTGAAGTAGCTTATTCAGAGGAGAGAAAATATGAATATTTCCCCCGGGCGATCACAGGGCCCAAGTGATCGTAAAGCCAGTGACGCCGTAGCCCGTCTTCACATGCTTCTCTCTTCATTTTTCTCCCTGATCTCTCCTCTTCATTATCAACCTCTCACGGATCTCCTGACCTACTCAGAGGATGACTGGTCTTATGGTATGCTGGTGATTCAGAGCTCTCTGCTGTCAGTTCACTGCGCTGTGTGGTAATGCGACGGCAACGGCAGTACTTACGTTGCGGTCGGAAACCAGTTTGTGTGGGTTTTTAAAGATATATGTCATCGCCTCCTTAAAACGTGACACCGCGGCGGAGACAATGAGTGAGGCAGGGGTGAGTCAGAGGTGTGGCCATTGTGTAACGCGCCGTCCCCGTTTCCTCCCAGATCTGTGCCATCATCGGAGGGACGTTCACCGTGGCCGGCATCATCGACTCCTGCATATTCACCGCCTCGGAGGCCATGAAGAAGGTCCAGATAGGGAAGATGTCCTGAGGTCAAGGGTCGACCTGCCATCACCGCCCTTCCCCTCGCCTCGACGGTCATCTTATTTATAATGGTCTCGGTGATTTATCCGATTGCTGCTCGAATAGGAAAAACTAAAAAGGAATCAGTCGCCTTGTTGAGAGAAATGGCTGACCAATGGATGAGTAGCTTGTAGTGATCCGTTAAACGCTGCACTTTGTCACCCACTCCCTCCCCCCCGTCCCCCCCGTCCGCCCCCCCGTCCCAAAACTCATGTATTTTTGCTATTTGGAAGCAGGCATCGGTACAAAGTATTGATCCTGTCCGCAAATAATGGTCAACTGAAGTATGTTCCCCTTTTTTCTACAACGGTTGCTAGATTTGAATCCCGGATGCCGTAGACTAAACTGGTCATGAAAGAAGACGAATGTATTCCATTGTTCCTGTGACTCTGATTTGCATGCCATTGCATTGGTAATGTACAGGTTCTTCCATCCAGGTTCTCAGTAGCTATACCAGTCATGGGCATTGAGGCATGTTGTGCTTTGTGTTAATATGTGAGTGGCTGTCACTTAAACCAGTTCCTTGTCTTACATTTCTATTTTAGTTACAAATATCTGATTTTCTGGATCAGCCCCCTGGTCACATTTTTACGTCGTTGATTTTGTTGTATTTTATTTACCTTCAGCTGTCCAATGTCATTATATGAAATAGGATAAAAGTTTACTCGTTTTAGTTTCCAACATAATCCAGTCCTCTTTAGTATTGGAAAAGATGGTTTATGTATTTCCTTTAGGACGCTTTTTACAAGTCTGCTTTCAAATGTACATTTTGGTTACGGGGTTTACCAGTCAAGATCTTTTTCTTTGGTTTGAATGTGTTGCATCCTTTTCTGTGCTTTTTTTTGTTGTTGCTCTTAGCTTCCTTCTACAGTTACTGACAAAAAAACACTACTTCTGAACAGATTTTCCTACTACTTGTCGAACATTTTGTGTTTTTTTTGTTCAGAATGTCAATAGTACCTGGTGACAGAGTAAAGGTAACGTTTGAAACCGCAGTGTCTCGGTCTCTTCCCTCGCGAGTTGCTCCTTGGTGTTCATCCATTGGGTTTGGGGCCCATGCCACGTGATGTGGTAGATAGGCAGAGATTGATTACTGCTGTAAACAATGATCCTGTTTTTTTCTGCTGAAAATATGTGGTCTTTTCTTACACTTGTGGAACGGTTGTTCTATGAGGTCCAGCTTTCAAAGGTAGTAAATACTTAAATGTCTTTTTATAATTTCTTAGACAGAATCTTTTGAGTATTTTACCAAATACTTCAAATACAAAAGCACTTCATTAACTAATGTGCCATGAGCAGAAAATGATTTGGGCACAAATAGCAATGCAGCCAATTCATTCAGGGTTTTCCACTCAGACTATAACATGCACATACATTATAGACTATAAAGCATGCACCTTTTATGTATTCATTTTTAATACAATTCTTTTCTTTTTAAATTAGGTAAAAGGACTTAACGTAACCTTGAGCTTATTGTAGAAAGTGCTTTATAGAACTAGAGGCAAGTCCAAGTTGGTTCAGCACTCTAATTATGGGAACAATTTAAACATGTTATGGGACAACAAAGTGAGAATCTAATGCAAAATATGTCATGTTGTTTAATTTTTTGCCATTAAGGGCACATTTTGTACAAAATAAACCACGGATGAATACTCTGTATATAAAAGATAAAAATATAACTGGGTGAATATAATACTTTTGGTTGTTTTTAACATAGTGTCGCCACCCAGTGGCTGGCACAGAAACTTTAGGCACACAGTCAGTCAGTTTTCAGTCGGTGGCACAGGCAGGGAGAAGAGTGCATTGAGAGGAGCTTTGGCTATACTGGAGAGGTCAAGGTCGCGCTGTGGACCCTATAACACCGGGCTAATCAGTGATTTCACATTATCCTCCATGAAAAAAGGGAGAACTAGCTCGATTTACATACTTTCCATTTTAAACACGACCCCTAGTGGTCCACACTGGCAGTGATTTGTTTTTTCTCTTCCGCTCCTATATCTCCGGAGCTTTGCAGGTAGACTATAGATTGGAAGTGGCCGGGCAGGTGGGGTCTGCCGAGGAGAAGAAGTCAGAGACTCCGCCGTGCTCGGACAGCTGGCCGTACTCGTTGTTGTAGAAGGTTTGTCCGGAGAGCTGGCTGTGGAAGCCCGGTCGATGCCGGGAGCCGGTTGAAGCCTGGGAGCCCGTCAGACACTCTGTGCTCCTGCTGGTCACATGAAGAACAGCCGTTACCAGCTGTTTTGATGAACGCTGACGTTGAATTTTAACAAATCAAATCACAACCAAGGGGCTAATGCTGGTGAGTGAGGTCAGCTGGTAGCTGTCAGTGTTTGCAGTCTGTAGACCTAATTTTTAATTATCTTATCAAGTAATAAAGTATTATATATAAATATAATATTTTTTTAGAAATTTATAATAAATTTTTATTATAAATATAATATAAGTAATAATATTCTATTAGTATTTCCATTGATATGTAGGCTTTAACATGCAAAGGCACTCTAAGGTTCTCTCTCTCCACTATATTCTAAATATTTGCATGTTAATAACACCATGAAAAACTTAATCTTAAATGACTTGAATGATGAGCTGTTTCGCTGATAGATTAGTGATGTGGTATATAGTGGGGCTTTTTTCACTCCCATTTCCCCTTTCCCCACTCCCGTTTCTTCTACCTTGTAGACATCGCAGTCTGGTGCTCAATTATCTCAAACTCTTCCGAGGCCAGAACCATGCCACTGTCTGTCTGGTTGTCCTGGAACCCAAAGCAAAGTCAATAAAACATCGGTCCTCTTCACAAAGACAGCCTGTTTGTTAAGCACCTTGGAAGGAACAGCCCTCACCTGGGGAGACTTCTGTTGATGCAGCTCCAGAGGTAACTCCTCAAAGGTCTTCACCCTGGGCTGGCACATCTTTGACGGAGCCACGAACACACACCCAGGGAACGGCACGCAGTTATAATACCTGACCGGGAAAGAGGCGAAAGGGTAGGGTCTGGTTAGGAATGGTTCTATGAAATGGCTATGAATATATGTATTTGTCCTGAACTTGGACAATATGTCAGTTCTTATTAATACATAAAATTGACTTATTGACTTTAAAATCTTATAAACCAACTAGATTCACCGTTGGGATCAGTAATTAAAAGTGCAGGGATGCATTCAAACATAAATCATTTTTTATATGAGTGGTAATATGTACACTGATCTGGTATTCTTCTTTCCCATCTGGGATTAATAAAGAACATCCACGTCTCATCCTCTCCCCTCCCAGATAAAAAAAACACCTGGTCATTTGACTTATTGGATCTCTATAAAGCCAAACGTGTCTTGGTTCTGAACGTGTATGTCGCGAGACTATCGTGCTCTGTGATCCCTGGTGCTGTCGCCTTAAGTGCTCAGTTATGGTTGGACGTCGACGCAACGACCACGCAGTCGCTTCCACACACGTCGTCAACCTGTTTCGGTTCTGCGTCGGGTTTTAGCCGGCGGGACCAATCACAGCCCTTGCTGCTGCGTCGCCTTCGCCGCGAGGTTGGAGTCCCACGTCAGGCCCTTGCATCCTTGCGGTGGACCCAAGGAGGGTCCGCCGCGAGGGCGTAACGGGTCCCGTAGACCCCCTTTGCGTTGCGTCGATGTGCCACCATAACTAAGCCTTTAGTCGGCCTGCCCCTCCCCCCGTGGGGGGGGTAGCCCGGTGGTGCTGCTGCAGCAGACAGGGGGAGACTGGGGGCACCTGGCGGGCAGAGTGTTGCAGGTCATCCTGAGCTCCTCCTCAGACGCCGGGTGGGATGAGGTCTGGGAGAAGCCGTCGTCCTCCGAGCTCTGGGACTGGTTCAGGGGAACGTAGTCCTTCCCATCCTGGAGGGGGGGGGCGGAGTAAGAGTCAGAGAGATGAGTCAACACATCATCACTTGAAAATCCTGTTTGGGGGGGGGGGGGTGTCGGTGTGGTTGTGTGTGTGTGTGTGTGTGTGTGTGTGTGTGTGTGTGCGTGCGTGTGTCGGTGTGTGTTCAGGTGTATGTGTGTGTGTGTGTGTGTGTGTGTGTGTGTGTGTGTGTGTGTGTGTGTGCGTTTTTACCACCACCACAACCACCACCACCACCACCTCCACCTTACCGGCAGGCTGTTGTCTTGCAGAAGGTCCCCGAGGATCTCCATCAGGGCTGGGAAGGTGGGCCTTTCTCTGGGCTCGCCCTGCCAGCACGCCAGCATGATCCCGTATCTGTCAGCAGGGGGCAGCATAATCCCACAGAGGAAGGCGTGGGTTGGTTGGCCGTATTTCACCCAGACACAGTACATTAGAAATGACTGGAGTCTGTGACTGCTGAATGTATTCTGAACGTTGGTGAGGCCAAATGGGTCCTCAGTTTCATCCCATTATGATTGTTCTGGGGGAATTGAATTAGAATACCATACAGTGCTTGCTATGCATCTTCGCTTGACAGCTGAAGTATTACAAGTCATTACATTACATTATTTATTTCGCTGACGCTTTCATCCAAAGAGACCGACAATAAGTGCATCCAACCATGGAAATACAACCCAGGACCCAGGCGAGAATCCCGACAGTATACAAAATGAATCAACTCTGCAAACTGCTTCCACTGCTAAATTTCAAAAACTTTTTGTTTCATTGGCCGAGCTGCAGTTTGACCCGATGAGGGTCAATGTGCAAGGGGGTGGGGGTGGGGGGGGGGGGGGGAGATAGTGTAGAGTTTCTGCTGTCCTGATGTCAGTGGGAATGGAGACAGCAGATGTCTGCGGGGAGATGGTTCCGGCACTGTGGTACCAGCCATTAGTCATTAGTCATTGGTTCCTTGGATACAAAGAGGATCAAGGGACACGATTCTGCCCACTTACATTTCAGGGGAGGCGGTTTCCGGGGCCCTCATCCTAGTTCCGTCCTTCAAACGCTTACAGAAGTCTTCGTCAATCTGGACCCCCGGGTATGGAGACGCGCCTACAAAAAAAGGACCGAGAGTTGGAGGACGGGGCCGCGTTTCACATAATTAAACGCGTTACACCTGCTAGGTTTGACATCCTCGAGACGTCGGCGATGGAGCGATGCCAGTGCACTGTGAAGGCGCCGGGATTCGCTTGGCTTCTGAGACTGGTGTTACGCAGTAATCCTATACATATCGGGGGACCATGTTTCATGTCATCAAGCGAATGTGCAGTCTACAGAGACACACAGAGCCAGACATTCTGATCGCAGGCAGTGTGAGTCTCTGGTGGGTGGATATTGGATATAAAAATGTCAGATTTACCATTCAACATGACACAGTACAATGTGTGTGTCCGTCGAGTGTATAAAGTTGTGCAGGAGAGAGGTGAAGAGCTCCAGTCTAACCCCACTCCCATAGCTGCGTTCTGACATCCCGTTTTGGACTCAACTCGACCCCTAAAGGGGGAATATTGTTGCTACTGTTACGGCTACACTGACAGATCCTTCACATCCCATGTGAAATGCTCTTTTCTTCAAGTATATGCTGGGTGGAGGCGTGGGTGTGTGTGTGTGTGTGTGTGTGTGTGTGTGTGTGTGTGTGTAACTGGGGTACATATGTAACCGGGTGTACTGGGGTCACGGTTATTTTTTCTCTCCTTTGTTTTACCCAGAGAGAAGATTTCCCAGAGGAGGACTCCAAAAGACCACACATCACTCTGGCTGGTGTACAGCTTATCAAAGATGCTCTCCGGCGCCATCCACTTCAAAGGCAGACGAGCCTGAGAGAGCACAAACCAACAACACATAGCTTTGTTACACAGACACAAACAGAGGCCGCTAATCCGCACACAGGACCCAATGGCTGCCATTTTAACAAAAATACATGAATAAATCAAATAAAAAACTTTGACGGATCAGGGCACACTATCAGCCGGTGTCAGGTCACACATGTGGAATGACAGGCAGACCTTGAGTCCATTCTTACATTTCCTTTCCTGACATAGTCGGGGTCTTTGTATATGTCCCTGGCCAGGCCAAAGTCACAGATCTTCACGATGTTGTCCTCTGACAGGAGAATGTTCCGGGCAGCCAGGTCTCTGTGGATACACTGTAGATACAGACAGGAGCCCAAATGGATTATAACCCTTTGTGTTTGAGGTGTGTGGGGGGAGTTGTGTGTGTGTGTGTGTGTGTGTGTGTGTGCGTGTGCAAGTGTTTAGATGTGTGTGTATGTATGCGTGTGTGAGCTGTTTAGGTGTGTACGTGTGTTTGAAGGTGTGTATGTGTGTGTGTGTGTGTGTGTGTGCATGCACGCGTGTGGTTTTGTGTGTGCGCGTGTGAGGTGTTTAGTTGTGCAGTCGTGTAGGGGTGTGTGTGTGTGTGTGTGTGTGTGTGTGTGTGTGCACATGCATACATGTGCATGCAGGCGTAGGGTTCTGTGTGTACGCGTGTGTTGAGGTGCGTGCGCGCTTGTGTTTAGATGTGTGCACGTGTGTGTTTAGGTGTGTATGTGTGTGTTTAGGTGTGTGTACGTGTGTGTGTCTAGATGTGTGTATGTGTTTACAAATGCGCCTGCGTATCTGGACAGCGTCTCGCCGCCGTCACAGTCACCACCGAGCCATGGTTCCCATCACAGCCCAGAGAAGCGTGCTCTCGCCGCAACAACTGCTCAACCTCACCAGAAGGACGTGAATCAGGCCCACTCGGCCCGTATGAATCACATCTTCTGTATAATAATATCCCACAACAAAACTATTCCGCTTCGTGGCTAGCCCGGGTCTGAATGCACTGGCAGAGCGCTGTGCTGTTTTAACAGGTGTTTGTTTAAACCCAGCCATCACCGAGACACTAGACACAGCTGTGCCTGCGTTAGGACACATTATCACAGAGCAAAGCCTCTTTTTTTTTTCCTGCCCGCCCGAGATCATTCGGATAAGATTGAAACGGACGATTATGTTGTTTTTATTGGTGCAGGTGACGCTGCCGCATTTCAATTGGCCCATCCGTCTGCAAAGTTGTGAAGTTCCGCCTCGCTCGGCGCTGAATATTGCAGCGTCGTTTGCGTTTCCATATAGGTACATTGTTAATCTTACACCGCCCCTTCACCTCGCGCACTAACGGCACCTCTTCATCACCCTCCTTTCCTCGTCCATCATACGTTTACATTTCTTTCAAACGCGAGTGTTGCCGTGTTGCTTTAAATTCTCGCAGCAATCACAGCGGGGGAGCACAGGAAGTCCTTGCAGACGGACAGAGCTGACCGTCATTTTGATGAACGTGGACATTGAAGTGACATTCATGGGGCTCATGCTGGTGAGGGAGGCAACCTCAACGTGTTTCCAATCTATTCGTTCATATTAGAGATAAAATAAATGTGTGCTGCCGACTGTGTATTTTGATCAGAACAAGAGGCTGTGGTGTGTTAATAACACACCTTCCTAGAGGCCAGGAACTCCATTCCACGAGCCACCTGGAAACTGTAGCAGATGAGGTCCTCAATCGTCAGAGGGCTTTTCCACAGGTCCTCCACTGGAGAGGAGGGGGAAGAGGATGAGAGTGAGATAAATACGTTGTGCGTCAAGTTAGGTTATATCACAAGGTTACATCACGATGTGATGTAACCTCCATTTATGACCAGGTTGGAGATCACTTCGGTGACGTGCATTGACCCTTTTCACTCTGTGGGTAGTGGGGTAACTTCTGGTTCCTGTCATCTCCACAGTGAGTTGGTTTCATTTACGTCTGGCTCAACACCCACAGACATATATACATAGACATCCCATTGAGTGAACAAGCTACAAGCCAACGGATTAGCTGTGGTTTTCCTGATCTAAATCACTTTAAAGTTTACATTTCTCATTAGATTTCAATGTGTCATGTTTACAATCATGTGAAATTGAACTATATATATTTAATATTCAAGATTTGGTATTCCTTTGTATTTTTTACTCTATGCAGTTCATAACCCCTTAAAAAACGACTTGTTGCAATCGTTAATGCTAATGAAAATGTGCAGCTCCCCTGTTTACTTTTGTTTGACTTTGCCTCTCCTATACGACGACAATGCTGATTTACCATGCAAAGGCCAAGGCAGCGTCTATATATATACGTCCATGGCACCAGTCTGATCCATGTGTATTTACTTGACTAATTGTGTCCATAATGGTGCACTGCAATACAGAACATGCGTTCCAATACCCAAACTACCACACTATTTAGTATGCCAGAAAAATGTCCCAATACATAGTATGTGAAATGCAGTGTGAAAACCTGGTATTGTACGCCAACAACGGATGCTGTACTACATCCAGCACAGCAGAAGATTCGTGGGTGGCACTAAAGGTATGCTAATCAGTGAATTAAACTGTAGTATGTCCCAATTGTATGCATTCTGTGCGCAACAGGTCATAGTTTGTAAGGGCAGCTGCAGTACATGCTAAGTAAAAATAAAAATCATGTGATTTGGAACACAGCCTAATGAGAAAAACGGGAAAAGAGTCGAGCGTGTTCATCGTGGTGTCACTTCAGGACAAACACAGGTGTCGCTCATAACACTAATTATGGGTCTGACGCTCATTAAATGTACCAGGGGTGCACAGTGATAGACTTTTCTCCACATAGAGTCCACTATCTGTGCCCTGGTGCATAAAAGTAGCAGACCCTTAATTAGTGTTATGAGCGTGTTACATTTCTAGAGGATACACACGTACACACACGTACACACACAGACACACACACACACACACACACACACACACAAACTCAATCACAAACACACACACACACACACACACACACACACATACAGAATAAATGCAGATAATATGCACACAGACACACACAAACTCAATCACCAACACACACACACACACACAATAAATGCAGAGAACATGCACACACACACACACACACACACACACACACACACACACACACACACTGAATCACAAACAAACACACACACACACACACACACACACTCACTTGAACAGAACACAAAAATCCAAAAGATACCCACACACACTCAACGACACACACACTAGAGATGTGAGGTTGGCGGTTGCAGCCGCAGACTCCGTGGATCGGAAATAATATTTTAATTAAATTCGGGCGGGTGGCGGTTTAACCAATCAATTTAAAAATATATTAAAAATATATAACAACCGGCGGACGGCGGCCGGGCCGGTTTTGAATATTCATCAAAAACATTTGTGAGGATGGATGGCGGACGGATGATGCGTTTTTTTGATGCGGTTGCGGATGAAATAATAGCCCATCCGCGCATCTCTAACGCACACACAAACACACACACACACACACACACACTCAATCACACTCAATCACACCCACTTGGCAGCACACTCACGTTTCTCCACAGCAGGAGGGGTCGTCTGGGGACTGGGTTTGGTGAAGGTGCGGCTCTTGGGGGAGGAGGGGGGGGAGGAGGAGGTGGGGGCAGGGTAGGAGGGATAGGAAGGGGTCGAGGGGAGGTGTCCTCTCTGGTCCACGCGCCCCGCCTCGATCATGCGTCTCACCTGGCTCTGGGTCTTAGGAGAGCGGTCCTGCAGGGGACAACGCTGTCATCACCTCTCCACCGAAACCCTAGGTGTTTAGGTGTGCAGGTGTTTAGGTGTAAAAGTGTGTGTGTGTGCGTGTGTGTGTGTGTATGCATGTGCATGAGGTCACACACGGCCGTCCCGCAAGAGACTTCGTTGTGAGGATGGTGTGTTTACCCCCACATAAAATGGGTTTTAATCGAGTAAAATAAAATAACAATTATTTTGTTGTATTATTAATAATAATCACTTTGTTTGTATAGCACCTTCAAAACAAGTGCTGTGCATCAAGACAGAAAAATAGCAACAATAAAATAGCCGTTACATTCACAAAAAACAGGATAGAGATGAA
>NC_140276.1:4464248-4476748 GCF_964030765.1 Micromesistius poutassou | reverse complement strand
TCCTTACTCCTATGTAATTTATACAGATAAGAGATTTATTCATTTTAATTAATACATTTTGTGCAATACTTTATTTATATTTATATTATAATTATTTGGATTATTCACACTTCATTTTTGCAAACTTCAAAGGTCCTCTGTGTTGAATTGAGTTGCAACTAGCGATGAAGTTGCAGCTTGCAACAACTGGATATAACTGAACTGCACCCTATTTTAGACTTGGATTAAAAAAGTGTGTGTGCCTCCATTGTAATAGAAAGCACGCAGCATGCCAGACTTAACTGGCTCTATGAGGCGTGTCCGAGAAAGGGTTACGCTCCTCAGACACCTAAATATAATGCCATCGTGTGAGGATTTGCGGCGTGGTTGATGTTGACCTCGGTGTCTGAGAGAGTTTTAAGCTTCTCGGACACACAGAATAAAGCATTTCATGTAAAACCCCGCTGATGATAATGCTCCTAAACAACAACAGTTCTGAATAAAACAACTCTGAGCCCAAAACACATTTTAATACTTTACGTGTTTTCTAGAGCCCTTTGTCCTTTCTAGGCTACAGTGGAAGAGGACCCTGTATGAATATTAAATCTCTTCCAAGTCCGTCCAGCTAGATGCCGCTCAATTCTACAAATCTGCAACTTTAACACATTTTAATATCGTTCCCTCTTTAATATTCTCCGTCTCCACCCTCCTGCTGCCATTCTCCAACCGTTAAAAATCCTGCCCAATCTCGACCCCCATGTCTGGATCCATATCCATATCCATCCTCATCCATCATCCCTCTCTCCTGTCGGATCAAACCCAACCCAACAACAGATGTCACTCAGGTGTTATACTGACCCCCCCCCACTGTCCGCATTAAGAGACGTCCAGCGGTGGAACGCCGGCTGAACTAATGAGTCTTCTCCTCAGGCCGTGGGGCACGGAGGCATACGCTGGGTTGGGGGGGGGGAGGGGGGGGGGGGGAGTAGGTGCTGCATGCATGCCAATGATGGGACATATTGGGGGCGAGGGCGACAGTAGCTCAGCAGGTAGAGCGGGTTGACTGGTAACCGGAAGGTTGCTAGTTTGATCCCCGGCTCCTCCGTGTGCGTGTGTGTGAGTGCCTAGAGTGTCGAGGTGTCACTGAGCGAGACGGCTCACACTGCCCTGACCCTGACGGGCTGGCTGTCGCCCTGCGTGGTTGACTCCGCCGTCAGTGTGTGAATGTGTGCATGGATGGTTGTGAGTCGCTTTGGACAAAAGCGTCAGCGAAATCCCCTAAAAATAAATGTAAATGTTAATGACATTTGAGGGGGGGAATGGGAAGATGATGTGGGCTGGGTGACAATGTATCTGCGAGGCGCCTTGGCCAAAACATCTGGAGAAGGAGGCGGTCATCTGGGCTAAGTAGGTGACAAAAGAATGGGGTTTGCGATTGGACCTTGATTTATTCACATTAACTAGTGCATTCTGGACAATGGGCTCCAATGGCTGAATACAGGGCATAATGCATGCTCAGCTTATTGTTGCCCACTGGAAAATTACTTCTAACAAGGCAAAAATATGTATTTGTGTGGGTGTGTGAGTGTGTGTATGGTATTTGTGTGCAAATCTGTATGTAGGTATGAAAGGTATGAATGTGTGTATGCGCTTGTAGTGTTAAGCTGACCCCACACTACAAGATAAATGTCCCGATATCGTGGCCGATTTGCCCCTTACGAGAATCGGGGTGGCGTTCCCATGGCAGCCGAATCGGGACGAAAATCGGCCAAGATTATCCTGTCTGCCGTAGTGTTCTAAGATAGAATCTCATAAACTTAAGACCACCCGATCTCAAAATCGGGGTTATCCAACATGTTAGATATTTTCGGCATGTTGAGTGTGTAGTCAACATAATAGCGACGCACGCACACACAAACACACATGCAAAACACACACACACGCTGACCCGAAGGTGCTCCATAATGCCAAAGCGCATTCAATTCTCACTTTTCAATTTTCGTTTCCAAATATTTATTTAAAAACGAAAATATCTGTTTTAGTGCGTGTGTGTTAAATTAAATGTTTTTATATCTTAAACAAATTCCGTTGCAAATAGGAGGCGCGCAGCATCAATATCCTAACACAGACACATTTTGCAGATTGTAAATTGACATGAGACATTGTAAACGTTCACAATCCTGCTCTATGCTCTGTGATATTTTGTTTATCATAATTTCTATTAACTTCTGCGAGGCGCATAAAGTGGTCATGTAGATCGGTCGTCTGCCCGTCTATTACGCGTATCACACATGAGCAGATCTTGCACACAACGTCAGTCGTGTCCCTTGGCTGTCCTATTTGTTGTATATTTGTTGATGTTGTTATTATCATGCGTGTTCTGGTTATTTGCGCATGATTAAACATGAGTCTTTATATGGCGATAAAAACAAAGCTTTGTTGCGTTTTTTTTCCTTCTTTTTGAAGTGGGGATTGGGGGTGCGTCAACCCGGTTGGGACGTAAAGGGGGTGCGCAGGAAAAAAAGTTTGGGAACCGCTGCTCTAGATCTACAATCTCTTGTCTCTCGATCTCTTGTCTCGTGCTGGATGACGTAGCCTACACCGCCGAGAATCGGATAAGATTATCCTATAGTGTGTGGTGTTCCGTCTTGTGTTCTAATCTTATGTAGGATCGGAGAGCAACAAATGGGCTGCGATTCTCATTATGTGTGTGGTGTACTCCGACTCAAAAATCGCATAAGATAAAAAAATTGTGTAGTGTGGGGCAGCCTTTAGTGTGTGTGTGTGTGTGTGTGTGTGTGCGTGCGTGTGTGTGTGTACATGCGTGACTGACCAGTGCCTGCTGTGTACCATGTGTTTGTGTGTGGGTGAGTGTCTCTCTCTCTCTGTACATACCTGACATTTGATGGAGGGGCTGATGGTCCTTGAACCAGGAGAGCTGGGGCGGGGGTCTGCCCTCCACATCACACTCCATCCTCAAGGACCCCGTCACGTTCACCGTCTGGTTGGTGGGGCTGTGCCTGTAACGGGGGGCCTCCAGAGCTACAGAGAGAGAGAGAGAGAGAGAGAGAGAGAGAGAGAGAGAGAGAGAGAGAGAGAGAGCAGGGGAGATAGAGAGAGACATATATAGAGAGAGAGAGGGAGAGAGAGAATGAAGGAAAGAAAGAGAGGAAAAGCGAGATAGAGAGAGAGAGAGAGAGAGATAGAGAGAGAGAGAAAGAGGGAGAGAAAGAAAGAGGGACGAGACAAAAGGGTAGATAGTGAGACACCTTATCAACAACCATAGCTCTAAGTTCTCATATTCAGCATCAAGGGGAGACAAAAAGGACAAAAACAAGGAACAGCCATTATTATGTTTATGCATTCCTGGCCACATCTTGCAGAGCGCCACATCATCCCTGGCCACAGCTTGCAGAGCGACTTGTTTCCATTGTTTTCTCACTAACAGCCTGCCCTTCTATTCTCGTTCTCTCTTTGTGTTGCTTGCGTGGGCGAGCCTTTGAGTGTGTCCACGCCAGTCAAGCCAATCCATAAACTTACCTCTTCACTAACCTGTTCTGCTTCTAGTGTCAGGGAGGACGGCAGAAGCATCAGGAGGGAGACTATAGTACACAACTAGGGCACGAAAGTACAGGCTAGGGCGCGCCACTCCAAGCCCACGGGGGACTGGGTTTGATCCCCGACATCCACGGGACCAACTATAGTCAGCACCCTCGAGCCGGACTCCACCCTAGCTCGTATCGGCTCCTGAACAGCCACCTTTCTGCTCCCTGTGAGACGCTCTGAGCGAAAGCTAAACGCCCACACAGCTCAAACAACAACGGCCCAAACGGTAACAGCAGAACAACTACGCAGAATGCCGCGCCCCCCCCCCCCCACCCGACACCAGCCTCCTCCTCCACCTCCTCCACCCTCCTCCGCCCTGCTCACGTTTCACGGCGATGTACTTGAGGAGGCACTGCTTCTCCCCGCTGCGCCGGCTCTGCGCCTCGCACACGTAGTTGCCCTCGTCGCCCAGCGCCACGGCGGCGATGTGCACCTCCAGCTCCCAGCTGTTGCGGGCCCCGCGGAAGGAGAGGCGGCCCTCCAGCTCGCCGGCGTACAGGTGCACGCTGCGGCACTCGCGGTCCTCCTGGGGCCGGCCCCGCTGCTCCTGCAGGAGCCGCGGCTCCAGCCGGTACCAGCGCAGCTGCTCGTAGGTGTAGTTGTCGGCGGTGCAGCGGAGGGACAGCGGCTCCTGCTCCACGGGCTGCTCCGAGGGGCCCGCCTCGACGCGGAAGCCCTCCGGCACGGCTGCGGGCGACAAGCCGGGGTGGGGGGTTGTGGGGGGGTAGAGATGGCAGGTAAGTAAGTGGCTCAAGGTGAGCACTGCTTGACAGATAGCCTGAGGGCAAGGTTAGCCTGGAGAAAGGGTGAGCCTGAAGAAGCGGTACGAAGAGGAAGGTTTGGCATTAGCATTAGTGCATCGCAACCTCTGGGTTGCAATTACTCTCCGTGGAGCGCCCTGGTCAGGATATCTGTTTATATATAATGACAAAAAACTCGGGAATCAATGGAGGGAATTGGGGCCTCTTAGTAATAATTCTCTCTCTATGGAGGGCCCTGTTCATGAAAATATAAGTTTTATCTGATTTATTTATGGCGATAAACAAATTGATATTGCTCCTCTAAGGAAAGCCTGAGTAATTCACCTATTCGTAGCAGCATGCCTTCGGTTTCACAAGAATCCACCATTGTCATGTACGACCAACTTTCTGTCAATAAGTCTGAGACGCACATTTTTAATGGTGTTTTCCTTATTCCGCTGTGTTTTGCAGCCGTGTGTGCTCATTACCGCAAGAGTTGGGCGACTACCACAGCACTGTGAAAATTAACCACTATTTTAAAAGCTATGCTGTATAAATATATAAAATGTATTGATTGATTGATCATGACTGCTGGCTAGCCTGCTCTCGATCTCGAACGAACCAAATTAACTTTAATTGGCGGCTCAATGTACAATGTGGCAGTGCTGTGGTAGTGCAGGGGGTTTCTAGACGGCAATGAGGAGCACACGTAGGTGTTAATCACCTTAGACAAAGGCACCTAGCATGAGGTCAAGCCCGGTGATAGGGTCAGCCGAGATGCAAGGCGAGAGTAAGCTGCAAATGTCCCGAAGAAGTCAGTGCCTGTTAACGCTGGCCTCGGAAAAAGGCTTTGTGTTTTCTGTGGTGGGAAGGTGGGAAACGGTGCTCGTATCAGACTCACTGGTGACATAGAAGTAGACCAGCCGTTCGTCTCTGCCCACTTTGTTTTCTGCCGAGCATTTATACATCACGGACACGCTGGCATTTTGAATGTGCAGCCTGCTCACTATCTGTAAGGCGGGAGACACAATTTTGTTACAGGTCATTTCAAGTTGACCCATCAGACATTTCTTCAGCTCGGTGGCTTTTTCCATATCGAAATGGAATATGTTGGGGGCAAAAAACGGTTGCTGGGGGAAAAAGTATGCACTTTCATGTTGAGTGTGTGTGTGTGTGTGTGTGTGTGTGTGTGTGTGTGTGTGTCAGTGTGTGTGTGTGTGTGTGTGTGTGTGTGTGTCAGTGTGTGTGTGTGTGTCAGTGTGTGTGTGTGTGTGTGTGTGTGTGTCAGTGTGTGTGTGTGTGTGTGTGTGTGTGTGTGTGCATATGTGCATGTGTGCATATGTGTGTGTGTGTGTGTGTGTGTGTACATGTATACACGCGCAGGGAAAAACAATTTACACTGTGGAAAATATCAATGTATAGTTTGATACCAATGTTGCTATTTTCAACACCAACAGCCATTTATTCCATGTATGAAAATGAAAATAAAATGTGAAAATACATATGTAAAATAAAAAATGTACAATATGTAAAATAAAAAATACACATTAAACACTGCAAATATATAAAAGCCTAAAAGCTCAGAGCTCTTGTAAGGGAAAAGTGCCAACCCACCTTTTCCCTCCCATCCACCACCTCAGTGGAGGTCTCGGTGAGCTCCATTTCATTCACGGCACTCTCCGGGGTAATGTCCTGCCAGTTCTGACAGGCAGAGATTTGGTCGCTCCTGCCCTTCCGGACCCTTGATGGGGGGGGGGGGGGGGGGGGAAGACATCACAAACCCCATTCACATGCACGGCAGAAAGCAACCCAGGGCCCACGAGCAGCAAGAATTCAAGAGAGGCGCCGGGCGAGACGTCTCTGTGTTTTATGGGAGGCTCAGATCACCGCCACTGACGTCCAGGAAGGTGAGACAGTTTAACAGGAGAACGGATACGGTTTGTTGTCCCATTCTATTACGGGACGTCTTTTAGAGGTAATGACACGTGAAATGAAGTATTCTGTGTGTCACCCTGGTCGTGATTTATAAATAACAACCACCTGCGTTGTCATTTTCACTTTGTAGGCCCTACGTAATATGACTCAACTCACTGCAGTCATATAGTACATCACGCTTGAACTGGAAACTAATTTACAGGCTTGAAACGTCAGGGGATTAGGCCAAATTTGGATGGTCATTAATATGAGCTATAATCATCATGGCAAGCTCTCCCAGGCTTGATGAACCTTAACCAGCGAAGCACCATTTCCTCCTGAACTCCATTATGGGACTCAGGGCTTTGAGTACATCAGAGTGCTGCTTGATTGTGTACATAAAGTTGAGAATTTTTAGGACATAAAGATTCCTCCATGACACACAGGAGAAGCCATTACCTCTACGACGCCGTAGACCTGGGTGATGTTGCAGAACTTTTCCCCCCAGCTTACATAAATGTTTTTATAGGATGCTATTTCTTCTGCGAAACGGGCATTTCATAGAGCGGAGGAGATTCAGCCCACTCGTACGTTGCCCTTTTTAACCACCTTTTAAGCGTCTTTCATTGCAATTCCCCGCAGACAACGTACGTATAATTATCACATCCCCCCTGCCGCCTTTTATGTGCGCGCTCACAGTCACAGCGAAAAGGTCACGGCGGGAACAGCAATAACTCCTCAAATGAAGGCCTGAAGGAAGATGGTGGAGATTGTTGGATGATTTGTTGGATATTATTTTATACAGATGATATATGCCTGAGTGTGTCTACATTGTGGACCACGGATATGGACAAATATTCAGGGGTGGCGTCTCCGAGAGATTCCATGTTTGCGTGTAGGTGTGTGTAGGTGTGTGTGTGTGTGTGTGTGTGTGTGTGTGTGTGTGGGGGGGGTGTGCGTGTATGTGTGTCTGCTTCCCATTATCTATTTTGTCTGCCCTACCTGCCCCTCCATCAGGGTTTTTTTGTCTCCTTTTTGTCTCCATTTTCCTGCTATTTTGTCCAAATGTTAGGTTCAATTTTTAAGGTCCTGAAAAAAGAAAGCCTGGCGTGTTTGTGTGTGTTTGTGTGTTTGTTTCAGTGTGTGTGTGTGTGTGTGTGTGTTTTGTGTGTCTCTGTGTGTGTGTGTGTGTGTGTGTGTGTGTGTGTGTCTCTGTGTGTGTGTGTTTGTATATTTGTGTGTGTGTGTGTGTGTGTTTCCGTGCATGTACGCGTGTGTGTTTCACAGTGTGTGTTTCCGTATGTGTGTGTTTCAGTGTGTGTGTGTGTGTGTGCGTGCATGTCTGTGCGTCTTTAAGTGTTGTCTCTCCTCACGTTCTGCCCTTGGTGTTATTGAGGAGGCAGGGTCCCGAGGGCCCCCAGGGTCTCCAGTGCCAGCTGATGTTGGGGGCCGGCTGGCCGTAGGCGGTGCACGTCAGGGTCTGGCTGCTGCCGCTGGGGTAAGGGCTGGAGGGCTCCGCCACCTCCTTCTCATGGATCTGGGGAGGGACTGTACGAGGAGAGGGGGGTCAGATCTCTCTCTCCCTCCCTATCTCTCTCTCTCTCTCCCTCCCTATCTCTCTCGCTCTCGCTCGCTATCTCTCTCGCTATCTCTCACTCTCTCTCTCTCTCTTTCTCTCTCTTTCCCCTTCTCTCTCTCTCTTTCTCCCTTTCTCTCTCTCTCTCTCTCTCTCTCTCTCTCGCTATCTATTTTTTTATATTGCGTGAATAGTATGTTATAATACGGTACTATACACCAATGATTTAATATTATGATGTTACAGTGCAACTACGTCTCCTCTCTCTTCTTTAATCTACTAGAGACGGGGCAGGGCAAACATCTGCGCTTTGAAGTCACTCGTTCATTAGGGTGTATTTTTTCTCCTCGATACTAAACATCTGGCCATATATTCTCTGCTGAGTTCATCATCACCATCGTCATGCTGGTTGTTGTGGTTGTGTGTGTGTGTGTGTGTCTCTGCGTCTGTATATGTGTGTGTGTGTGTGTGTCTGTTTGTGTGTCTCTGTGTGTGTCTCTGTGTGTGCGTGTGCGTGTGTGCGTGTGTGCGTGCGTGTGCATGTGTCTGTTTGTGTGTCTCTGTGTGTGTCTCTGCATGTGCCCGCGTGCGTGTGCGCGCGTGCGTGTGTGTGTGGCTGCGTGGGCTCCGCGGTGTGTGCGGCTTACCGTTGACAACCAGGGTGATGTTGAGCCCCTCCTGCAGCCCCGCGGCCGTGTTCCGCATCACCAGCGTGTACCGGCCCCCGTCTCCCTCCGCCACGTCCTTGATCTCCAGCGCGTGACTGGCGTGCACCCTCATGCGCTTGCTCTTGAACTCTGGCCTCTGCGTGACCGCCCTCCCTTCCTTGTACCTGCCATGCGCGGGGGGCGTGCGCGCGCGTGTGTGTGTGGGTGAGTATGTTAAAAAGCGACAGGAATCACAGCTGCGACCTCTCAGGCGCCTCCTATAAGACACCTCTCTGAGCGTGTGTCCGACCTCTATCCTGCACCGGCGTCTTGACGCCCTCGTGTGCACGCCGGGTATAATAATCAGGTTCCACAGCTGTGTCCCTCTCAGCCTCGGTCAGATAATACGCGACAGATGCGGTAAACGGTCGCCTCATACGCGCGGCGTGAAAGGAGGATGATTGACGCCTGATTGCGCGCGTGAACTGTGAACCAACACAGTGAAAGCAACACTAGGGGGTCATCGTGATAATGATGAAATCTGAATGAATCTGAGGGGAGTCACCCCCCTAACCCCGTCCGTCAATCATGAAAGAAAACTTGCAATATGGCTAAAAATAAACTTGATGATGATTATGGTCATTATTATGATTGTGGTTATGATTGTCATTGTAGTCATAGTTATTTTGAAGAGTTGTTGTTGTTATTGCTTGTTGCTATGGATTGTGCCTAGTATGTTCTCCTTACCACAGTGTTTCTGGGGTGGGGTAGCCAGAAACGACCAGCGAGAGTTTGAAGGATTTCTGGCCTGCAGTGACTTCCACTACTGGTCCATTCCGGTACTCCATGCTTATAAATGGCTTCTCTGAAATAAAAAAAAACAAAAAACAAAAACACCTCTTTCAGATCCAAGAAGTGTAGCAAGATACACTTGATTGAACCGCATAGCAAAATAATGCAACGTATACATTTGTTTAGTGATGCACACTTTTTTTTAATACAAAACCACTTTTTACTTTGATACATTTCAAGAATGAGAAGGTATTCAATGAACGGTGAACGGCTTACATTGCCTGCTCCTTCGGCTGTGCTTCGACATTCAATGATAAATACACTGGCAGGATACGGTTGAAGTTTGAGCGACAGTGCGCAGCATTCCACTGAGCGTTAGTGATGGAGTCTGTTAGGAGAGTATAGTGTGGGCATGTGAGCATGCCGGAGTGGGTGGCACGCAGTCCATTAGGCATGGTTCCTCGTTCAGGAACCGTACGGTGCTGGGGTAGAATATCCACCTGAGCCTCCTGATCTGTATTTGTCCCACCAGTGCGGCAAATGTTACCCGTCCTTAGCCGGGAGCAGGGGTCAATGCTCCTGAATGATTCTCCTGGCTCTGAGTGTGCACCGCCTGGCGTAAATGTCACGTAGCCTAGGGAGGGGAACCCCCCTGGGGTGTGTTCAGCCGACCGTATCACCCTCTGCAGGGCCCTGCCCTCCCTCGTGGTGCTTCTCTCACACCAGTCGGTGAGGCTCCCAGTCAGGAAGCTCTCTGAGGCAGGGCCTGAGTATCTGGGGGGGGGGGGGGGGGGGGCGTCCCTGAATTTCCCCAGACGTCGGAGGTGATGGAGGCGCTGCCGTGCCTTTTTCCCCCCCCAGTGTGTCGGCCCACGTCGGGTCCTCTGTGGGCCCATGTCGGGTCCTCCTGTGTTGTGGACTCCGAGGTACTTAAGGCGGCTCCCCCTCTCCACAGGGGCCCTGTTAACGCTTAGGAGGGCACAGTTCCTCCCTGAGTCCACTTCCGGCGCCCTCAGGCGGCGGTTGTTGCCGGCGGGCCAGGGTCTCCTGTTCATCCAGGCCGGCCTTCGCGTCATTGTTGGAGACCATACCCTCTCCTAATGGTTAACCGGCCAGCACCTCATCACTGATTTAAAATGTTCTGCCGGTATGTATGTATGTATGTATGTATGTATGTATGTATGTATGTATGTATGTATGTATGTATGTATGTCAATGATGGCACCCATTGCACTCCTGATCACCCCTGGAAGGAGCGATCCCCCACTCTGCATTCCTTCTCAAGATTTCTTCCTTGCTAATTAAGGGAGTTTTTTCTTGTCCTCTGGGGGGCTGTGGTCCGTGGGGGTGTTATAAAAATATGGCCTGCTAAGCCCTTTGAGACTGTACCTGTGATTAAGGGCTTTACAAATCAAATTGAATCATATTGAATTGACCCCCACCACTGCTGTGTCCTCAGCGAAAGTCGCAGACGTTGTGTGGGAGCTGAAAGTGTGTGTAGAGAGAGTATGGCAGGGGGGCTCAGGACACAACCCTGGGGGAGGGGGGGGGGGGTGGGCCCCCGTGTTGAGTGGCAGTGATGATGAGTTGTGGCTGAGCTCTCCCCACCTAGGTTCTGCCTGTCAGGAAGTCAAGGACCAATTTACACATGGAGCGGTTCAGTCCACTCCAGTCCGGTCCCTGAGCTTAGTGACAAGGTTGGAGAGGATTATGGCACTGTGCGCTGAGCTGTAGTCTTACTTTACTACTTTTACTGTACTATCACTACTACTATTGGTGCTCAAATCATTTGTGGATCTCTTAAAGCATGTGGATATAACCGACTGAAACGTACCTTCACTACAGTTCTCAGCTGGTCTGCACATACCCTTGAACCTCAAGTCACGGGTGCTGGGGGGGGAGGGGGGGGGGGGGGTGGTGGAGGATTCGAACTTGGAACCCTTTGCGCTTGGGAGTGGAGCAGCGCCCTTGACGCCCCCAGCTAGAGCACCCTGCTGTGTGGAAGCCTTACCGTGCACTATGACGGCGGTCTCCAGGGTGTGCGTGCTGCGCAGGGTGGTCACGGTGCAGCGGTAGAGGCCCGTGTCGGAGGCGTTGGCGCTCTGGATGGACAGGACGCTCACCACCTCCGTGTAGTGCTTCTGAGGCTCGCGCTTGGGCCAGATGCTCGCCACGGAGTTTGTCTGCGGGGGGGGGGGGGGGGGGGGGTTGGATTAAACTGTAAGTCTGACAGCTTGTCCCCCATGACGATTTGCTTTAGCAAAGGAACAGCGCCGATGTTTCAATGGTATGTGTGATGAATTGTTTGAATTGTGTTTTGTTTTAAAGTGTTTCCATATTTGTTATCTTTGGCAAGTATTTTGAACATTTCTATACAAAGAAATTGCGTGACAATGGTTATTATGATGATCTGTTATTATTAGTGTCATACTTTGTGTTGTTTTAATTATTTGTTTTAAACCTAAATTGTTCACCTTGCCGGGGTAGGACCAATTAAACTCCACCGCCGTGTCGAACTCCACCAAGGCCGTGCAGTTTAAGGTGAGGGCCTCCCCCACGAGGAGCTCCACGGGCTGCTCAGGAAACAGCTTGACGTCGTAAACCTCACTTCCTGTCCGGGGACAAGTGAGGATGGAGAGGGAGGGAGGGAGGGAGGGAGGGAGGGAGGAAGCGACGGACAGGTCACCTTTACATTTGGCCACAGGTTTTCTTTTATTCTACCTTTGCAGAGGAAGTAACTCGCCCTGACTCCGCAAACTTACCATTCCCCCTTTGGACTTTTCCTTGTTATTAGTATTATGGAGCTCACCTCTGTGGAAGGCAATATGGTGGAGGAGGGATTGAGACGCGGAATGGCTGAGAAGTAATAAAGCGTGGCTACTGAGCAGCAGTCCATATCTATTATAAATGTGTAATTTAAGACCTTATTCTCTCTCTATCTTTCGCCCATCAATTTCTTACGCTGTCTCTCTCTCTATCTTGTGTCTCTCTCTGTCTCTCTCTTTCTCTGTCTCTGTGTCTCTCTCTCTCTCTCTTTCTCTTTCTCTCACTATCTCTTTCTCTGCATCCCTCTATCTCTCTCTCATTGTCATTCTCTCTCTATCTGTGTCTCTTTCTGTCTCTCTCTTTCTCTGTGTCTCTCTCTGTCTCTCTCTCTCTCTTTCTCTTTTTCTTTCTCTCTCTGCCTCGCTCTCTCTGAGAGCTAGATTCCGACACGTGCACAAATCACGGAGGGTGGCCTTAAAT
>NC_140276.1:4376748-4459248 GCF_964030765.1 Micromesistius poutassou | reverse complement strand
TTGGAATGCATATCGTTTTGATCTCAATTACGTAATATTTGTTTGAAACACATTCTTTTGGCCACTTATAACTTTTCAGCCTTGTTGTTTGTCTCATAATTATTACTTTCTGAAAAATTATTTTGTTTGCAATAAAAAAAGTACTTAACAAAAATGCACAAATCCAACTCCATAGACCATCACTTTAATGGTTATTTGATTGTTGCATTCTGAGTTTACCAAAAGACAATGATTATTGTCTTTTGGTAAACTCAATATGCAAGTGCTATAATTGCTCTTGGTTATCTCAAGAAAAAATGTGTTTGTGTGTGTGGGGTGGATGTGTGTGTGTGTGTGTGTGTCTCCTTGTCTGTGTGTGCAACTAACAAAGACATGCATACTGACAACATGGATGTGTCTGTGTGTGTGTGTGTGTGAGAGGAAATTCTATACATCTCCTTGGACCTTGGATACCTCCCTTCCTTTCACTATTGGCACATTTCCACTGGCGGGTAGGCTTCGGACCCAGCACGCCTCAGCTCAGTAATGAGGGTGCGGTATAGCCCAGCTCAGTTACGGCTAGCGTTTCATTCAGTACCCTTATGGTAGGGCGGGGATTAAGCTGGACAAAGAGCAACAATGTAGGATGTCCAAGAAGGACGGCAAACTTTTGTGCAACATTCTCTTCAACAAACTTTCGCCGTAATATCCGAAAATATCTTGCGGGTACTGTGTTTGTTTGTTATTATCCCTCTGTCGCACGGAAGTTATTCTGTCAACCAATCAACGGACGGCGTGTGTAGCTCAAACTTGCCGGGACCATTTCAGGCACCTCAGTACCTCAACGGAGTAGTACTGTGAGACGAGTACGCCTCAATACGGCTCAGTCCGGGTCACGCCCACTTTTGGCGGTGGAAACGCGACCCGTGCCGCACCTTTGCAGACCGAACCGAGCCGCACCCTGCGGTGGAAATGCGCCATAAGTGAAAGGTCTTAAGATAGGTCTTAAGATAGTTAGCGTTTGCATTGCCACAAAGTCTGATACAGAGGCCATGCCAATCGACTGGGTTCTTTGTTGTGTAGATTCCTTTAACTGTCTTGCAGCCTTGCTTGCAACCTTGCAGACCTAACCTAGAGTGTATTGCAAATTACCTCGGTCTCTCCCGCCATGGCTGACTTCAGCTCTGGCCAATCCTAAACTCTCCACGATGATCTGCCTCACCTTTGTTGAATTTGTTGTTACTACCCACGACGTGAATGATGTACAGCCATTGTCTCATTGAACGTATGCTTGGTAGTTTTGCTGCCAGTATCTTCCCATGATCATGCTCTCATGCTATTGTTCATCAGTCTGTATGTCAGCCGGGCCAGAGACATGTGCTGACGTCGCTGACGGGTTTGTGAGAACATGCATGCATGCATGGGACTGTGTGTGTGACTATGTGGGTATACACAAGCCCTTGTGCGTGTGTATGTGTGTCCGTATGTATAGGTATGCGCATGTGTGTGCGTGCGTGTCCATATAGGCCCATGACGTGTTTTTCTCCTGAAGACATACTGGCAACAACATTTGTGTGTTTATGTATGGATGTGCATGCGTGTGTTTGCATGGGTTTGTGTGTGTTTGTGCGTGAGCCTCCATACGCGTGTGTGTGTGTGTGTATGTTTGCATGAGTGTGTGTGTGCGAGAGCAGACAGGTGTGTGTGTGTGTGTGTGTGTGTGTGTGTGTGTGTGAGCCTACATGTGTGTGTGTGTGTGTGTGTGTGTGTGTGTGTGTGTGTGTGTGTGAGTCTACATTTGTGTGTGTGTGTGTGTGTGTATGTGTGTGAGTCTACATTTGTGTGTGTGTATGTGCGTTTGTGCGTGCGTGCGCGCGCGTGCGCGTGTGTGCCTGCATGCATGCGTGTGTGTGTGTGTGATGATGTTGTTTCTCATACCCGTGACGAAGACGTAGGCGCTGGCGGCGGTGGTGCCGTCGATCAGCGGCAGGACGTCCCGGTAGTGGCAGCGGTAGGTGCCCGTGTCCGACGCCCACGGGTCGCTCAGCGACAGCGTCTTGCAGTACGGTTTCCCCGGCAACCCGCCGCACTCCCTCACCAGGGCGTAGCGCTGGCCCGGGGCGTCGGTGGGGCGGGGCGGGGCCTGCCGCTCCTGCAGCAGCTCCCTCCCCGGCAGGGTGGCGTCAGGCCACGCCCACGCCAGGGTACGCTGGCCTCTGGGGGGGGCAGCGGTCAGAGGTCAGGGGTCAGGGGTAAATGGTCCTCATTTATAGAGCGCTTTTATCCAAAGCGCTTTACAGTGTTGACTGACATTCACCCATTCATGAGCACATTCACACACCGACGGCGGAGTCAACCACGCAGGGCGACAGCCGGCGCGTCAGGAGCAATTAGGGAGAGGCGTCTTGCTCAGGGACACCACGACACTCAGCTAGGAGGTGCCGAACCAAGGCTGAACCAAGGGGGATCGAACCAAGGCCGAACCAAGGCTGGTAACCTTGCGGTTACCAGCCAACCCGCTCTACCTCCTGAGCTAATGCCGGTAGATGGTGGAGGGCTAAAGGAAAAGTTTTTTTTTATCATTGGGGAGAATGTACTGTGTCTGTGGATGGATGCTTGGCATGTGATTGTCTTGGTACCATTTGATTCAATTTGGAAAATTGGGTTAGGGTCAGGGTCATGATTTGATTCAAAATCTATTCTCGATTCAAGACGATGCCTGATAAAAAATTAGGCCTGGGCAATAAATCAATAAATTATCATATTGTGATAGACTTTTGATCAATATAAATATCAATATCAATCAATATAAAACATGTTCAATATATATCGATAAGAGACTGGACCACCGAATCTAGCAGCTGGGTGTTAGACAAACACGGTTCCATACTTATTTACAATATTTGAGTGTTTTTCATTGTTGTATCGACATTTCTCAATGAAGAAGAGTGGAAGGTCATATTAAGTGTTAAACAGAAGTGTAAATCCAGCATGGAAATTCCTAGTCTTTTTAGGTCATTCAAATTATCAATAGTTATCGATATCGATCAATATGATCAAGTTATATTGTGATACATCTTTCAGCCATATTGCCCAGGCCAACCAGAAATCTAGACGCCCCTAGCGGCAGCAAATTAAATTTGCAGCCAAGGGACATCTTGACATCAGGGGACATCACAGACCAACACCTTGATGTGGGTCTGACTTGCCAGGCTATAGGGATGCTGATTTCAGGATCTATTCTAAAGTGTGTATAAGATTGTTGTAATGTTTGAAAAAGTTATATAAACTGATCTCAAAAGGGAAAAAATTCTAGTCGAATCCTGATTCTTAAATTAATCTTGTTTTTTTCCCACCTAATGGACACATTAGGGAAGGGGGAATTCATTAACTACATTCAATTAGACAAGGTCACTTCATAACATTAAAAGTCTATTCTTTTTACTAGGAGTTGAGCATTACTCAATAGCTGCATAGTGGATAGTGTGGTCGTGGTGTACGTGTGCGTGAATTTGTGTGTGTATGTGTGTGTGTGTGTGTGTGTGTGTGTGTGCGTTCATGTATGTGAGTGTGTATGTGTGTGCTTGTCTGAGTCTCTTTATTTCCATTCTCCCGACTCTTGTGTGTCTATTCTTTTTACTAGGAGTTGAGCATTACTCAATAGCTGCATAGTGGATAGTGTGGTCGTGGTGTATGTGTGAGTGAATTTGTGTGTGTGTGTGTGTGTGTGTGTGTGTGCATGCGTGCGTGCGTGCGTGTGTGTGTGTGCGTGTGTGTTTTCGTGTGCGTATGTGCATTTGTGTGCATGCGTGCGTGCGTGCGTTTGTTCATTTTGTGTCCTTTGTCGAATAAATTCACTTATGACATGCTGCATTATACCAGGGGCATTATGAATGAGATTGAGTACATCATTATGGCTCCCCGAAAAAAAGAATAGCTCGGCTTTCACCAGCCTCCGTCGACTGCAAATGTCCATATTGGCAGACAGTGTTAATATGAAATGACTGAACAATACTGTTCCAAAATCGTACGGACCATTAATGTACTCTTGGCTATGGTATGACTCTAAATGAATAGTGGCTATCTGTTACATTTAATATACAGTCAACAATTATTTTTTTCTAAAATAGGAGAATCTCAGGAGTGCTGTATGGAGACAATTATGCAAGCATCTTGAATAGAAGCCAAACTTCCCACCATTGGAAGAAAACTCTTTGGGCATGCAATATGGCAGCATTCCATGATGTGCCAGAGATTCAGACAGTACTATCCCTCTCTGCTTCCTCTGCCCTGCATAAAACAAATGTCCTCTTCCACAGACCAACACTTCGACTACCTCCTAGGCTCTCTGGTCTAGCCTATGCCCTGCATTGGGATGTGCGAGGGAAGATTATACTGAGGACTCCTTCCTCTGATCTGCTGTGGCTAAGCCATCGAGGAAAAGAGAGTGACCTCCAAAATAAAAGTGTTTTTCTCAACAAGAAATATGCTTACTTTACTTTAATGCAGCATTCTCTATTCAAAACTCTCAAGCAGAAAATAAGAATCCCATCAGTACAACACAGACATACAGCACATGCACACACACACACACACGCACACACACTAATGGACTTGCCTGCATGTAATGGTCAGTGTTTTGTGGACTGGAATCACCAGGTCTTCGCTGCCGTTGTCGAGGGCAGGCGGCGTCATAGAAAAGCCAATCACCAGACCTGAGGGAGCGAGCGAGAGCCAGCAAACTGCATTAGATTTATGTTTCCCCAAAAGCACATTAAAGGTCAGCCAGCACCCACCAGCTTTGATAACAGTGCTCGCGGGCTGTCAACCCCCCCGCCCCCCTCCAAACACACCAGGAGCCTGTAACGCAAGAAGACGGCAGCTCAGATAACATGGTGTTCATTATGTTTACGCGCTGCAAGGCCCTAACACGCAGGGGCACCCGCACCACAGAGGCACCCACAGCACCAAGGCACCCACAGCACAAAAGAGCCCCCGAAGGCACCCAAGCCTGAGGACTCCCAGGGTGAAGGCAACGCCAGCGCACTCTGTGTCACGAGACACCGCGATCCATCTCTACCTACGCTCTCCTCCCCCGCTCTGACATAACCAGGGAAAACGATTTCACACATCTCCCCCTCTCTGTCCACATCTCCCCCTCTCTGTCCTCTCTTCCCTTACCCCCCCCCCGACCAGCACCACCCCACCCCTGTGGGTCATCAAATGAAAGACGCAACATACACAACAGTCCATTGACTGACTGGTGTTTGGTTAATGTGTTGGTGGGGAGAATGTGGTTCTCGTCCCACGCTCGCCCTCGGGGTGCTTTGAGCTGAGCCCCCCCCCCCACACACACCTCCCCTCCCCCCCAACCTCCCCTCCCCCCCCAACCTCCCCTCCCCCGTGCTCCACACCTACGCTCCATCACGCATTAAAGTGTCGCCGTGACTTATGCTCCACCTGGAAGTTGTCATGGAGGGAGACAAATACAGCCACAGCACTGGGGTTGTGGGGGGGGGGGGGGGGCGGTGGGCTGCTTTGAGACGAGCCCTGTCGGCTGCCCCCAGCCTCAGAGAGAGAAGACGGAGTTCTGCAGCGAAGGCAAACAATAAGCATTAATGACCTAAACCTCTGTGTATGTGATGCCGATGACTGATGCGGGGAATGCACCGTGTCGGATGGAAGTTGGAGGCGTTGGAGCACAGGATGGAAATTCAGACCTTTTCTCACTACCTATTGTCAAGAAAAGATCTAGTCTAGTATTGTGTACCAGTTCTATTTGTTTTATAATCACAAACCATTTTGCTTGATTTTATGTGACCATCTCTCCTCCACCCACAGATACGAGCATGTAGGAACCATCTACCACGAATAGATGGATATATATAATATATATTATATATATATATAATTTGATAATGTAACGTGTATATTTACTAAATATGTTCATAATATTACAAAAATATCTCATGCTCTCCGAAGCAGAAGACTTCAAGATGGCAGCCATTTACAAAGATGGTTATGATTTCAAAATGGTCTGTCCTGAATGACCCCATGCCATTCAGAACTTTTGGTCTCTGTAAAGCTTCACACACACACACACACACACACACACAAACAAGCCCACAAATTCCCCTGAGACATCCAGCTACCCAGGGAGCACAATAAAGCACGGACGCTCCTGTCTAAATATTATCCTCTTTGAGTCAACATTAAAACAAAAAGTGACCTCTTTTGTCTCCCTCTATCCGCAGATTCTCCTGCGAACAGAACCTCGTCATTTTTTTCAGTTTAACGTGAAACGGAGCAGCGATTGTTTAACGTTGGCGTCAGCATGGCATCGGACACGCTTGGGCTGATGTAATTTATTGCCGTGCGCTTGATGCTCGCTGTGTGTCTCGCTGTTATCCTTTGAATGCTGTGCGTCAGCCCTGTGATTTATGTGCCTCATAAAACCTCTCACCCCTTCATTCACTACTCAGCGCTCGCTGTTCGTCGTGGTTCCAGATAACATCCAACCGAGGATGAGTATATGGATCCTTATTCAGATGTATTCCAGGCCAGACCATAGAAACCCTCAAGGTGAACCATCTATCCTCTGAAACCCGGGGGCTCTCTGACGCTGACATGATGATGATTTGAACCCAAGCAACAAAAACAAAATAAATCATAATGAAACTATAACACGGTACAAAAACCAATCAAACTGCTGGGGTAGGACGAGTGCTGACGGTGAGGGTGGAAGATGATGGATGGTGGTTGGATGCCTACCAAAATTTCCCAGCTTGGCACCCTGCATGGCAGGGTAAGCTGGGATAGATCCTGGCTTTGAGGAGCTCTTCAACCCCTCATCCTGCAGAAAGGCCTTTTCTGTTTTATAGAAAAGTACAGTAGATATAACGTACTGTAAATCTTACTGTAACATACTGTAAATACTGCTACCGTACTGCTACTCTCCACTATAACGTGTGTGTCTGTGTGTGTGTGTGTGTGTGTGTGTGTGTGTGTGAGCGGTGCCCAGAGACATCTTCGTGCCATCCGGGTAAACCCATCACCCTTCACAACCTGGCCCAGAAGGAAAATATGGATAAGAGGGACCGAGGGTCGGGAAGTCCTTTGTCAGAGGTCCTCATAACGTCTCTATTTTGGGTTCTTCCTCACAGTGTTGTCTACTGTCAGGCCCCTGAGAGCTCCTGTTTATCCCCTGCTCTCCCCTCACTTCCCTTCTCGCTCTGTGGTGGCAAGCCTAATATTACAACCTGACCTGTGCATTCAGAACCAGAGCCAAGGCCTCTTTGTGCGGTAGGTATTGCTACTTACTTTTCATGTCACTGCATTTCATTTGTCTGTATGTGACCAACTAACCCTTGAACTCTTGAACATTCAATGGAGCACTTCCAAGACATTGGGAGAGCTTACCCCGCCTAGTATGCAATATACAGATACAGACAGATTACCTTGGTCCCAAAGCAAGGCTGCGCATGAATATAGAGTGAGAGAAATATCCAGACAGGGCATTGTACATGGGGAGACATTGATGTGTTGGTAACTGCCACTGCATTTCTAATGTGAGACAAAATAAAGTTTTTGTTATCTATTTATTTATGATGTTCAATCCCTGAATGTCAAAGGACATACATTAACATTCAGCACAATACTCATCATGTAGGTGCTTATAAAAAGATTTGTAGTGGATCATATGCTTCATAATTTCATATTTAGTCCTTTATACCACTGGACCATACTGGGCAGCATATCAGCATATTTCTGTTTAAAAAGTCAATAGTGATATTAAAAACCTCCTTCAATATTGAGTTTCTAGTTTTAGTAATTCATTTCCGTACATTACTGTAATGGAGCCTTAAACAAAACAGAATACTTGGTCTCTAGCCTAACCATAGCCACTAAACTGCGTACCACGACATCAATTCTGTAATGTACTCTGTGCTTATGGTTATGTTTGTTGTAATAGATCTAATTGAAATCAAACAGCAGTCAGAAATACAAGCTGGTAATAGATACCATACATCAGCATTATATTAGTTTCCCATACATTATGTAAGGGAAACTAATGCTAATATAAATGATATAATAACAAATATTAAATTGAATTTAAATATCTTATAATTCAAATATGACTCTGATACTTTTTATATACATATGCAAGACGTCTGTGATAGGCCTAATCTTCAAAACCATCAGGTATGCACGAACGTGATCCACGCGCAGGGGCCGTCGAACAGTGTGGTCTAATTACAAGCGCTGAACCGGTGGTGGCGGTGCAGTGAAGAGAACACCTGCTCCCTGACAAATTGGAAAATCTTATTTAAATGTCACGGCTGATTAGATCTCAGGGGGAGATATGATGGCTAACCTGCGCGAAGCGTCTCTAAACGGCTAATCTTGTCGCTCGACGTTCCTCTGTATCGACGATGTGGAAACCGACGTGATTTATGGTGTCAGGTCTCCCGTCCGGTTGTTAAGTACAACATGCCAGCAGGCCTGTACGCACACCACGCACCCACGCTAAGACCAGAGGCTCTACGAAGACTCATGGATCATTGGTGCTGCAACAGATCTGTCATTTTTGATTATATACACATTTATATATATAAATGTATCTATTTATATGCACACACACATTCTCCTGACAACTCCTGACACAGTCCATTGCCTGGGTGAGTTTAGTGCTTTAATGCATCTGATTTACTATCCTACATAAATGTTCATGTAGCACGTAAATGTGGATGTACCAAGGCAGCAGATATGGACGTCGGCCAATACAAATTGCTGAACGCAACGCCATCCAGACTTGTATTTTACGGGATGTGCAAAGGTGCAGGGGGTGAGAGTGTGTGCAACATCCCACTGACAGCCGTTTGTAGCCAATAGCACATCAGGAACTGTAATTCCCCCCCATCCACTCCCGTCTCCTTCCCTCTGCAGGTCCCGAGGGAGTGTGTATGTGTGTGTGTCACAGTGATTTAGCTCACAGATTCCAGATCAGGTCAATATCTTCCATATGCATGTATACTACATGCACCCCTTTACACGACCGCGGGGACCCATGCTAGGAGCGGCCAAGAGAAGAAATCCGTGTGCATGTGAATGCTCAACGTTCAATCTCGAACGTGGTTCGAGTTGCCTCAAGAAGATATGCAGCACATTAGTAATTGCTTGCCAATCTGCCGAAAGTAATTAAAGGTACGACTCAAGGGGACCTCCTGATCCCGCGCCAGAACACAGGGACTCTTTGTAAAGTGTTGATGTGATACAGTGCGCCGTCGTTGAAGTGCCATGAACGTGCTCTATGAGCGATTGTTTTGCATTGATACGGATGTCACAGGGCCGCCCTGGGGAGCACTTTGCGTTTGCTTTATTATACAAACAAACAAGCCGTTAAATAACTCCGGCCAACACGTAGTGGTGCAGAGTGTCGCATGCGCACGCCGCCATGCAAAAACCGTGCCAGATGAAGAAGCAACGAATGAGGGGTACTTCAAAAACACGGGTTCAGTGAAACGCTTCCGATGTGAGTTTCCAATATTTTCGGTGGCTATCATTGAGAGTAATATCCCTCTGCGTCTAGAACATTACCTCGCTGCTATCTCTGGGCGCGCCCTGAACACAGAATCACAACCTTCCAATTACAACCGAGTGCACGTCCGCCCCGTTTCAGTTGTTGTCGCTTGATTGCTCGAGCGTAAAAAAAAGAAAACGAAAAATTCGCTCAGAAAATGAATGGCTAACGACTACCTTTAACAAATGTGGAAAAGGGCAGAGTGCCAGAAAAAGAGTCAGATCCGGCTACCCCCTCTTTCCCATGCATTCCGCTTGGTGCTGAAGAGATAACACTGACACTTGATTTTCTTAGACCCAGAAGAGGCAGCATTCCGCGTGTTATAGAAGTGATAAAACACACACAAGTTATTGCGGTGATGCACTCCCTTCACTCTCCTTCACACTCTAATGACTCAGGGTCCGGGGAATGACAAATGGATGTTTACATGGTGAGGACATGGCTCCTTCAGACTGATATAAACTACTGAAGTGGGCTTTTTAAAGGGCTTATCGGCAATTGAAAAGCACTGGTTGTGGTTTGGAACAAACAACACAACATGCATCAAAAAGCCTGGCTTGTGAGTGTGACAGAGGTGAATTTCCACACACACGCTAGATTGTTCTGCGTTTTTTTGGGGCTTAGGAGTTTGAGTTCCCGGTATAAAAACAATACACTGTCAGTAACACGCTGTGACGTGGGCTCTTCGGGTGGTTACCATTCAGCAAGGCACTGAAAGGGCACAATTATTTGCTATGGTTAAAAGGGAAACTGATTGCCTTGGCGTTACGGGGGGACCTCCCACCGGTACTGTCCCTGTGTGTATGTACACACACGTCTGCATGCCTTCAGCGGGAGGACTCTGATCTCTGTTGTTGTGAGTAGAGATTTCGGTGAAGGGAGTATTGTCTTTTGTCTTCTGTCCCGGCCCCATCTGGCTTATTAAAGCAAACATCACGCTTTTAGTCGCCTAAAACAACTTTTCTGATGTTAATGTTTGTTTAAAAGAGCAATAAAGAAACCAAAGAAAAGAAGGGGGGGGAGGGGAGGGAAGAAACAGGCAGTGTGAATTAGGGTGTGAATTTGAATCACTGTACTGAAGGACGTGCGGGGAGGGAAAACATTTCTCAGCGTTGTGTGACACTGGAGTACCAATGAGTCAACAAATGTAAATATGGTCGCTCAAGACACAAACGCACACCCACACACGCACGCCGGCACGTGCACGCACGCACACACACACGCACACACACACAAAGACACACACTACTGTAGCACACAGCTGGTGTTTATGCAGGCTGTGGACGGCATGCTTCTGTCATGATGGAAGGGCCAGATGTATACATACTCAGAGAGCCAGAGAAAGTCCTTTCCAAGAGCACTCGGGCCTATTGACACCACTTATACCTTATATACTGCAGCTTGGCAACAAACATGGCTGAGCGATTTGAAAGACATGTCCTTTGTGTCGATGAGAGCCCGTCAATGTTCACGCTAGGGTAACCTGAAGCTTAGTTGCACAAAAAAAAAATACAATTGTGCATCTGGAAAATCTATGCGCACAACGGCGACAACGCTGGGAAAGGCCCTGATTGTACTGATTGTGAAGTACTGTGTTTCTTTCTACTGCTGCGGTGGATGATGCATCGAATGCCTCAGAGGATTGAACGGCTACTTACGTGTTTGTTTCCTCCTATTATTGATGTAAATAAATGCTGTGCTGCTCTCCGTATAACTCACAGAGCCGTAGCTCTCTGAGTTAATGAATGTGAATGTAAAGTCGCTTAATTATTCTACTTTGTCTCTTCAATGGCTCATACCAGTTGACAATTTAGGGGTTATAGAATAGAGGCATTCATCAAAGACACTAAGGAGAACACCTGCTGAGTGCAGACTTGTGGCCGTATGTTAAAACCGTTCTGGCTGCCATGAGGCATACTAATCTCAATGTGAAGCCAGCCCACCCTCACCCATGTGTGTGAAACACCGGCATCAAAGGTAAGTGTGAGCAAAACAATTAGGCTAAGCCCCCGCTATAGAACAGAATGAAAACGTCTTGTCTTTTATTGCTGCTGAACTTCCTGTTTTTCTCCATCATGTCCTTGTTTCTCCTGCTTCCCTTTTTCATGGACAGGGCAGGACATGTTGCTCTGAGTGCGTTTCCTTGCACCTCTATAGTTTTGTCTGTGATGGGTCACGTGTCATGAACAGGAAAAGAGGATCAGAGTATAAACAAAACAAAATAAACCTAATTCTGGAGACTGTGGGAGTTGTATTAATGTTGAAAAATGAAAAGTGGACATTACCCTTGATAAAAAGGATGAGAAGATTAGAAGGTTGCCATAACTTAACATATTCCAAATGTTATGGTATTTTTATACAGTTAACTAAAATACCCAAATTACGCCAAAATCCAGGAACGTACAGAAGACAAAATGAACACCTCCAACGGTTACATTTAATGCTGCATAATTGTTTAGAAATTATATGCAAATTGGGCTGAATTGGACTTAAAAAAAACAACACTTTGAGTTGTAAGCGGGGACCTTTCTCTAACTCCAAGCGTAGGTGACAAAAACAAGCCTGCAGTTGTTTCAGTGTCCCCGTGTGAGTGTGTGTAAAGGCCAGGGCCGCCGGCCTCTGAAATAGCCTGCCGTGTCCGGCAGGAGAGGGGGGGGCAGCCAGGAGGGCAGCCAGGCCACGGAGCAGACCTGGTCTCTGGGATGTGGAGTCAACCAGCCCCAGGGCTCTCCTCTCCTACCTCTTCCTCAACCTCTCTCCCTCTCTCTCTCTCTCTCTCTCTCTCTCTCGCTCTCTCTACTTACACTCTCTCTCACTGCTACCATCCATCTCCCCCACACAGACACACACACACACACACACACACACACAAATCCCCCGCACTCCTCTGAAAGAAATGGAATGGAAAAAAACAACAATAACTCACAATCTATTTCCTCAGTCAATTGGACACAAGGCCAATGCCTGTGTCAGGCAACAGACAGCCTGGCACGCACGCTTTTTGATCTCATTGTTACTACGGAGTAAGATGACATTCAGTGCGTCCCTGCACTCTGCGTTATTAGGACTCAGGCCTTTTTCCTACTTCCTGTCAGAACAGGGCTTTGCAACATAAGGATGCATGGCGCACGGCCATCTGGGGCGCGTTTCCTATCCGACTCAATCTTCCAATACCTGCCTCTCAGGCACACCGGACAGTGCGGGCTCTTCCTCTGTGACCGGCTATTTTCACCAGTCATCACTTTTTTATGACTTAGGTGATATTTGTTTCCCCCTAGTTGTGGGGGGGGGGGGGTGGTTAATACTTGATGGAATATAACTGGATAGCTGCAGGCACTGCTGTATTGACTATCAATGGTATGATTTGGTTTTCTTCTCACTGATTGATAACCAATGTTGAGAAGATGGGGTGATTTTGATTGCAAAAAGGTTGAGCCTTTGCTGCAAACATCAGAACACGCTGCATGTGATCTTATGGGTGCAGGGTAACGACCCTGTTGCTATGGTGGCGGCTGCCTCAGACATCCTTTGTGAACCTGGGTGAACATGGCAGCGCTGGAGACAAGGTCAACGGTGCAAGTTTTTAGCAGTTCGCTCCAAATGGAGGTTGAAGGCCTCGGGAGAGCGCAGCACATTTCCATTAGGCCGCGCCAATATGTTCTCGTTCCCATGAACCCGGGTGGATCATAGCGTAGGATTGATATTGGTGCTCCGTTAAAAACCAACACTCATTCAATAAGCAATCACGCAGCTGCTGATGCAACAGATGACGGTGCTGCCCCAGAGGAGAGTCCCAATAGTAATAGCCACTAAGCTTCTTGTTAACACCAGAAGTGATAGAAATGAGGCTCATCATTGCTAAGAAAACACAAACGCTGGTGTAACATCCCGTCGATGCTGGGGAAGGGGAGATTTTGCCCTCGCGCTGAGGCCTTTGCAGGTGTGGCACCGCATGCAATTAATTCTGGATAGGCTGATAGTGGAAGGGTTCCTCGTGTGTTGAAATGGGCCCCTTAAACAGCAGCCAATTTTCACGTGTTATTGCAGGGTAGATACAGGTGTTATTTATTACGGCCCTGACATTGGGATCGGAATTAATGATCAATCAATTACACCTGTGTTTACACTGCTATGAAATGTCAAAATGGCTGCTGTGAAAAGGGCACGTCGGAGTACACTGCGTTCTTCCCACTTCAACTCCTTCACTTTGGGTGGAGTGAGGAGGTGATTGCCATGCATTTGGGAGTTTCTCAGCCATGTTCCAGTTTAACCACAGAATACGTGGGAGTCCAAAAGAGAACTTTAATCCATTAGTGATGCAATTACAGCTGACGCAATAAAACTCCCATAGGAAAAACTGTTACTTTACTACATACTTCAAAGAAAATGCTTGTTTTCTGTTGTGTTGATGCATTCCGATTTCAAGGACTCCAACCACAAAGTAGTAGCTGATCACTGGATGTCTTTTCTCTGTGACTAACACCAAAAATCAATACCACTGCTTGCTGTTTGAGAAATGACTAAGAAGAGATGATAAAGAGATTGGTAATGCCAACATAATCCGAGGAAAGTGGCTATGCCTGCCTTAAGGTGAGGCCTGTTTATTGTTCTTCAATTTAGTATGGAAGGCACGCAGCCTAGAGGCATCTTATGTTATGGGAACGTGGCTCAGGGAAGACGCTCACTGCATTGCGAGTCAAAAGAAACATACATTTCTCTCACACCACAAGAGAATATACCGTGCCTCAGCGTGGCCCCCCTGATATGATACCATGGGAAAAGAACAGCCCTTCCTAAAGCCAGTACAGTAGAATCCAGTAAATACAGCGTAAAATAACGATGTACTTATGTAAATAATAGCCTCGCAACACATTGAGGGGTCAAGGGGATGGAAGAAAGAAAAAAAAAACGAAATAAATAAATAAACACAGGTGGTTTGCATTAAATGTCTGACACTCACTAGACAGTAAGTTGGCCCTGGCTATGGATTCCTGCCGTTGAGAGAGATAATCCCTCCGCGCACACAACGCATGGGTGCTGGTGTATAGATTGACCAAACGCCTGAAAGCCATACGTGATGACAACACGGTTCCCGCACAACAGCTGGCCGCTACAACGTGCTCCCATATGTCCCGCACGATGACAGAGCCGCCGCTGTTGGCATATTTATTCATCCGACTTTCCCCCCACCCGGTACCGACGGCATTCCACTCTTTCTACGTGTGGTTACACCCGTAACACCACCACCACCACACTCTCCACTCCCTCGCCAGCTAATATCCAAGGGCACGGATCCCCCCCAATCCCAGCGAGGATCCCCCTTATGCGGTTGAAACCCGAGGATCACAGCCGCGAGATTGGAGGCGCGCTGTTGGCTGGAGCCACCCCACCCAACAGACAGTAGGTGACTACAATAACACACTTTCAGATTGGTTTTTCGGGGGGGGGGGATAATCTGATCAAGCAGAGGTATGCACACAGAAAACACACACACACACACACACACACACACACACACACACACACGCTGACCACTAACAGTACTAACAACATTGAGCCATCGGTGGGGGCAGGGGGGTGGGGGGAGACACACATCATCGCTCTCATTTGGATTCAGAGCTCGGCCTCTGCTCTGTCTGAAACTGCTGTTTTGTTTTTGGCTAATCAGTTTATATGGTCAGTCATATGACAGCCAAGAGGGAGCACATCCAGGGATGATCGGTGAGTCATCAAAGCTTTAGATCTCAGTAACCTGGAGGCACCGAGCACCAGATCCTTTTCACTACACCAATGTCCCCAAAATGTTTAGTTTCATTTTTTTCTGCCCTCTCGTCAGGAAGAGGAGGAAGAAGAAGGAGGTGAAATGGTCTGTTTCAGTCTGAGACTCGAGACTGAAACATGGCACTGCTGACCCTGCAACGACCGAGGTGGAAAAGTATTGTATCGAGAGTGAATAACCCCCACACACACAAACTACCTCATCCTCCGGCCCCCACAGGCCTTAATCTTATCATTGCAGGAAATAAACTCATATTTATTGCTTTTTTCAGCGACCACCTTGGTAGCCTTCTTTTATATCACAACTGAATAGATTTGCTTCAGTTGAACAGCAAACACCATCAATCCCAGCGCTTTTCCTATGAGGACAGGCCTCCTCTCTGATCCATCCTACTACATGTATTAAGTAATGATGATGGTCATGATTTAAATGAGGATGAGGAGGAGGCGGCGGTGGAGAAAGAGGAGGAGGAGGAAGAGGAGGAACTGGTTAAGGAACTGTGACGTGGGACAATTACTCTCTTGGCGTCGCTTTGTAGATTCTATACACTAATATGTGAATGGAGAATTAAGTAAGAAGTAATGAAGTTAATAAAAAGTGGGAGAATAATAGCATGCAAGCACACTAGGATACAATAATGTATGCCTTCATTGATAGTATCTTAATATTATAGCAATACTAAATCAGAAATCGAGAATAAATGTTGATACATGTCCCGTATCCTGCCGAGGTGACACACATCGAGTGTGAGTCATAGCCTGAATAGAGCAACAGCCAATCAGCACCCTGGGTGGCCATATGGTATCTCTTCCTCCAAAAAAGAGCCCCAGCTGTTCAGCAGTAACTCTGAATGGAGGGTCTACTCCGAACCTCGAGTTCAGCCTCAAGTCAAAACTGCAAACTTAGGGGTATGTCGACAAATACATGTATTTGTTCCATATCACCTGTGGACCTACTTAATCAATAGTAAGGGAGGTCGCCGCCAAGTTCACGAGGTCAACATTAAAGGTGTTAAGAGGTCTTAATATATTGCAGTTCAACGCTCCGTCTTTAATGTCACTCCCTAACCTAAGGAATTACCTAATAAAAAAGTTGCAAATCATAAACTATAACACTTTCTCTGCCAACTCACCATCACATTTGACACATGTTTAACTAGCTAACATTCGGGAAATTATTTTAACACAAAGTTTTTTATATAACATACCCTATATTAAAATATAGGCAATAGCCTGAATATATTACATCGGCATTGACTCGGTCACAATTCAATCATTTGTAATTCAGATGGATATTTACAGTTTTACATGTTAATAAATTAACGGATCTTTTTGATAATGCAAGAGACGCCTGTGGAATGTTTTGATGAACAGCGAACATGAGATGTTCCACTTGAGTATCGAAGGACAGTGTCTGATGAGCAGAACAGCTCGTCCTCCTCTACTTTGACATGCAATCAAAACTTTTTCTCTTCAAAACTTTCAAGAAGTCATGCTCACCTGAGGCACACGCAATTACAATCCAAACTCGACAGAAAAACGTCGCATCTGTCTTCATTTCCAGGTTTCCAGTTGGCAGTGGTAAGCCAATATTTATTTTTTATGGAATATTCTTTTTTAAATCCTAAATCTTTGCGTAGTCAACCACTGTAGAAAGGCGGGAAACGCTGTGGAAAGTCGCTTAAATAGTCCGCGTCTGCAAAACACTCTTCAGGTGAACTCCGGGCGAACGATGCGTTCCCCCACTCGGCTGCTGGAGAGAGGATGTGCGAATTCCGGAATGGTAAGAAAAAGAAAAGCGTTTTCCTGGATGCACAGGGCAGTGAATGGGATTTACAATGATTTCCCTTTCCCCTGCTCGTGACTGGACCACGCACACCCACCCCTCTAGTTCATAAAACAAGCAACTAAAGTGTGTGTGTGTGTGTGTGTGTGTGTGTGTGTGTGTGTGTGTGTGTGTGTGTGTGTGTGTGTGTGTGTGTGTGTGTGTGTGTGTGTGTGTGTGTGTGTGTGGAGTGGGGGGGGTCCATAATCCATGACAAATTTTCTTCCTGGTCTAAAGATTACATTTACATCATGGCCACCTGATCGGGTTGTTTTAATTAAGCCTACACAATATTATACTGAGTTGTTTCATTGAGCTGGTGAGCTTTGGGAACCAGAATGCATGTGTCTTAATATCCAAAGGGTAATTTTTTTGATTCGATTGAGTATTATTGATCCATTAAAAAGGTTATCTACAGCACGATACTGTTCTAAAGCACAGCAAATAACAGCAATTTAACTTGGGGATTTTACTATTACAGAGGCCAGCAGATGATAAGGTATCTTATACAATGGTGATGGAACATGCTATGGTGGAAGATGTGCAGTAGGACTTTCATCAAACATCTCAAATTACTGCCTGGTGTTTCATCATTTTAAAATAAAGGATTCCTAGTATCTCATCTTTCCAGAGCTACAAGTTAGAACACATAAAACCATTTATATTCTGTGAATTGCCATGCTTAATGTAGTGTGACAATTGTGTTGGTGAACACATCTTCTAAATGTAAAAGCATGGCTACACATGCACAAACCCTGTACTTGAACAACATGTGTGTGTGTGTGTGTGTGTGTGTGTGTGTGTGTGTGTGTGTGTGTGTGTGTGTGTGTGTGTGTGTGTGTGTGTGTGTGTGGGTGGGTGGGTGGGTGGGTGGGTGGGTGTGGGTGTGTGTGTGTGTGTGTGTGTGTGTGCATGTGCCTATGTGTGCGTTTGTGCTTGCATGTGTAGCTGCAACCATTTTTCGACAGAAAAAATGACCATGATTACAATTCATATCTCATCAATTGAGCAGATACCACCACCACCACCCTTTTGTTCTCAAAACTCACATGGAGCGAAACTTATAACATAACAAATTATGTTTCCAGAATGAGTGTAATTTTATCTTCCTTCCCACCTAATGGGCCATGCTATTTATTCATTTAAATGGGTTTGTGCTTTGGTTGAATAAACTGAACACAAGTCATCCCTATAAATTAGTTATTATGTGATTGATTTCACAAAGAGTAACAAAAGTCAGGCTAAAAGCAATGAATGAGCAGCAACATGGAGCAGAAGGAACATGTCGTGTTTTTGTGGGCACACCACTACCCTTCTCATTTACAGCAGTCCACTAGCCTGGCCCAGAAAATCAATGTTGTGATTGACTGGATGTAATTAAAAAAGGGTTATTGCACACTTCCCTCCGAGAAATAAAAACAGACTTCAACCTGTGGCCGGTCTAGCATGCTGTGGGAAGTTCCAATGTTCAATTACAAATACAATAGAGCTGATTGCCAGCAAATAGAACTGCTAATCACGGATGTCAAAACAGACATCTGACCATTCAAAAACAAACCAGCCACAAATTAAGATATGTTGACGGTGGCAACTCTGGGGAGTGAGATGAAAGCTGTATAGTGCAGCTTTGCTCCTGGGGGGGGACGGGACTAAAAGAGCTCAAGGACTCGTCCTTGAAGGGCCACCAGTGCATCCGGCCTACCCTCTGCAGGAAACACATAACGGATCCACTGGTGCCATCCTAGGAAGGATGTGGAAAATACAGACAACCCACTCACTCACTGGCTGCCACTCATTCACATGCTCCCTCATCAACTACCCTGCATGCTGGGACAGGCTACTTTGATGTGCCTGAAAAGGCTTGTACGCCGTGGTTAATGTTTGGACTGTGGCCCCCACCCCCACTGGGAATGAAACAATCACAGGTCATGCTGGTCGATTAGAATCTGTCATGCACGTTGGTTGTCACCTAATACATCGTAAAAACAAGAAAGGCCCTAATGCACACAGCGTAACATCCGCAGTGAGTCGGCAGACTGATAATAAGCGCAGGTTTTAGTTACTCCGAGTCCAACCTCATTTATTCAGCATTTCGCCAGATTCAATTTATTTATTTACCAAATAGAATTCTGTAATTCCATTGACTAAAGGTCAGACTCCAAACACCAGCAACTCACAAAGTCAGCCCGAGTTACTTTTCACTTTTTTTTTTTTTCAACACCGTGACAGCGACACGGCTAGAGAAAGAGGTCAAAGTCTGTTTTAGACAGTAGTTGTTTTTAGTCTGCAGTAAATGCAGCCATTCATTCAGCGCTTGCTGCTTTCCAGCGGAGGCACACGTATTCGGTCTGGGCAGTCGTCCGTACTAGTTTCCAGTCTGCAGGAGAGGACGCCACAGTATCCTGCAGTTTTACCCCCAGAGGCTTGTCCAGCAGCCCCTGACTCTCTCACTGTTTGTCTGACCTCTGACCGGCAGAAGGGAAACAGGACATTGGTGCGCTCGTGTGTTTGGAGAGATAACCACAGGACACGGCCCATCCTCGCAGTTAGAGTGTCAGGGATGGCTCAGATGTGTTCAGAACTTCCACACCAGGTGCAGGTCTGTCAGGACTCCCCCCCCCCCCCCCCCCCCATCACACACACACGTGCGAGCACACACACACAGGACGCTTTATTGTTCCATCTTTTTGTGTGAACCACTTTGTCATCCTTGCATATTTCAAGCAAGGTCACCTGAGAGTCATAGGCCTGGGGGGAGAAACGGCCATATAAAGTGAAGTTCATTATGTATTTTAAAATCGTGCAGACATTGTTCTTTTTTGCCATGTAAACGGTGGGATTTGATGGCTGGGATTTTTGGCAGTGTTCAGTGCAGTGCTATAATAGCAAATATAAAATGAGATGGGCAGCAAAATTAATGAGATAAACAACTCAATAATGCTTGATTGTCTGTAATAATACATTTAATAGATTTAAATTTAAATTGGCACAAAAATTTACACAATATACCCACAATGTACTGCAAAAGTCAATACTTTGCAATCATAATTTTTTTTAACCAAATCTTCCAAGTCAAACAAAAAAGCCAATAAAGTCAACAAAGGACATTTTACTTTCAAATCCGCAATGCAATGAATGAGAAGGCTAATAATAAAAATATAATCTAGTGATCTAAGGTTTTGCAAAGGTCCGAAATGCTTCCAACAACATCTCAAGTGGTTTGGAAATTTTTCTTGGTATTTTGATGATTCGATGAAGATTTTATTCAATGCACGCATGCATTGAGTCCACTGTTTGGCAGAATAATGGTCATCAGCAGCCATTATATTAAAAGAACATTGACAAATCAGTAGAATGTAATAACTAGTGTGCGGTAAAGTGCTGAAGCACTTGAACTATAATTGGCTTTTAAAGTTTGGCAGGCTACACAAGGAAGCTTATTGTCATACAATTTAGGTTAAGCACAGCATCATTCATTTCCCAGTCATCCTCAGATGTCCTCAGATCCCCATTGTTCGTTTTCAGATCCAAAAGGAATATATATAGCAAAGTCTGCCAATGAAGAAACAATTAAATCAAATGTCGGGATAATTGAACAATGAGATGAGAAGCTAGGCGAGCTGCTGGCTCATACCATGGCAGAGTCAACAACGTAGGCTGTAACAAGATGTACACCATTGACAAAAACAACAGTTGTAACTGCACTAGCTAAGCAGGGCTACAAAGGCCCTTGGTCATGAGAATGGAACGGACATCTCGGTCCGGTAAGGTCAGGCGTTGCCTCGGCCGCCCCGAACGCACTTAGAGCACCAGAGAGACGGGGAGGTGATGTATGAGCTGGATGGGCTGTGGTCTCTGGCAGTCGTCGGCGATGCAGGGGCTGAAGAAGGGGTACACCTTGCCCCGGGGGCCGTCAGCAAACGAGTGCAGAAGGCTCATGTTGTCCGCGTCGTAAAAGGACACCCGCCGTTCCTCGCAGTCCAGGAACACGCCGATGCGCCGCGGCGGCGCCAGCGAGCGCACCGGCAGCCGGGTCCAGGGCTGGGTGCCCGCCGAGTACTCGCCGCCGTTGCGCAGCCTCAGCGTCCAGTAGCCGCTCTCGGGGCTGAGCTTGACGCGGGCGCCCCGGTCCACCGCCTCCGACGCCACGCCCAGGTCCCACTTGTGCTTGCTGCCCACGCCCACCTCCCAGTAGTGGCGGCCCGACCCGAAGCCCTCGGCGGCCAGCACGTTGACGCACTGCAGGAAGCGCTTGGGGCTGGGCTTGTACGGGACCAGGCCGCTGCCGGACTCCACCGCCAGCGTCTTGTCCCTGGAGACGTAGACGCTCGGATGGGCCGTGTCCATGTCAAAGGTCAACGGGGCCGGACCTATGAGGCGTGCGGGGTAAATAAAGGCTCGAGTGACGTGTGATAAGAACAGATCATAATCTCGTGTGATAAGACTCTGCGTCATTGTCACAATGTGAAACATTTATTAATGTCCTCCAATGTGGGTGTGTTATAGTCTGACGGTAATTCTTCCTCCTGTACAGAGAATTTCTCTTTGTTTTCATTGCTTATTGTACACACAGAGGGATTCTCTTGTATGGAGAATCTCTCTTTGTTTTCATTGCTTATTGTACACACAGAGGGATTCTCCTGTACGGAGAATCTCTCTTTGTTTTCATTGCTTATTGTACACACAGTTGTTTTTCTTTCATGCAGCGGCCTAAGAGGAGAACACACCTGAGGGAAAGCATTACCTGGTTTTAAAGACTTGAACATCTTCCTCCACGTGATGTACTGTAATGGCGCTGTGTATTTGACGCTAAAAGCATTCATATCTAGCTCCGGCGCCGCGTCCACCTGTACACACAGCCTGGCGAAATGCAAACAAACGTTTTCAGGTATGCACGGGTCATTTGTTCACAGGGCAGTTGTCACTACCTGCACACAGATGGAAAGGCTAATCATATAACTGTGTCATGTGTGAGTGCAGACCAAATAATCGTCTATCAAACATAATGTCATTATTGCTCACCTTATCTGTGGAAGCTAAGAGACAGAGAGGGGGTGAGGAGGGAAAAAAACAAGATTTGCACTGCATTAGTGCTATTCTGAAAGGAGACAAGCGAAACTGATTGCAAAATTGAATTATCCAAACTGATAATATAATAGTAAGGGGTCTCGTTTGAACAATACACAAATGATTCGGAAAGAGTAGACCTCCTTATCTACCAAGTGTATTCTACTTGATGTACCCCTTTTGGTGATGATGGTGATTGTGTGTAGGAGTGCACACAATCACACAGTGTGTCCTGTGTTTGTCCTCTGTGATTCCGTACAGTGTCCTTGTGTCTGAGATGGAGTTTATTGAATGGATTATTATAAAAACTAAAAAAGTATTGGCTATTATTATATCACTCCAAGCTGATTTCCTAGTAATTAGCACAGGCCAAAACACCTCACCTGGACGGGCCAACGCTCACCTCGGTCAGTGTGGTGTTTTCGCTGGCGGCGAAGGCCTGCTGCAGCGCTCTGATGTTCTGCTCCAGCTCCTTCACCGCCTCCCGGCTGTCCTCTAGGTGGCGCCGCAGTTTATCCGTCATCTCCCTCTGCTCCCGCCTCATCTGCTCCAGCACGCAGGCCTCCTCCTCCTGGAGGAACTGCTGCAGGGCCCTGAACTCGCCCTGGACACGGGCCTGAAGCTCAGCTCCCACCCTCTGAGGAAAAAGGAGGAGGGACCCGCGGCTGGTGAAGGACCTGCAGTATACCGTGGTTTGGACTGAACACCAGCTCCATCCTGATCCGAATCCATAACGCTGGCGAGTTGACCGGACCCTGTGTGCTGATTCAAGGGGTATGGGTGTTTTGTCCTTACGATGCAATACTAATTGAAATTAACCTATGGAGTGCTTAGTGGCAGAGGTGCTGTTATCGCAGGTGTTTTTCATTACCTAAGGTAATATAAGAGGTCTTGTTATCTCAATTTCTCAAGAACCCCTGCAACTTTCCAAGTTAATTGGGCAGACCGTTGAAACTCTACATTTCAGAGGCTGCAAAACACATCTTGAAGCTGAGGTCACATAATTGGAGTTAACGATGCCCAGACCATTCAGAACATCACTGAACACACAAGCAAGTGTGATATTTAAAGGGCCATGTTGGCAACAGATAGGTGTGCATTCATTTGTAAAGACCTGCTTTATGCATTGAAGCACTCACTATATCAGCAAGCATCACCCAATATAGCTCTTTGGACTGATATGAGCAATCTTATCTGTTAAGTGCTGTCAGCCCTTGTGGTCACACAGACCAGTGTACCTTTATGGTGTCCATCTTCTCTTGGTCCCTGTGGATTGTGTTGAAGAACTCTTCTTTCTTCACGAGATGGCTTTCCAATGACTCTTTCAGTTGTTTCTGATTAAACAAATTGAAGATAAAAGAAGGTAGCAAAACATCATCTGCATAACAACGGAACATATTGTACTGCTACATTTCCTTTGGGCATAGTCATACGGTCATCATGCATATTTATGATACAGTTAGAAGGAGAGGCAGTTGATCTTTGCTCTTAGCAATTCATGGGAGGGATATCACAGCTAGAATTGTATTTAATTGACTGAGCTAGTGTCATCTACACTGTTCTGTAAACAAGCAAAAAGCAACTTTTATCAGCTGTGGATAGCTCCAAGGTGGACTGCCATTGACTTCAACTGTATTGATTATTCCAGTTCACAGGACTTAGAGTCTTGAGCTAGCGAGGCAGCTGGATTTGCGAGATTGGGATCACGCAAGATTCCAAGTAATGCGCTTGTGGCCGAACCTCAGGGGTTCGGACCAATCAGTGTTCTATGACTTGATGAACTACATGATCTGCGTGATACGTGATAGACAGATGGTTCATTCAATCACCTGCCAAGTATTTTTTGAAAGTGCCTGTCCTTCCCAAAGTGTTTCCAAGGACAACATCCCAGATGGTTCGGTGTAAAACCATCTGGCGTGTCAGGTTAATGAAGACCTGCTTCAAAGCTATACGTCAACTGATATAGCCTATACTTTGAAAACACAGAGGACCTGGACCAGGCACCTATCAGAAATCCAATTAGAGCTGAATACATACTCTTTATTGCTGGAAAATTTGAACAAATTTCAACAATAGCCCACCTCTATATTCTTTGTGTAGCTGTCCGAAGAGCTGGCTCTGACCTTCTCCACCATGGCCGTCACCAAGTAGTTGGTGTGAAACTGTTTGGAGCTGAACTCCTTGCGGCACTGGGGACAGCTCACACACCCCTGTACCCCTCTCCAGTACCTGGAGATGCAGTTCTTGCAGAAGTGGTGCACGCAGGGCAACATGACAGGGTCTCGGAACAAATCACAGCATATCGCACACGTCAGGTCCTCCCGTAGACTGCCTCTATGAGACGCAGCCACCGCCATGGTGCTCAGATGGTGTCTTGATGTGGAGATATAGCAGTGAAAACAGACCCTAGATGGAGAAACAATGTTTTTTAAAGCTGTAATACTCTCAACACCCACGGCATATCCTGCAGGAACGTCAGGGTAAACAACACGTTGCAGCGGCAACTCGACTCTATCCACGTAGGCCTAGTTTATGCTAGCTGCCGAAAGCGAAAGTACTTGGGAGTAAAGCGGTTTACGGGAGTCATCCTTATGGTCGATCACGAGATTGCGTGCTTCATTGCGGTGTCAACAAGTTAATGTTTTGCACGACAGGGGTTGGCATTTGATGCCATAACAACAAAGCAAGTACTGGACGCGTTGTCCAAGACGCAAGAAGTTGCGCCTAAAAAAGAGCTAGCCAAGAAGCGAGGCTAATATTCGAACATGTGGGAATACTATACGCTTTATGTTGCGCTTTTTAATGAACTTACTGACCGAGTTTTGCCACCCAAAGTGTCCCTATCTTTTCCTGGGCTGGGAAGTTGGAGCGCGCCGCTGCTTGAGGTTGGAACAAAACAGGGAACACTGTGTACAGTACGGGACACGCCCCACGAGTACACCGCGTCCTCTGATTGGTCCACACCTCCGATTGTCATGCGTTCCAAAGTAAACACACACACACTGAATTCACATTTCACCACCCGTGTTTCTGCAATAACGCACCATCCATGTTTCGCTGTAGGCTGATAGGACAGGTCAGTCAGGTCCAGTCATTTTTGTTTTCATAGCCCTTAAACAAAGTTACATTCTCAATGGGATTTACTGCCATATATTTATGACACCCCATAACCCTAGCCCCCCAAAGAGAAATGAATAAAACCCTTAATTAACAAGGACGCTCACTGGTGTTCCTTAATCAGATATAGGCATACTAGTGGCATCAATCAGCAGGCTTAACAGGAAAACAATAGTATACCCATAGGGAATCTAATTAAGTGTCTAATTTTTGCAATCAAATATCCACAGGTGTGATCTCTTGCATGTGGAAAAACAGTCAAGCCTCACAGGTGAATACAAAGCAACAGAGAGGTGGAGAGACATACAGGCTTCTCTCTCTCTCTCTCTCTCTCTCTCTCTCTCTCTCTCTCTCTCTCTCTCTCTCTCTCTCTCTCTCACTCACTCACTCACTCACTCACTCACTCACTCACTCACTCATTCACTGCCTGCCGTTGAAACGGAGGAGGAGAATAGCGTTTGTGTGAAAAGTAGTGTACCGTGTGTAAAGGAGAATTTACCTAGTCGGTGCATGAGAAAGCGCCACAATGTTCTCTATAGAATCAGGAGAAATACAAGGAATCATTGGATGGAGAGCTGTGATGCAGTTGCTGCTGGCACAGTGATCATTGTTTTCAGGAGTCTTGAACAAAGAGAGGCAGCAACAGACGCACGTCTTTCATGTGCCAACTTTGATTCGAGGCAGTGCCATGATGTGATACCCCACCTGGTCACACAATAATTTCTGTTATAGTGGTTGGTATATATTTCCATTCTACTTTTTTCTTTTGTGCACCATCTTGACTGGAGCCAACTGGTAACCATGGATGTGATTCTGTGGTCCCAGTTCCCACCTGGGGGCTCCCTATCCCTGCTAAGTTGATCAGTGGTATTGGCTGGACAAGGAAATGTTGGATGAAAGAGAGCAGATCCTGAGTGTTGACGCCCTAAAGCCTTCGGGTCTTTCATCAAATGCAATGCGATCGCCTGTGATTCAATCCGAAGAGTAACACGTTCATGTGTGTGAATCAGTCAAACCATACGTGTCCCGTCCAAACCAATGAGCTAAAGGTCCCTCTCAAAGGCCCTCCACAACCCATGACATTCATTTTTAAATCACAGTTGGGAATAGGCACGTATTCATATGCAATTAGGGCCCGACACTAAGAGTTGCTCTTATCATCTGTACCTTGTACTCTGAGGGTGAGTCAGAGAGGTTCTCATGAATAAGCCCATAATTGGAAAGTAGTTGTGGTTGATGATATGGTAATGTCTGAGGGCCACCGAAAAAGAACACCTAAAATCTGTTCCGTTTCCATTGACCATAAAGAGCAGGCTTCGGTTTCCCCCCCCACCCCCAAACAGAAAGTTGAACACTGTGAAATGTTTGCTTGTTAGTCCCAATGTCCAACATGCACTTTGTAGAAATAGATTTAAAGCTGGCTCTCTGAGTTGGTTAGAAAGAGCTGCATCGGGATCTTCACTGATTTGTCATAAAAGGAAAAGGACTCAGTGGACTGGAGGGTGTTGTCGTGGTGATAAGAATATTAGACAAGTAGATGTGCTGCTTGAGATCTTACACATTATAAGGCAACAGAGAAAGATGGACATGGCAACGCATAGTCTAAATAGCCTATACACTACAGACACAAGATGTAAAGGAACCACACTAAAGTAACTGGGTAACACCTTACAATAAGGATACGTTAATAAACCATTCATTTATTTAATAATCTAACTAATTTAATAATAAGTTAATGCATAATACATAGTATGATTTATCATTAGCATATGGGCTAAGGTTAGTGGGTTAAGGTTAGGGTAATGGTTGACTTTTATATGAACACCATTAGTAAACATAAAAACCATTAGTAAATGGTTAGACCATTGGTTAACTGTTAATTAACTGTTAGTCAATGCTTATTACTACATTAACTAAGGTTAATTAATATGTAATGAACGTAGCTTTAATGTAAAGTGTTAGCACTAACTGTGATTTCATGAATGCCATGATTTCCGTGATCACTGAGCCTCGCATCCTCACCAGCATCCTCTCGGTGCCATAGACCTAACGCAAGAGCGCGATCTTACCAAAATGTGCACTCCACACACTTTGGGAGGAGCTAAGGGGTCGTTCCCTCTTGTTTCGCACCTTGCGAAAGTCGAGGTCCTTTGAAAAGGGAAATATAGTGCGAAAAGGTGAGTTATTGAATACACGGGATGGATGCAATAAATGCGGAAAGACCGACCGCGCTTGCCAGTTGCTTTGGAACCCTTCTGTCATCGGCTTGGTGATTGACTGTCCGTCCGTGCGCGACCGTGTGAATGCGTAGTCTATAGGTAGTATGGCGTGCGTAATTTTGATGTGGTAGAAGCTGGCGGTGAATATTGGTCCGGATCACTTAATGTATGGTATACTACTTGGCTGAAAGACCCAGTTTAAGACGCATATGTACTTTGTCACAGGAATGTAATAGCTTGCATGCAGAATTATGGGTTGAAAGTGCAACATCAATTAAATCTGGACAAATTACGCATCGACCTGACACCGGCAACTCCACTGACATCACTTCACATTCGCGCAAGAAAGACACGCAGAATTTATGTCAATTTTTACCACAATTGGGAAGCAACAATTTGTCTTGGAAGGACTCAACTTATCTTGGTTTATTTCTCAATGGCACGGACTGACTTCAAGTAACATGTTAGTCGGATGGCTTTATGAATCCACGTTTTTCATCTACATCGCAGGCTGCTGGATGACCCTTAATATAACTGAGTTACTCGGTGTGTTTCACCTTTGACTAATGTGGAAATACCGGTAAGTGCCATGGCAGGTCAAATGACAGTGACATGCTATAATTTTTGCTATGATCATTAAATCCCTATGGTATTAATATGTCTTCATTTGCGGGCCATTGAATGGCTCTGTTTAATGACATGTCCACTTTGAGACGTCATCTCCATTGCATGCAGTGATGAAGTGTGCAGCAATGTAAAAGGCTTTGGATTTTCAATATTTCTTAATCAAATATATCAATACCCATCATTGTATTTATTTGACCACATTCATTATATTTGAGAACTTAATTCCCCTGGTTAAAGCTAAACAGCAGACAAATCAAACAAATCTAATAATGGGATATATTATTCCATGTTGTTTTCTCAATGCAGTCATACAAAACATAGGCAACCGAGGCTGATTATATGATGTATTCAAGGAGATCTTTGCAAGTTTTCTCCAGCTTTTGTATTCTCAGGACAAAGCTGTCAAAATGCCACAACAATGAGCAAAGAGCGAGGTAGTCTTAAAAACGACCTTCCTGTGACTTGGATTGTCAGACAGATACAGATAAAGGCTTTGTACCTTTGTTAAGAAGAAGACTCCATATTTTAATCACCATTGTGTGATACTGGTATCGTTGATTATAATGTTTGCAACTGCATGCTTTGTTTGCCTTTGAAAGGGCACAGGTGGTTATTAAGGCAGAAAAAGGACAACAAACAGTTTTAGCATAAAGTGACTCATCTCTCAAGACAAGTGTCCAAAGAGAGATGACATAAGTACGTATGTGCGTACATGAACTTTTCCAATCCAATATCGCTTTCTTAATAAGGAAACGCATCAGCGACCTTCCATTTATTTTTAATTTAATACATTTTCTGATCTAAATTCTTGATGCTTACAGCCAAAGCGGGCTAAACTGTAAATGTGGCTTTGGAGACAGATGATAACCATCTGCTCTTATTTAATTGCTCTTCATATAATAAAAATGGGATAATGCTATGCAATTGAAGAGCTAAAATAGGTTTCTTCTCCCCATGTTACACCTCCCTGGGAACGTGGCTATAATTACAGCTAATTTGGCTCATCAATTACGGCACTTTCTGTCTCTCTGATACACCGTCAGGATGACGAATAATCATTGCCTTGCTTTTGATCCTTAGGAGTGTGACCAGCTGAGAACCAGGCATCAATGAACATGAGTCCCACAGACTCATCCAACGGCACGGGGGAGGGGGCGGCCACGGAGGGGGCCACGGAGACTGTGAGCTACCACTGGATACCGGTTCCGGGTAACTCCAGCATAGACTTCCACAGACCTGATTTCGGCTCAGACATCACCAAACACCTGGGGGTCCAGATCGTCCTGATCCTGGCCTACTCTCTCATCATCCTCCTGGGGCTGCTGGGGAACTCGCTGGTCGTCTACATGATCATCCGCTACAAGAACATGCGCACTGTCACCAACTTCTTCATTGCCAACCTGGCCCTGGCCGACCTCCTGGTGGACACCGTGTGCCTGCCCTTCACCCTGGTCTACACGCTGCTGGACGAGTGGAAGTTTGGCGCCGTCCTGTGCCACATGGTGCCCTATGCCCAGGCGCTCAGCGTGCACGTGTCCATCCTGACCATGGCCATCATCGCGCTGGAGCGCTACCGCTGCATCGTCTTCCACCTGGGCCAGCGGCTCACCTGGCGCACCAGCTTCCTCATCATGGCCCTCACCTGGGCCATCTCGGCCGTGCTGGCCGCGCCTCTAGCCATCTTCCGGGAGTACCGCTACGAGGAGATCCCCTCCATCGACCTGCGCATCGCCGTGTGCTCCGAGAAGTGGCCGCACGGCACGGGCCGCGACGGCGTCATCTACAGCCTGGCCATGCTGCTGCTGCAGTTCATCCTGCCGCTGGCCGTCATCAGCTACGCCTACGTCTGCATCTGGCTGAAGCTCAAGAACCACGTGAGCCCGGCCAGCCACAGCGAGAGCATCCGCCGCCGCAGGAAGACCACCAAGATGCTGGCCCTGGTGGTGGTGGTGTTCGCCACGTGCTGGCTGCCCTTCCACGTGTTCCAGCTGGCCAGTGATCTGGACCTGGTGCTGCGCTTCAAGGAGTACAAGCTCATCTACACACTGTTCCACATCGTGGCCATGTGCTCCACCTTCACCAACCCGGTGCTGTACGGCTGGATGAACAAGAACTACAGGAACGGCTTCCTCATGGTGTTCCGGTGCGCGGACAAGCCGGAGAGCTTCCACACAGAGGGCTCCTTCAGGACGCGGTCACTGAGGCGGCTCACTATGAGCGGCCGTCACTGCGCCCACCATCCCACCCCGGTGTGAGGGTCCGAAGCATTGGGCCGTTCCCCACCGTTGTAAAGGAAACACAGACCTCATGGCATTTTGTGATTTTCAGTTCGTCCGCAAAAATATACGACCGTGACATTTGTTCTGAATACCTCGATGTTAACGTCTAACATCTTGCATGTGTATATTTTTGAATGCTGCATTCTTTGTACAAAAAATGTATTAATCTGTGAAATATGTGAAATATGATGTATGCTATTCTTTTTATTTTTTTAAGGATTAAGGGGACATTTAATCATATAAGTTGTGTTTATACATGTCCATAAGAGGCTTTAACACTGTGTGGACCGACTGCAGTGGACATGAATTATTTGTGTATGGAAAAACGAAACACCTTCTGTTCTGTTGTACTGTATTTACTGTATACTGTTGTATATACTGTTGATGTATTTTCAACTATGACAACACAATAATGAACCAAACAGTAATGTGTCATGGGGGAACAAAGAGCTCTCAATGCCACTATCAGCAAACTATGTAAAAAACACATTTGTATTCAATGACAACCAAGTAATGACATGCAAGTATTGACTCATTGTTGTAGTATGTGTCTTTGTTTGTGTAATTGAGAACCATCAAATTAGTAGTAGGTTCTTTATATTTCATGTCGGTCAACAGTATGCCAAAATGTATATGAAGTTTGCGTACAAAAATATTAAATATATATATTAAAAAATGAACGTGTCCTATTGAACATTTTGGGTTGCTTAGATTGTTAAGGTTGCCAGTGTCTTCTTGCATATTGCAACATCATTTCCATGCACCTTGACAGTTACCCACAAAGAAAAGAACGTCCCTTTCAGTGTTTTTTTCACTAACTGCAGTTGGATTGATTGTAATGAATTAATATTCTTGCTAGAATAAATTACCCGCTAATACTGTGGTACATTATAAATGTTCATGTTTTGAGCTGTCTGCGGGACAACATACATTTAACCGTATAATTGGATACATAAATTTTACTGTTCTGTATAATGAAAGTAATTGAAAATAGAAACAGTGCAGTAATGCTTGTCGATATACAAGAGAACAAACTTCCAAGAGGACGTTTGCCTATTATTTTCATTAAGTCTGCTTTGCTGAGTGGAATGTTTGTTGAGTGAAATTGATAAATAGACTAATAATAACTAAGGTAGGCCTGCATTAGTTGGAAGCAACTGAAGTTTAGCTTAAATACTTGTAGGCCTTATATATAATATTTTAAATATAATAAGATGGTAATGTCTTGAGTTAAGTTAAATAACTTGGAGTATTACCATTCTTGGCCTACCTCTACCACCATAACTAACTTCAAACACTCAAACATTCAAACACAAGGCCATTCATAGTGCCTTAAAAATGAACTTATCACATGCTAAAACATTATGAGTACATATATTTTAAGATAATAAAACAATAAAATATACGTTTTTTTAATCAAATAAATAATTGTTTTTTTTTTATATAAGATGCAGAAAATAAATGGAGTGCAGATTTTTTTATTTTTTATTAAATGCAGCAGCAAAACTAAAATGTGTTTTGCCCTGATTTAAAAGAAAACTTTTAGGCAGACCTCCCATATTCTGGAAGTTTGTTCCAGATCTGTGGTGCATACAAACAAAAAGCTGCTTCACCGGGCTTGGTTCGAACTATAGGTACAGTGAGCAGGCCTGCGCCTGACAGCTCTCTTGGGCTCATAACACACAAGCAGGAAGTATATGTTATGTCTGGCATCTTAATGCCAAAAAATATTTTATAGTACTTTAAATTAATATCATACAACGATCTACAATTAAATAAATAAATGAATAAATATATAAATAAATCCATTACTTTTTCTACGGCTCACTAATATACTTTGTCCTGTGCTGACCTCTAGTGCTCACCATGAGCACTAGAGGTCTTTGCAGCCTCGTTCAACACCGGATATGTCGTTGAATTTGACCTTTTCCGCTGTTCACGTCTGACATGTAGCTATTCACATTTTTGCTATCTAACGGAGATTCGTTTACTTTTTGTTTTGAATGGTTTTACAGGTAAGTTTTGATTAACATTACCGTCGTCGTAATCGACAGTGATACAGCATCGTTTATATATGGATAAATACATGTAATCCTACGATTCATTCATAATGATGAGTTAGGTCTAGCCATGGCTAACGAGGAAGCTACCGTCCTGTTACCATACTGCCTCGACGTTCAACTTTGACACCATTCATGACTCCTGGTGCTAGTCATGTGTTGGCCCTAATGCAGATCGGGCTCAGCTCTTTCACTAAAGATTCAGAGTTAGAATGACATTTTTAAGCTTTTTATGAAGCTTTTTCCTGAGCATTTAAAGAAGAGCAGAATGTGGTTTGTCAACCACATTCCTTCTTTATCTCTACAGATTTCTACCAGAGGGCACGATGGTGAAGTACTTCTGCTGTGCAGGCCTTCTGAAATGTACATGGGACCAAGCTTGCGTTGCATACTGGCAACGCTATCCCAACCCCTACAGGTAATACTGCAAATATAGCTCACTCTTCTGATCTTTGTTGTTACCTTCTCAACTCACACACACACACACACACACACACACACACACACACACACACACACACACACACACACACACACACACACACACAGGCAAACGATGTGCAGTGTAACGTTACATATAGAATTCTTGTAATTTATGCGTTTTTCCTCCTCCAATACAGTAACCACGTTTTAACGGAAGATATCATTTTCCGAGAGGTTACGCCAAACAACTGCCTCATTTCCAGACGTCTGATGACCAAAACTAGCAGGGCGCCTCGCTGGATGGAGCGGTACCTCCCCAAACACATGTCCAGCTTGGCTTACGTCATGGAGGACTCCATAGTGGACCCTCAGAAAAGGACCATGACCACCTTAACTTGGAACATTACCCATGCCCGCCTCATGGTACCAATCGACTTTGATTAGCGCTACTAAGAAAATGTTGCTTTGACTATGGAGACCTGCATAACTGTGGCTTCTGTGTGTCTTTAACCTTGTTTTCCTTTGTTTGCTTTCCCCACCTGCCCCAGTCTGTTGAGGAGCGGTGCGTGTATGGGATTAATTCTGAGAACAGCAACTGGACGGAAATAAAGAGAGAGGCTTGGATCTCCTCTAAGGTCTATGGGCTTTCCAGAGCTATTCAGGTCAGTGCACTTGAAGGAGAGATCTGCACTAGTGTAGGTAGGGCGAAGGGCAAACATACTATTGGTTTTTACTTATACAATGACTTATTCTGTTATAATTATAGTTACTATAGTTATAACGATAAATATCATAGTTTTAAAGTTAATTAGGTTAACTAGGTATTAGGTATTGGTTATCATTTGACTTAATGAGATATGAGGTATGTGTGTTACACACATGCTATTGTTTGAGATGTTTGCTTTTTCTGATTTCATACAACTCTATTGTTTCAGGAATTCGGCCTTGCACGATTTAAGACCAGTGCAACAAAGACCATGAAAGGCTTTGAATATATCTTGGCCAAAATGCAAGGTACAATGTTGTATGTGTATCAATGCTTATGTAATAAATTGAAAAGTAGAAAAGAAAGATTGGGTGGCACTTCATTCGCCACGGAAAAATGCAAACAGTCTTTCATGTTGACTCTCGCAGGTGAAACTCCATCGAGAACCTTGGCGGAAACCGCTACAGAACGGGCAAGGGGGACGGCGCTGGCCGCTAAGGAGAAAGCTAAAGACCTTGCCTCTCAAGCCCAAAAGAAACAATATGTCTGATATCTGGCAGAAAAGTTACTGCTCCCACCCCCCATAGTCCAAATAAGTATTGGGGGGGAGAGAGGGGAGGAGGATTTGTTCTAGGCAAACACCTCCAGAAGGCTGCCTCTTTAAGGACGGTTGGACCATGACAGCTAGAGCTGTATTCCCATTTCCTGTCCCCTAGTTACTTCTCTCTACATTCTTGACATCAAAGGTCTTCGTGTTGCTTAGATACGAACATCACATCGATTTTGAATGTTATAATGGAACCCCAAAATGTATGATTTTGACGTGTAATGCTTACTCGCGCTTAACAGCATTTTACATACACACTTAAATTACTTTTAATTTATATACATTTACAATCTTGTTTTTGTTTGTATATAGTTTTTATCTATACAGTCATTGTTTTGTTATATTTAATCTTAAGTTAACTTGATTCAGCTTTCCATGCAAAAAAGATTTTTCCTTGCTTCAAATTGAAGTGTGATAACGCCTCCACATAATGGTTAAGCATCCTGATTCCAATCACACAAGTACGGTCTTTGAATCAAGTCTATGGACTCACATAAGTACCCAAATGTGTGATGGACCAGAATGCAGAAAATGTCTCTTTGCCTAATAGATGTTATCATATGAAAATAGGTACCTTGTTTACAACTATCACAGCTAATACATACACATGTACATGTATGCTCTTGCTCCTGCAATTGCTTGGTAATGTCAATAAATATAAATTTTGCTATTAACTTATGCTTTGTGCTTCAATTAAACTAATATTGCAAGCTTTATCAGTTGGTGGTTTACAACAGTCAAATGCATTCAGGGTAAATATATAAAATATTTATTCATTTAAAAAGAGTACACTGGTATAAAAATGCTACATTATATTACTGGAAGGAGACAGATGAATTAATGCATACATAAGTTACAAGAAAATAAGGCATCTTGCATATATTATCCGGAAGCCAGCTGCTTCAAAATATTCAATGTAAAAGTAAAGGATACACATACTTGTAATACAGCAAAAATTGCATAAGAATTACAGGTAGCATTCTCTATCCTGACATTGAGTCTACTGCATGCATAATAAAACGTCATGAAAAATGCATTTGCATTTAAGAGCACAATTGTTATAATGGAACAGTTTAAATACAAACACAATTTCACTGTTCACATTTGCAATCACTTAAGCAATCATTGTTCAGACTTACACCTACAATCCGTAATGTCTACGCCACACTGTGGTTATTCAGAGTATGACAAGTATAGAAGCGTTGGTCTAAAACATTACTCGCCACTCCACCTGCACAAAACTTGTCCCCTACACTAAACTGGCCATCAAGATTCTGGTCTACCTCAAAATAAATTAGGTAAGGTCCTGCTTGTCGTCAACAAGAATGTTGTTGGATAAATAAGTTAAAAAAGATTCGGTCATTTAAGAGTTGAACATACATTATTGTCCAGAGGGTAATGGGAGTGGACACAGATTAGCATTGTGTGAAGTTATGCTAGACCAACTGTCACTTCTTAAAGCTCTTAATATACGCAATCGTTCAAGGTGTTCCCGTGTTATATAGACGGAATCAGTAACTTATTAGCATATTGAAGACAACGAGTGAGGCGTCCACGGTCCGCCTGACTGATAGAGTGGAGTGGCTGGTATCTATCTATCTATCTGTGCATCAATTCCGGATTGTAGGAATAAGGTGCAACTGACCTAATATCGTTTTGACAACACGTTGTTCCCTAGGAAGATCATGCATTACAATTACTTTGTTGCCTGGTAGAAAATGTGCAAACATGACCAGTTGCCTCTCTATAATCAAAAAACCCTCAACCCTTTTAAGGAAAAAAAACAAGTGCAATGGTTGGATGCTCTGTGCAACAAGGAAAATAATAAAATACATGAGATAATTACATTAATACAAAAATAAATGTTACTGTACGAGTGTTTACATGACTTAATTCCTGAATTTTAAGCTTCTTAGTGCTGACAAATTGTTTGAGTAGTAGACGAAACCATAAAGCTGGATCAAATGTAAAAAAAAATACTGTATTTCAAAATATTGTTAAATAACCCTTTTCGATTATGGAGTCCTACGCATTGTGTGGATTGAGTTCTTGAGTGAGGTGGGAACAGGTTCACTCTCCATGCTATTCCTCTCAGCTCAGTAAAACGGCTCGTCAGTGCAAATGGACAGTGAGTTTGTGGAACACTAGCTCCATTCAGCTTGTAGCCGGACCCTTTACGACCGATCTGGAAAGTTGAATTTTGAGTCACCAGCACTGGTGAAAAGATGAAGTATAAGTTTGGCTGCACAGTTTCACATAAATGTCCAATCTCTCCCTCTCTTGTCCTATGTTCTTTCTGAGACCGTCTGGAATGTAGTTATGTTTTTTTGCTTCTTCTTCTTCTTTCTCGCCTTGTCAGATAGAATGATAGAAAAGGTTTACCACAGCCAGTGCTGCCGTCATAGCCAGTCTTTATCCGAGCTGGAGTAACAGTGGTCAACATCAGTGTGTGTAATACTGAGTCCATCAGAGGAGACGCATTCAAAAACAATGCTTTCCACGTCAACCTCCACGTCTTCTGCAACAAGAAAACCACAAAGACCAACCAGTTGAATAACAAGCTATAGCTGAAATGAACGTGTAGCACCCGAAATTTAAATCCACCCAAGATTTGCTTCGGGTTAAGCCAATACAAAAACAAAACATTTGCCTAAAGTAACATTCAAATCAAAGTGAAACCGATGAAGGTCCTCTTACCCCTGTCAGAGTCGGACCTCTCGGAGGACACCACAGAGCCCAGGCTGTCGTTCCTGGTCCTCTCGCTGCCCCTCTGCAGCTGGTCCAGCCGGCCTCGCAGCTCCCTATGCTCCCATTGCAGACGGTCCTTCAGGTGCTGGGCGCGCTCGTCCTGCTGCTGCAGCTTCTGAAACGCGACAAAAACAAACAAAACAAACCACCAAAACGAATTAAGAGATGAAACCATGTTTCAGACACATAAGATAATCGCAATACAAAACCAAAATAATTAAGATCAGAACTACTGCTGCACGTTATAACTACTATATAGATCTACTCATGTACACACATACACACAATACATCTAATTAAATAGACTAAGGCAAAGACAACTAAACTAAAGCCAAAATATGCATGACCATGCCTATCAGAAGGTGTGCATGGGGGTGCCAAAACAAGAGGCGGCACAGTGAAGTAACAGAGCCAGCGTGACAAGTGCCACAAGGTTCTACGCTCCTACTGTTCTCCTTACCTTAATGTGAAGCTGTGCCCGTCGGAGCAGGTTCAGCGTGGTGTTCCTCACAGAGTCCGTGGACAGGGGGACCTGCTCCTTGAGCTGATCCAGATGGAATCTCAGTTGAGCTCGCCTGCACAAAAATAGGTAATCGATTAAGTCTCCACCAAACAATGTATTCCTACCTCAAGTATGTTAACATTGTGAACGGTTGTAAATTTTTAACATTGTACAAGAAGAAATATGTCAAAGCACTGGTTTAATGTTAATACATATAATAGGACCGCCGTTACTGTGAAGTATTTAATGTGTATTACCTGTTTTTCTCCAGCTCGTTGTGAACTAGCCTGTGATTAAAAATAAATAACATTTTAGTAATAAGAACAGATCGATTAATGCTTTTGAGGAGTGTGAGAAGACTTAGCAAACGAAAGTAACAAGCAAACAAAAAGATCAGGTTTTGGAACCACACCCTTTTTGACATAGTATCTGTTGTGTAATCACCTATTGCCACCAGGACCCGATAGCTTCTTGTTTTTCTGTCTGTTTCTCTTGTCCGAATCTTCTGTACTGGGAGGAAGTACTGAAGCATACCCGTGCTCTGCTTCTGTAGAATCAAAGTGTCCCATACAAACACCCAAACGCTGAATCGATGGGAAAACAAAACACATTTAACGCTCTGCAACTACGCTAAGTTCACTATTCCGTCGTTGTTATTATTTTTGGGCTCCAAATGACACGATTATTCGGAATACTGCTATAACAGAGCTATGGTGCTGTCATCATCCTCAGCCTGATGTTTTTGTTGTACGATTTTGGCGCCATCCTTCATAAACTGTTCCCAACATTGCTGAATTCAGCTTAAACAAAAAAAACGAAACAAAGATTTAATGTACGGTCGACGGGGCGAAAGAAGTGTTATAATGCGACGCGTTGTTTAAGAACATCCATTCATTCTCTGATAAGCGCTCGGCGGTGCACCCGAGTTTCAAATGGTCCAGAATTGGCGCGGTAGAGTACAATGATGTGCCCGGTATGTAGGTCACTACAGTCAAAGCGAAGATATCGACCGAAGACACAAAACTCGCATATTCCATGCAGTAAGTTGCCGCACACATTTAACCCCATGCATAGTAATTCATAGTTGCATTGTTTTTAATTTTCATTTGTTGTTTTTACAACTAAACACATTTCGCTTCCTTATAAAATGACAGCTGACAGTCAATGTACTGACCTCTTTCTCTTCTTTCCAAAAACTCTGCCGCCTGAAGCAGAACCTGGATGTTGCAGATGGTCGCTTCCATTTCTTAGGATGAAAATCTACAAGGTGCACAAACAAAAGTAAGATTATGTTGTGGAAGAACAGAGCACAGGTCCTACCAGCAGCTATTAATGCTACGTCTGCAGTTCAACAAACCAAACTCAGACATACGCCACGTAAAAAACGTCACTGTGAAGCCTCCTCCTCGACCACTCCCTCCTGCTTTGTAAAGTTCCATAAGCGCGCCATTATTTGTCTCCACATCGACCCCCGCACGTATTATAGCGCCTCCATGAACCTACAGAGACATTTGTCTCACTCTTTTGTGATATTTTTCCGCTAATGTTGTCCGGTAAACTATATGCACTCTTTATTTCCGTGCAACAATTAAAACGACGCTCGCAGTATTCCCTGATAGGCGGGGTGATGACGAAATTATACTTTATTTAAAGTTATTATATTGTTTTCTATGCATTGCCCCTTTTCAGTCTTACCCATTTCTGTCTTATTGATGCGGAAAAACATTGGATCCACACGAAACAGTCACTTTCTCTGCTCAGGAAGCTCGAGGAGGATGAATGGTTTCAATATATCCAAAAATGTCAGATTTACACTACACAAAACGAACCCATTTCTCTAATATAAACTAAAATAAAAATCCAGCAAATTAAACACTACACAACAGCAACACAAATCGCAAAGCCAATCTCACTTTTTTTTTTTTTATATTGTATATATATATAGGCCTATATATATATATATATATATACACACACACACATACACATATGGCGTTGAGTCCGTGCATTAGTTGTTTAGCAGCGATCATCAGCTGAACCGAAGTCTCGTCGCCAGCAGTATCTTTAACCTCTGAACTCCAGTGTGCCAGCGCTCCGCCATATTGACTGTTGTCTTGACTAGAGAAGCTACAGAACATTTGTGGTCCACCAGAAACAACATCGCTTTCCACCTTCTCCCCCAAACCGGTGCAAAAACTCGCCCGCAAACGGATTGTACAATTACTCGCGTAATGGCAAGGAAGAAGAGTAAACAACCCGGAGTCGTCCAGAAGGAGATGGTGCCTGGGCAGCAGCAAGCCCTACCGAAGAAGCCCGTCTCTCCCGGCGATGCGGCCGGCGGTGGTGGCGGAGACGTGGGGCTGGAGAGACTGGCCGCCAGGGCAAACCAGGTAGCTTGATGCTAACGCTTGTTAGCCCCACAAAGCATCCCCTATGCGCGTGTGTGTGTGTGTGTGTGGGGGGGATCCATGATTAGGCGAGACTGGAGAATCTCAGGCGTCCCCCTGCGGTGTCTTTGTTTTTTTCCACATGTTCAGTGCAACATGGATGGTGAAGACAGCGCGCGGGTTTGCTGCGAGATAAACGGGTGATAAGAAGTAGTAGGTCGGCGAGGAGGAGGCGTCCACCACAGGCACTGAGCCCAGTCTAGTTAGCATTGTTAGCCCGCTCACTCTGAGGCGGATAGGTGACATTGTGTCTGCCTGCTTTGTGCTTCATTCCGGGCGTTTTCCAGGTCATCCAATGATACCAAGTTGAAATGCCTTGCCGTACATGAACGAGTGTGTTGTGCAGCACACATGGATTACACTTATTGCTAGCTAGACCGTTCATCACAGCAGCAACAGCCGCTAACCAGCTAGCGAGATAGCTGCTGGAGAGACACCGATCTGGGCACTACTGGCTAAATGTTCCACACAGCGGTGATCCATGGGGATCCATTGTTCTCTTTGAGTTGATCTTCACACAACCAGGCGGGGGAATAAAGTTTATGCACGTTGCAACATCTCACAGTTAGGGTCTCATAATTGTGGGTACTATAAGCAGTGAACATAACTCTCAAGTAGGGTCAGGTTTTAGCTGTCACCGGAAACAGTGCTAACTACTTGCTTGTAGGGTTTGATTCCACATGTTATGTAGTTATAATCACGTACTATCTCCTGATTGTTCCCAGTGCAAATGACTGTACCCATTATTAAAGCAGGAATATATCACACTCTTTCTAAAAACAAAAGTATTAGCGACCTCTATCACGTTTCACAACATCGCAAAATGAGCTGCTCCATGTGCAAAATAACACTTTTTGTGTATATCAACAACAAGGTGGTGAGTTGCTACCATCATATTTGACCTCCATGTGGTTATCCTTCCCACATAGCCTATGCACACCTGCTGCCTTCTGTGCCACCGGGAATTTAAGGACTGGGGAGCAGGTTCTGCAAATGGACTCCCCGGAGGCCACGGCACCAAGCTGGCTGATGCCATGCCTGCCCTTTCCCAGGCCTTGTTGCGTGAGGTGCCGGGGCGCAAGCTGGCTGATGCAGTACCCTCACTGTCCCAGTCCCTGCTGGGAGAAGTACCCTTGTGGATATGCCAGAGCTGCCGAAAAAGCGTGGAAGAGGAGGAAATGAGGAGCACCCAAGAGCCACCTACACCGGTGAATAACCTCAACTGATTAGTTCCCACAGTATCTTAAGGTTTAAATAGATACTGTTGGTCCAAACTGTCACATTTCTGTGGTTAAATATTACTAAGTGTAAACACATTTTATTTAGTGGAAATACTGTATACAGGAATTATACTATAATACTATATAGATACTTACATTTTACATTGCCAAATATGATTATTAGAAGAAAACGTTATTACAATACAATAGCTGGTACAACACACAAGGTTCTTTTAACTGCACTTTATAATGTCTATCGTAATTATATTGACTTATTTACGAGGAAATCCCCCCCCCTGCCCCCAAAAGACATTGAAATATAACATTTGAATGGGAGCTTTCACTTTGTGTACACAGAACATTTTTGTCAAAGTCAATACATACCAATTATCTTTGTGTATAATGTGTCAATTACATCATCCGTTTTCAATTATGTTCGTCACATATAACATATCGAATCCTAGACTTACTGTTTCAGGGTCACTAGTTTTGCAGCTCCCCACATAACTTACAGATTGGGAAAAGTCTTCTCTGATAACTGTAATGCTGAGGCAACTTGTGTGGGTTTCTGTGTGGCTGCGTCAGGTTAAACAATGGTGTAAGTCACAAAGTGAAACCAAACTGTCACTCGCTCTTTTATATCAGCCTACTGTGATTTCATTTGTGAAGTCAAAACAATTATGATTTGTAAAAACGTTATATATATATATATATATATATATATGTTTTGTAATGCATTTGAATTCATGCATAGTAATGTAAATATCAATTCAAATCAAGGTAAGGCATATCAATGGTATCAGATCAATTTTTCATTACATTTACTAAACATGATTGGTTTTACATCCAGCAACATGGTTGCCTGAAAATTACTTCTGTCAATCATTTTTTTCCAGTTTCAGCCTGCTGTTTCGAAAATAGCTTGTCTTTCAACTTCTGCCTTGTTATTGTTAGTGCAGTCAACTGCTTGTCACGGTCATCTTTCTTCCTTGTATTTTTACATAATTTATCTGCTTTCCATCCTATGCAAATCCTGAATTCCTAACTAAATGTTAACCAAAATCATAGTCACCTGCATTATCTGTTGTACTGGGATCAACCAGGCCTAGGGTCTATTACATCCCTGTGAAATATCATTTCCTTAACAGTATTGAACTTTAAAATGGGCGAAACGTCTCGGTACAATAGATCTTATCCATGTTCCAGTATTTCTCCTCTTATTGTGCTATGGTCGCTGTGTCAAGCTGAACCCCAACTCCAATCCAAAATAGATGAATATGTGTGTGTATGTAGATTTATCATGGTAAATACATGTTTTGTATTGACCATTTAAAGCATTTATCAGACAGTTATTCAAGCTAAATTGCAGTGATTTTGGAGCAGGGAGTGGTTAGGAACTACCTAAAGGATGCCTATAGGTAGACTGTTGCCATTGGGAGGGAACCCAGAAAAGTATGGTTGGGAGTCAAACACCCTAACCCCCCTTTTTTTGTCTCTATTTTTCAGGTACCGCTGTCCCACTCGTCCTCCTGTAAATCCCAGAGCTGTGGGAACGGTTTCCCGGAGCACAGTTCTGTGGACTGGGACCCCAGCTCCTTCCTGTCGGCCCACAAGCTGTCAGGACTGTGGAACTCGGTCCATACCAACGGGGGGGTCCACTGTAACCACAATGCTTCTTCGCACTCTCAGCAAGGTTTGTAGCTCACAAAGGGGTTTCCCTTTGATATTCTGGTCAAGCAATATGGCTGTTATCTTAACCACAGATCAGGTTTAGAAATTGGTGGACGTTTTGGTGGTATTATTTGATTTGTAAGGCTTCAAAGTTGGGCCTAATCTCACTATTCATTCATGAATCGCTCATAATTTATCTTTATCTATAACAACATTCATGACATTTATTTGTGTTGCACTAAATGAGCGGACCTTATTAACTAACAATGACATAATCTTGTTGAGGTTAGTAGATATATTTGTTCTTTGTATATATGTTCTATTCATCCTTGTAATGAATGCATTTGATTCATTCATATGACGGGTATATGACCCCAAGATATCTGACTTTTAATGAAATGACAAATAATGAAAGAAGTGCATCCTTGGTCTTCACTAAATGAAGGTCTACAAAAGGTCATGATAAATGGAAGATTAATTGGCCCATTGAAAAAGGGACCTTGTATATCAGTGGGGTGAAATGGAAACTAAAATGTTTTTAGCCATTGACACTACTGTAGAGTGGCAAATGTCCTTAGGTTTATTAAGTCTTGAAGAGCTGGCAGTAGTACCTTGGCAGTAGTACTAGTCCTACAAATTAAAATGACAATATTAAGGTTTTATTTATCGTTATTTGTTTGTGGAGTAGCATTATGGATGTCACATGCCACCACTTGCCTTTGGATTGGATGCTGCATTGGCAGTCAGCACACATAGGTAGTGGCAGCGGTCCGTCAGAGCCCTGCTGGCCGCCCCCAGGGCTGTCCGGCTCCGACGGACAATCCCGGGCAACAATCCTTTTCTCCTCCATTTCGCGGTTCCCAATTCCTTCTCAACCAACCCGACGCAGTCTAGTCTTTTCACCAAATGGGAGCTTTATGCAAGCTTGCGTTATTGTGTTGCGTGTTATGCTCCATAACACCAACAGCAGAACGGTTATCCAAATAACAAAGAACACTTGTGTTACAGTGTGTGTATTCACACACACACACATGTGGCGCTCGCACGGTCCTAGCTCATTGTCTCATTGGTGGGCCAAATTCTCTGGGCGGGTAACATGGTACTGTATGACGTCATATGGGGCCGGAAGTCAAATTGAAGCGTTTCAGCAATCTTTTTTTCAAAGGCGGAGAAAGATGGCTACTTCTCGGTTTAGACCTAATGCAATTTAGCTACTGGGGGACCATAGGGAGGCTAGGGGAACTCAACTTAATGTTATAAAACCTCATAAAGTGAAATTTTCATGCCATGGGACCTTTTTAAGGGGGGGACAACACACCTTAACTGTGGTATAATGAGCACATAACACAGCCTGTCGTGATCTATTGCTTAAATATAAAATCAGATTTTTATTGCTCTCCAAGTACCCAGCATACTCTTAAGTTGTGGTAACATACTTAATGGTTTAGAATAGGATTAGGAATAGGAATACATTTATATGACTCGTGGCAAGATAATCGATTGTTGCTTGGGGTTATTTATCAGTCTCAGTTATTTTGGAGAGCAATAAGAAAACCCTGTGGTATGATCATTGCGATTCCTTGCAATGCTTAAGATCATTCCAACCCCTTTCTTTTCAATGCAGGTGTAACAGGGGGATCGACATGTCACGATAAAAGAGGCCTTCACGAGGCACCTGGTAAATCTGCTAAAACATCCGCGCCCAAAGTGTGTCCCTACAGTCACCCATCCCAGAATTCCAGTGGTTCTTCTCTTGGGAATCCCCTGTCTACCTCAGCTGACCATTGTAAGACCACCCCCAAGCACTTCAAGACCATGTGCCGTCGCCCCACTCCTCCGGGTAGGATACATATAAACAGATCCCTTCCTTGAATGACTTGACAGATATGTCGACAGTCCTTGTGTATATATAACTCTTTAGCTTCCTCCTCGCAGAATAACTGACAGTAGATTTGTTGTTCTCGCTTTTTGATTACATCTAACCCTAACTTCAGAGAATGTCTGGAAGTACATGCTCTGAAGTTGGTCCACCCCTCATCCATCTCCCCCCCCCCCCCCTCTCCCCTCTCTCCCCCGTGTCCAGGTGAAGCGTTCCACCCCGGCGACCACCACCAACACTCGGACCTGTCTGTGCCTCCCAACAGCCCCACGGGCCTCTCTTCCCAGCATTCCTCCCTCGTGCCCCCTAAGCAGAGCTCGGGGCAGAACGGCCATGTCAGCTCCTCCTCTTCCTCCAACCCCGGGGCCGCAGCCCACGCGCCCTTCTCCACGCTGGTGCCCAACCTCCACAGTCCCACGGCCAAGCTCGCCTCGTCCTCCTCCGGCCCCGACAGCCCCACGTCGGTCCATAAGCCCAGCCCGTGCAAAAACGCCCACATTCCCGGTGTGGTCACGCAGCACAGCAAGCTGGGCCCGTCCCTCATGGGCTGTAACCATCCCTGCAACGGACACAACGGCGGGGCGGTCGCTCCTCCCAACGTCGGGCATCTTGCGGCGGGGGCCTGCAGGTTGGTGTTATTTCTTACGATAAGGGATGCAAGAAATGAAAAAAAAAAAAATTAATTCAAGGTGTAAAAAGAAATTTGCGGTTTCCACAATTCGCCATGTATCCAAAAGTCAGTTTTAATCTGTATTCGGTATGGTCCTTGGGCGTACCCACATTGGAGCGCGGTGTTTCAAGCTGTTTTTTTACCTGTTTTCACTGTTGTAGCAGGAAACACTTTTGAACAGGTATTTTAACAGTTTATCCATTGGGGAAATTTGATCCAGTAGAATTGCATTTTAGTTCCGCTATTGTTTAGGGCAGGGCAGGGTACTGGCTTAAAAAATGACCAAGCTCTATAGAAGGAATATTGCTGCCCAGCAGTCTCATTACAGTTATCTTGTCTTTAGTTCCCCGTGTGACAACACTAATTCAGAGCGTGAGAATCTACTGAATATCCAATAAAATAATAAAAAAATAAATCGACGTTCAAAGTGCAGAAGTGCATACTTTTTTTTTAATTCACCACCACGACAGCACTGTTTATAATTTCCTTTCGGTTTGGATTCCTGGACATTGCTGATCATTATTGCTAAACTTGTCGAGCGTGCATGGAACTCCGCCTACCTGTCATTGAACATTGGCGATTAACCTGTTTTCTACCACCTCAACAACCACGCAGGACCGCTGAATGGCCAGGGCTTTTCCCTATTTAATCGTATATCCTAGTCCAAAAAGTTGCCAAAAAACACTTCCAAATATAATATGGTAGTATCTGTACGACGTCGGAAGAATGACCATCAAACGCTTTTGCCTTGAATCAATGTGCTGAATGATGTTTCTGTGGAAAAAAAGTGTCCGTCATCACGGCTCATTGTGTCTTCATCTGTCCTCTTGTGTAGGGACCAGGCCTGTAAAAGCCACAAAATGGCCAACGGGGCGTTGTGCCACCCTCCGTCAGAGCTGGACGATGGGGAGGACGAGGACAGCAGCTCTGAGAGGAGCTCCTGTGCCTCCTCCTCCACCAACCAGAAGGATGGGAAATACTGCGACTGTTGCTACTGCGAGTTCTTTGGTCACAATGCGGTAAGTGCATCAACAGAGACCTACAGAGACTGTTTGTCTTGGATATTTTCTTATTAAGCAGCGGAAGGGACTGTTTTCCGCTGGTTTATGGTGGTCGAGGTTCGGTAATGATGCAGAGCTGAAATCGCAGGAAAAGGGGCAAGTGGTAATGGAACGACATGCACTGTTTGTGTACAGCCTCCAGCAGCACCAACAAGCCGTAACTATGCCGAGATCCGGGAGAAACTGCGCTCCCGCCTGACCAGACGCAAAGAGGAGCCCCCTCTGCGCCAGGACCTAGACCTGACGGTAGCCAGCGCCATCGACAACCGGGACGTGGACGAGTTGCTGGACTTCATCAACAGCTCTGAGCCCAAACCGGTCAACAGTGCCAAGGCAGCCAAACGGGCCCGACACAAACAGAAGAAGAAGGTGAGAGGATTACATTGATCTCTACAAACTTAATCAACATCCTAGGATCGTTGGAAAATAACTTTTTGTCAATGTTGCGTGTGTGCACAGGAGAAGGCTCAGTGTGGTGGTATGGAGGCCACAAGCGGCGACCCCCAGTCCAGTCCGGACGAGCCGGTCGACGAGTCGATGGCCGACGAATCGGAGGCGGGCCGATTGCTGGACTGGCCTCAGCTGGAATTGGAGCGGGTGAACAGCTTTCTTACCAGTCGGCTGGAGGAAATCAAGAACACCATCAAGGACTCGATCAGAGCCTCCTTTAGCATGTACGACCTGAACCTAGACGTCAACGACTTCCCAAAGAAGGCGGCCACCTTGGAGGGCAACCACTTACTGTCTCACCTTAACGGTTCAACTGACATTCAGCAGATAGACCTCGATCTGGCTCCCCTTTCCTTGGGGACTTTTAAGAACCACCTGGACCTGGTCAATGGCTGGGAGGACACTGGTGCCGTCTTATCGTCCACCACCACCACCACCGCCGCCTCCACCACCGCAGAAGGCGCCGCGGGGCAAAAGGACGTCCAGAGGTTGCAAACTACTCCGAACCTTTCCAAGCTCAGCCGGGTTCACTCGCCAGAAAGGGGCTGCGCTGCTGCTGCCGCTGTGTCCGAAAGCCATGCGCAAGGTCTGCCCCAGGCCACGGCGAAATCGAAGGAGGACTATTCCGAGACCAGGAACACTACAGCCGGTGCTGCCAAGTCGAAGAAGAGCCGGAAGCAGCAGCAGAGGCAGGAGCAGGCCGCCGCCGAGCAGAGTTCAATCAGACCCACCAAAGCCCTCCCCGCCAGCGAGACGCAGAAGACCAACGAGTCCCGCGTGGCCGAGACGAGTTCGGGCGGCTCCAAAGCGGGAAACAGACAGCAGCCCCAGCAGCTGGCAGAGAGCCAGCGGAACGGCCCACGGAAGGCTGAGGAGGGCCGGCCGACCAGGCAGGCAGCCAATGGAGCCACCAGCGGGCTCCCCCATGCACAGCGAGCGAAAGGTGACCCGGAGGTGCGGGGCGGTCGATCTGAGCTGGATTCAGATGGCAAGACCCATCCCGGGAATCACCAAAATGCACAGCAGCAGCAGTCGAAGGGTAGAAACAAGAAGAACAAAAACAAGGGCGAAAAGTCAAGCAGTGCTATTGGTAAATGTTCTCTCCTTCCACCGATATATTCTTACCTTGTCGGAAATGTAGAAATGATTGCATTTAATGATGATTTTTTTTATTATCACTTTCCAGAGGATGTTTTTCTTCCAAAAGACGTCGATCCAACCGAAATGGATGAGATCGACAGGGAGGTGGAATACTTCAAAAGGTTTGTTATTCTGTTGCATTCATTTTTCAGACAACAACTTTGGAACATCTATTGTATCCCCCCCCCGTTTTTATAGATCGATATCACCCCCAATTACAAATTTTTATTTGCTGTCTCCCTTTCCTGTTATTCTAGATTTTGCCTGGATTCTGCGAAGCAAAACCGCCAGAAAGTCGCAGTGAACTGGTCCAACTTCACCCTGAAAAAGGTTCACTCAAACACAGCTCAATAACTTGGAAAAGTGCCAGATTAAAAACTCCTTAAACGCGCTCCGCCGTTTGGCCCGAGGCCCTGCTTTCATTCCTGTTTCTCCTCTCTGCTCCAAGCCAAGGGACCCTGTTACAATTGTCTCTTTTCCATTCAGAAGACTGAAATTCTTAAAAGACTCATCAGTGAGGGACGGTTTGCGAGGCCAAGCTTGCCCTTTGATATCTTTGCATTGTTCACCAAGTGAGAGGTGCGAAATGAGAAAAGAAAAACCAGTTTAATCTACTGCATCCATGCGCTTCATTATGTAGTAATGTAAACACCCGTTTCATGAAATAAATATGTTTTTATCACAAAAGTTTTTATCTGGGGAACTTTTAACATTGGTGCTCTAAAAGTACTGTATTGCTCTTCGATTTTATATTGTGTTGCAGTTCTGTAGCATATATCCTGCTCGGTCTTGATCGCAGACTACTTTCATAGAGAAAGTACAATATTTAAACGATGTTTCTTTATGAAAGTAGGCTATTTCGCATAAAAGGGTCAACGATTCTCCTGTCATGTGCAGGGGTGCTAGCTTTCTGGTCTGATGAGGGTTATAGTTCTGTGTGCCAATCTTGCCCTCTTAATGTCTCCCTCTCAAGCCCAACACCATGTATTCTGTCCAATTGAAAATGTATCTGTCACAGTAGGATGGAGCATGACACTTGCCTAATACATGAACTCCTTTTTTTTTTAAAGTAAAGTGAAATGTTTGCTCCTCCTGGAAACACATTTGCCATGTTGGCACCAACAAAGGTAATATATACGCTTAAATGGGCCATGTAGCGCAAAACACTGGGCTCATATTTTCAATTTGATGAGTTTCATTTCAATTGTCATGCATGATCTATGGAATGAATGCTATTGCATCACATTTTGGACATTACTCCCGATGTTTGATTCTAAAGAAAGGGTACCCGAATAATATCCCTCCTTAAAATCCAACACATTCTTAACACTTCGGTCAATTCATAGAAAATTGTGCAAAGTACACCAACACATTTTTCCACACGTTCATTTTAAGGGACACAGATACACTAGGGGAGAAGACATTTTTTTGTTTGGGGAGTACACCAATCGCTTTAGGGTTTCCAAGACATTGTTGGACTGTAAGAATCATGTTTGGGGGTTGGTGATGTATAAACCAATGCTAAAACAATGCTACCTTTTTTTTTCCACAGCCCATTGACGTCCGTGGTGTCCTGCATCTCGTACATCTTGCTTTCATGCTTGTTATTCTGCTCTTTTATGAGGACAGACTCCAAAATGATACATTGTTAAGGATCAGCCTTGATTGACGAGGAATAATGTCATTTAGGTGTATGTAGTCCTTAAATTCTGCCGAAGTTTCTTCCGTACAATATCTGATGCTTTCCAAGCTATGCTGAACTAGATGCTATCTTAATGTTTTGGAATGTAGATTTATAATATACCAGTTATAGCCGAGTGTGTGTTGGCTTTTGTTCTTTTTTTATTCACTTTTGATACTGTGAAAATCTTTCGCTCAGAAAGATTAAAACAATACAGTTTTGACAAAATTAAGTGTCCTTGTTGCTTTCTAGGTCCATGAGGAAAACACAAACTATGGTTTTGGTGTAACAATCCATCAGTAAATGAGCTCTCGCCATAGACAGTAAGAAGCACAGTGGATATCAGTAAATTGTTTAAACAACCAGTAGGGGGCGGTATATTTCTTAAGGAGTCGGTAAAGTTTGTCCCTTCCAGCATTCCTTACACAAACATTTTGTCCAATGCGTAGTAGCGTTGGTTTATTTTCTACTGGTAAACAACTGCACTTTTAAGTTAAAAGTATTACTTTTGTTAATTGTTTTGGGTTTTTATTGTGAAACATTTACTTTAGGGAATAAACTGAAATGGAGGTCGACAGTAAGCCCAAAAAGGTAAGTCGTTTCAGCCACAAAGCTTCATTGGAGCTACATGCTAGCTAGCTAACACAGCACACTCCTCCACACATCAGAAACATGAAGGCATACTCCAGAGTTCCTTAAACTAATATGCAGCCACTACATAGGTCAGCTCCTTAATGAGTTATTTTAGTATTATGAGCTCTGTTTGAGCGCTATAAACTCGTTATAAGGGATCAGCCCAGAGAGTTAGCAGACATGTATGTATGGATACATGATGGTCCCTCAAAGCTGTAGTAATGGACACAACAAACACTACAACTTTTATTTATTTGTGAAGCGCCTAGTAGATTATCACATTCGACCCTACCAGCAAAGCATCGGCAAGTGATCCGTGTGATGTGGAGGACACGAAGCGCATATCATTTTAAATTCTATCGGTATCTGTGTTGAAACAACGGTCAGCGTATAACTTCCTTCTGTATTAAGCCAGGACAGTTAATCCATCCGATCGTATTTTTGTTGTGTTTATCCGATTCTACAGAGACCTCTTGGAGAGGGAGAGAAGGCTGCTTCAGGTGGGTCGGAGGATGATGACTACGTCCCATATGTCCCGGTCAAAATAAGAAAGAATCTGACGGTTGGTGGCCAGAACATATTTATCCTTTCTTAAAGTTTTCCCTTGTGATACTCGGAACGTAACTCATTCTCAGGAATCTCATACAAGTTCCGAATCCAGGATGATTATAATCCATTGTTTGTATGTTTGCAGCTCAACAAGATGTTGCGCCTGCGAGGGAAAGTGGTGGAAGAGGACATGAAAGACAGTGGAGCAGATCAGAGGGACGAGGAAGAAGGGCTTGGTCCACGCTCCAACGTCAGTCTGCTGGACCAGCACCAGGTTCTCAAGGAGAAGGCAGAGGGTATGTCAAAACGACACACTCACTCAGGATTAATTACTACAATTAGCGGTTATTGTGTCAGGACTCCTGTTTAAAAGGTTGGTTCAAATGCAATGGTCGCACTAGCAGTCGACCTGTACAGGCTTGCTTGAGCAGGGTGCCTAACCCCTACCTGCTCTTTAATGATATGCATCTGAAACAAAATACTGTAGGTCACATTAGTTGAAAGCATCTGCTTAATGACTAAGAAACTATAAAAATTGACCTATTTTGAAAAGTTTACTCTGGGGCTCCAGTTGAATAGTCTAAAAAGTACATCCTATGCCCTTTCCTAACCTCTTTTCATTATCCTCGATGGAAAATGTCATGAGCTCAAGGAAAGTTTTAAAGAGGAATTCATTGGGACTGCCTAGGCTACATAATCACTATAATCGCATAGTCGCTTTAGATATCGCTGCTGCAAGAAATTGTCAGATTATTTTACATGTAGTTACTCAAGGGGGCATGATTACCCTGTGTATAAAATGACATACACTACCCATACAGAACACTAGTTGCACTCCTACTTTGGCAGAGCTATCTAAATGCCCACGCCTTCAGCCATAAAAGTGCATGTATAGGAAGGCAAAAGACAAAAAGATGGGTTAAATCTGGATTAATATTGGCGAATATGAGAGGTGTAGAGAAATTAACTGTCCTAGCACTGTTTTGACACGACTCTAGCATGTTGGCTTTGGAAGCAAGCCGGAGGGGCCAAGTCAAGCCTAAAAAATGTTTGTGTTTTTTTATCCTGCTAAATGCTATGCAATGGTAGAGGTCAACATTTTACACATTGTCACTTCAATATATTGTTATATCAAATGTGACCCTCAGGATTATTTCATGTTTATCTGTGGTTTGGCCTTTACAGCACGCAAGGAGTCCGCCAAGGAGAAGCAACTGAAAGAGGAGGAAAAGATTCTTGAAAGTGTTGCTGAAGGCAGAGGTACAGCATTTTCCTTTTTAATCTTACAGCAATTCCGATAATCTTTGAATAAAGGATTAATGAGAACCTGTTGTCTTGTAGCTCTGATGTCGGTGAAGGAAATGGCCAAGGGTATTATATACGATGACCCCATTAAAACAAGGTGAGTTTTGTGTTGAATAAACTGAACCAATGACATAATTTGACGATCACCCAGCCTATTATCTACATGGATCCAAAAAAACGGACAAATCCCTTGCAGTTGGAAACCGCCGCGCTACATCCTGAACATGCCCGGTGCGAGACACGACCGCGTCAGGAAGAAGTTCCACATTCTTGTGGATGGAGAACTCATCCCGGCTCCAATCAAAAGCTTCAGAGAGATGAAGTTGCCCCCAGGTTCGCCTGCGACTGATGTTACACATGCTTTTGTGTATAGCACATCATTTCTCCACTCTCTAACACTTCTGATGGTTTGCAGCGATCCTTAAAGGTTTGAAAAAGAAAGGGATTGTCCACCCGACTCCCATTCAAATTCAAGGGATCCCCACCGCGTGAGTCCACAGTAGCTTGTGTATGCCAGGGCTTCACACAGTTTGTTTGTTATGTTTTGTATTAATATTTGTGTGTTCATCTATAGTCTGGCAGGTCGAGACTTGATTGGCATTGCCTTCACTGGCTCGGGAAAGACCCTGGTGTTCACTCTCCCCATCATAATGTTCTGCCTGGAGCAAGAGAAACGGCTGCCCTTCAGCAAGAGGGAAGGGCCCTATGGACTAATCATCTGTCCATCAGTAAGACAGCTAGAGAGAAGCATTGCTTTGTCTGATACATCTCACTTGAAAACACAAAAGGCCCCCAATTTTAAAGAAAGGGCAACACACTTTTTGTTCTTTACAGATCTAAACCACAAATTACAAATTACACAAAAAAAGACACACGCAATTATTATAAAATATTCTGGGGTGCCAAACTGTTTATTCTTGCCTTGTCAAAATGCAGGCACAGATGTGGGATATGTTTAACATTTGAATGGCGGAGCTTCAATTCATTCACTGCCTACCTACACTGGAAATAACACTGTTCATGAATTGCAGTTTGAACATTATTTTATATGCTGTTGTAAAAAGGAATTGTTTGAATTAGCCGTTCTTTTTACTGACCTTTTGACTATGATCATAAGGTGTTGGTATGTGTTAACGTTTCAGTTACGCACCGGCCTTTAGAAGATTTCAGGTTCTATTTGAACACCATCCAAATAAAAGTCAGGCCTCGTGATTGGAGCAATAAATTGATAACAAGGAGGGGGATTCCAGTCTACTGAATATAAGCTCCGCAAGACAGGTAGAGGGATGAGGAAGTTGGTCTGATGGCACCAGCTACTATCTTTACTTCTTCAATTCTGCTTGCATAGGCTCCCCCTTTTTCATAATTGTGAGCATTGTGTTGACATGTCATAAATGTGATAACAGCGTTCCATATCATAAACACAATGTTTACCAAAATCTTGATTGTTTCAAGTATGATTTAAACATGTCCCTCTCCCCGCAGCGAGAGTTGGCCAGGCAGACCCACAGCATCATCGAGTATTACTGCAAACTTCTGGAGGATGAGGGCACCCCTCAGTTGCGGTGTGCCCTGTGCATAGGAGGAATGTCAGTCAAAGACCAGATGGAGGTGGTTAATCAGTAAGTATGGGTCATGGTCTGTTGGGCCATGTGTTATAATATATGTATAAGTATCCAGGGCCAGTAACTAACTTGAGGCCTAGGGCTATCATACTTTTCTTTTTAATTGTGTTGAAGGATACACCGTAAGGTTTCAACTCTGTATTTCTTTTATTTATTATGTTTTTCCCAAAGTTTTATCAAATGACCTAGAATGAATATTACCCGGGGCAAAAAAAGCCCATGTTAAAAAACAACAACAAGATAGCGAGTTGCACTTTCTGAATCCCCGTAGGAAGTTTGGCAATTAACGTGTGTCGTGAACGTTCCTAGGGGGGTCCACATGATGGTAGCCACTCCTGGCCGACTAATGGACCTGCTGCAGAAGAAGATGATCAGCCTGGACATCTGCCGCTACCTGTCGCTGGATGAGGCCGACAGGATGATTGACATGGGCTTTGAGGAGGACATCAGGACCATTTTCTCCTACTTCAAGGTCAGCAAGGACTGGTTGATTGGGTTGGTTCAGAATAAAAATGTGTGCACACGGTTTCATTTGTAGTCCACACCACCACCATCACCGCGACAAGTTAATTAGACACCGGAGTGATATTGAATCAATTTGACTCCAAACTGTTTTTTCTTCATTCAGGGCCAGAGGCAGACCCTGCTCTTCAGTGCTACTATGCCTAAAAAGATCCAGAACTTTGCCAAGAGTGCCCTGGTCAAGCCCATCACTATTAACGTGGGTAGGGCTGGAGCTGCCAGCTTGGACGTCATCCAGGTGCGATGAACAGCCTCAAAGTGGTTCGAAAATGTTGACTGTGAAAAGGAATTAAAATGATGATGACCTGGGATTGTGTTTTGTAGGAAGTGGAATATGTGAAGGAGGAGGCCAAGATGGTGTACCTGTTGGAGTGCCTGCAGAAGACGCCGCCTCCGGTCAGTACCACAACATCCTCAGAACCACCCAACTCCATATCATATTGTTCTACACGTTTCACTCTTTTAAGAACACGTTTGAAGATTGTGATGTTTAATTTCCAGGTGCTGATGTTTGCTGAGAAGAAGGCGGATGTGGATGCCATCCACGAGTATCTGTTGCTAAAAGGAGTGGAGGCTGTAGCTATCCATGGTGGAAAGGGTAAGATGGTTATCCTAATCTAAGTCCATCAGTGGACCCCTCTGGTTTTGTTCTTGGCCTTTTATCTTAAAAGGTTTGTGGAGCGATGTTGCTGGCTTCAGATTTTCGTTTTCAATTTCCTCAATAGAGCTCAGCAGCTGAGCACAATAACTGGAAGTTAGGCAAGCAAGCATTTACATTAGGACACACCGCTATGGAAAGGGCACCTAAATAGGATTCATTATGAGATTTTATGTGGAAATGATTGACCTGAAATCATGGTGAACAAAACACTGTTGCTATGCCACCTGCAATTCAACAGACTCAGGACCTATGCAACATACCAGTACTCCCTCACATTCAGACAATAGGAAATCGATAACCCATATTTCTTTCCTTTTATGGGAGTTCATTGGCACTTTAACCATTGTTTCAGTCGCATGACACTATACCACTACGCAATTTTCCTAAAAAAATAAAATAAAATCACTGGATTTGAAAGTGCAATAAAGTTGGGAATTGGGAAGTGCGTCTATTATCACAATAAACACTAGGCCATATAATGCCTGGTTTCCTCTTTCCAACTCGGGCAATAAAATAAAAAGCTCTGATTTTTGTATAGTTCTCATGATTTCTTATCAAGATTATGGTAATGCTTAATCTTGCAGTTTTTGACTGCAAGATTACAATTGGGATTTGTGAGTTTTGGTTTTGGAATGAGGACTGAGTTGTTGAGGAATGAAATTGGTTAGTAGGTGGTGTGCTGTAGTGTATCGGCATAATCGTAAATGTATCTTCACCGTTAGGTATGTGGTGTCGTTTTTATAAAAAACGTTTGAGATTTAAAAAAAACCTGTGACGTGCGTGACAGGCATGCGTCTGTTTACCTTGTCTGAAATCGATGACGCAAGGAGAAATGAGGTTTGTGACTTAAAGAACGTCTTGCTGCGAATCATTTTCTGCCAATGTTGGCAGATTTTTTTTATGCGTTATCAAAGTCTGACCACTAGGGGGCACCCTTAACTTATGTGTGTCAGAAAATGCCATGTGTATACTTTCAGTGTCGTAACAGATCGTGTCAAGTAGCTCGTAACTTAAAACTGGCCATAGCGGTAGTCTATGCTGAGCGGATTTTAACATTGTTATCAATTAAAACACATCATATTAGTGATGCATTATTTAATTTAAAAAGTACATCTGCATTTAGAAAAAATGCACTAGCGCCACCCAGCAAGCCGAGCTACGCTATTTCGCATTAAACAGTTGGAGTTGACACAACGCTGTTATTTCGGTTTTTTTTATTCTGAAGGTCTCCCGCCTACCATCTGGGAGGGGCCTCATCTCACTAATTGAGACTTTAAGTAATTGTCCTTTCTTTTTCTTTTTTTTAAATTATTTTTAGATCAAGAGGAACGAACCAAAGCCATCGAAGCATTCAAAGAAGGCAAGAAAGACGTCCTGGTGGCCACAGACGTGGCCTCCAAAGGTCTTGACTTCCCCGCCATCCAGCATGTGGTGAATTACGACATGCCGGAAGAAATAGAAAACTATGGTAAGATAAAGTTGGATTCCAATTACATGCACGATGAAACATCTTTCTTCGGGCGTGATTGGTAACCTTCTGTTTTTAAATGGCGGACCTAACCTCTCTTATTCGTGTTTTCTTCCCCACCCAGTCCACAGGATCGGACGTACGGGACGATCGGGAAAGACCGGAATCGCCACCACCTTCATCAACAAAGGCTGCGGTAAGTGAAGCGGCAAAAAAAAAAATTAAAAAAAATCAGATTACATATAAGGCTGACCGAGGCCGAGTCTGACCGACCATGTTCTCCGGTTCACAGACGAGTCGGTGCTGATGGATCTGAAGGCGCTGTTGATAGAGGCCAAGCAGAAGGTACCACCTGTCCTCCAGGTGTTGCAGACTGAGAACGAAGACCTTGGAGGTGACCGCCCCCTTGCCATTCTCCCCCCCCCCCCCCCCCACCCCCATCATCCTCCTCCCTTCCCTTGTTTCTCATCAGCACCTCGTTGTTTGTTGGAACCGTTCCGACGTACCATCTGATTCTAATTTGTGTGACTCAATTGACTTGTTTTTGGCTCGTTCACGTAACCTGCTGGTGAACTTCTGCCGCTTGTTTTATTCATGCTGTTTTCTTTATTGTGTGTGTGTGTGCACAGGCGAGAGGGGCTGTACGTTCTGCGGTGGTCTTGGCCATCGTATCACGGACTGTCCCAAGCTGGAGGCCATGCAGACCAAACAGGTGTCCAACATCGGCCGCAAGGATTACCTGGCTCACAGTTCTATGGACTTCTAAGCAGCTGCCACGTTACGGCTGGTTGTTCTCTGAAGCCGGACAACAACAACGCAGACAGAAACACCAGGGGAAAACGATATCAGTCTATTTAGTATTGTACCACGTGGATCAAGTTGAGTTGATAGTGGTGCTACAGAAGTTTGTTGCACATTTTTGTAGTGCACAATTGCTTTTTTTTATTTCCTTCCCCTTTTCTGATTGTTTAGCATTTGTCTGTTGTACCATTTTAAATCGAACCAAACATGTTTTCAATTGTGTGTGTGTGTGTGTGTGTGTGTGTGTGTGTGTGTGTGTGTGTGTGTGTGTGTGTGTGTGTGTGTGTGTGTGTGTGTGTGTGTGTGTGTGTGTGTGTGTGTGTGTGTGAATTCACTGAAACAATGTACTGATGTAATGGGAAGTTGGTCATTCTTGCAGTAATATTAAACATGTCTATTTCCTCAATTTCTGCATTGATGATTGACTCGCTGCTTCCTTTTAATGGTGAGAAAAGCCTCGATAAAAAACAGTTCCTGCAAACTCACAGGAAGTACAACATTGCACGTGGTAATTAAAGTGATAGCAGCTTGGTGTATCTGTAGAAACGAAAGAAAAGCGGTTCAGAACGAATCGAACGAAAAATAGTCGATGGCCGACGAATCGGAGGCGGGCCGATTGCTGGACTGGCCTCAGCTGGAATTGGAGCGGGTGAACAGCTTTCTTACCAGTCGGCTGGAGGAAATCAAGAACACCATCAAGGACTCGATCAGAGCCTCCTTTAGCATGTACGACCTGAACCTAGACGTCAACGACTTCCCAAAGAAGGCGGCCACCTTGGAGGGCAACCACTTACTGTCTCACCTTAACGGTTCAACTGACATTCAGCAGATAGACCTCGATCTGGCTCCCCTTTCCTTGGGGACTTTTAAGAACCACCTGGACCTGGTCAATGGCTGGGAGGACACTGGTGCCGTCTTATCGTCCACCACCACCACCACCGCCGCCTTCACCACCGCAGAAGGCGCCGCGGGGCAAAAGGACGTCCAGAGGTTGCAAACTACTCCGAACCTTTCCAAGCTCAGCCGGGTTCACTCGCCAGAAAGGGGCTGCGCTGCTGCTGCTGCCGCCGTGTCCGAAAGCCATGCGCAAGGTCTGCCCCAGGCCACGGCGAAATCGAAGGAGGACTATTCCGAGACCAGGAACACTACAGCCGGTGCTGCCAAGTCGAAGAAGAACCGGAAGCAGCAGCAGCAGAGGCAGGAGCAGGCCGCCGCCGAGCAGAGTTCAATCAGACCCACCAAAGCCCTCCCCGCCAGCGAGACGCAGAAGACCAACGAGTCCCGCGTGGCCGAGACGAGTTCGGGCGGCTCCAAAGCGGGAAACAGACAGCAGCCCCAGCAGCTGGCAGAGAGCCAGCGGAACGGCCCACGGAAGGCTGAGGAGGGCCGGCCGACCAGGCAGGCAGCCAATGGAGCCACCAGCGGGCTCCCCCATGCACAGCGAGCGAAAGGTGACCCGGAGGTGCGGGGCGGTCGATCTGAGCTGGATTCAGATGGCAAGACCCATCCCGGGAATCACCAAAATGCACAGCAGCAGCAGTCGAAGGGTAGAAACAAGAAGAACAAAAACAAGGGCGAAAAGTCAAGCAGTGCTATTGGTAAATGTTCTCTCCTTCCACCGATATATTCTTACCTTGTCGGAAATGTAGAAATGATTGCATTTAATGATGTTTTTTTTTATTATCACTTTCCAGAGGATGTTTTTCTTCCAAAAGACGTCGATCCAACCGAAATGGATGAGATCGACAGGGAGGTGGAATACTTCAAAAGGTTTGTTATTCTGTTGCATTCATTTTTCAGACAACAACTTTGCTGTCTCCCTTTCCTGTTATTCTAGATTTTGCCTGGATTCTGCGAAGCAAAACCGCCAGAAAGTCGCAGTGAACTGGTCCAACTTCACCCTGAAAAAGGTTCACTCAAACACAGCTCAATAACTTGGAAAAGTGCCAGATTAAAAACTCCTTAAACGCGCTCCGCCGTTTGGCCCGAGGCCCTGCTTTCATTCCTGTTTCTCCTCTCTGCTCCAAGCCAAGGGACCCTGTTACAATTGTCTCTTTTCCATTCAGAAGACTGAAATTCTTAAAAGACTCATCAGTGAGGGACGGTTTGCGAGGCCAAGCTTGCCCTTTGATATCTTTGCATTGTTCACCAAGTGAGAGGTGCGAAATGAGAAAAGAAAAACCAGTTTAATCTACTGCATCCATGCGCTTCATTATGTAGTAATGTAAACACCCGTTTCATGAAATAAATATGTTTTTATCACAAAAGTTTTTATCTGGGGAACTTTTAACATTGGTGCTCTAAAAGTACTGTATTGCTCTTCGATTTTATATTGTGTTGCAGTTCTGTAGCATATATCCTGCTCGGTCTTGATCGCAGACTACTTTCATAGAGAAAGTACAATATTTAAACGATGTTTCTTTATGAAAGTAGGCTATTTCGCATAAAAGGGTCAACGATTCTCCTGTCATGTGCAGGGGTGCTAGCTTTCTGGTCTGATGAGGGTTATAGTTCTGTGTGCCAATCTTGCCCTCTTAATGTCTCCCTCTCAAGCCCAACACCATGTATTCTGTCCAATTGAAAATGTATCTGTCACAGTAGGATGGAGCATGACACTTGCCTAATACATGAACTCCTTTTTTTTTTAAAGTAAAGTGAAATGTTTGCTCCTCCTGGAAACACATTTGCCATGTTGGCACCAACAAAGGTAATATATACGCTTAAATGGGCCATGTAGCGCAAAACACTGGGCTCATATTTTCAATTTGATGAGTTTCATTTCAATTGTCATGCATGATCTATGGAATGAATGCTATTGCATCACATTTTGGACATTACTCCCGATGTTTTGATTCTAAAGAAAGGGTACCCCAATAATATCCCTCCTTAAAATCCAACACATTCTTAACACTTCGGTCAATTCATAGAAAATTGTGCAAAGTACACCAACACATTTTTCCACACGTTCATTTTAAGGGACACAGATACACTAGGGGAGAAGACATTTTTTTGTTTGGGGAGTACACCAATCGCTTTAGGGTTTCCAAGACATTGTTGGACTGTAAGAATCATGTTTGGGGGTTGGTGATGTATAAACCAATGCTAAAACAATGCTACCTTTTTTTTTCCACAGCCCATTGACGTCCGTGGTGTCCTGCATCTCGTACATCTTGCTTTCATGCTTGTTATTCTGCTCTTTTATGAGGACAGACTCCAAAATGATACATTGTTAAGGATCAGCCTTGATTGACGAGGAATAATGTCATTTAGGTGTATGTAGTCCTTAAATTCTGCCGAAGTTTCTTCCGTACAATATCTGATGCTTTCCAAGCTATGCTGAACTAGATGCTATCTTAATGTTTTGGAATGTAGATTTATAATATACCAGTTATAGCCGAGTGTGTGTTGGCTTTTGTTCTTTTTTTATTCACTTTTGATACTGTGAAAATCTTTCGCTCAGAAAGATTAAAACAATACAGTTTTGACAAAATTAAGTGTCCTTGTTGCTTTCTAGGTCCATGAGGAAAACACAAACTATGGTTTTGGTGTAACAATCCATCAGTAAATGAGCTCTCGCCATAGACAGTAAGAAGCACAGTGGATATCAGTAAATTGTTTAAACAACCAGTAGGGGGCGGTATATTTCTTAAGGAGTCGGTAAAGTTTGTCCCTTCCAGCATTCCTTACACAAACATTTTGTCCAATGCGTAGATAGATAGATAGATCCTTTAATAATCCTTTACAGGAAATTACAGTGTCACAACAGCGTGGACAGACATAACAAACACACATTCCCTCATATGCTAAAATACTTAAATACTACAATAATAAATACTAAATACTATAAGGTGCAAAGTTAATTTTGTGCATTGTAAAACCGTATGGCAGCTGGTATACAGGACTTCCTGTACCGCTCCGTTTTGCATATTGGTGCAATTAGTCTCTGGCTGAAGGTGCTGTTCTTGATCACCTTCAGGGCGTGGAGTGGGTGAGTGGGGTTAGACATTATTGAGGCCAGTTTGTTGAGGATTCTGGCCTCTGCCACCTGCTGGACCTTTAGCTGCTCAGCCCCGACCACTGAGCTGGCCTTCCTGATCAGCTTGTCCAGTCTCTTTTTGTCCGCTGTGCAGGCGCCTTCTCCCCAACATGCCACAGCAAAAAACAGAGCACTGGCCACCACTGTGTGGTAGACAGTGCACAGTAGGGGTTGGCAGATGTTAAATGACCTTAGTCTCCTCAAGAAAAAGAGTCGACTTTGTCCCTTCTTGTACACCGCTTCCATATGACTTTTCCAGTCCAGCTCACTGTCGAGCTGCACACCAAGGTACCTGTGGTTGGCGACCATCTCCACCATAGTGCCCCCGATGCTGATTGGTGTTGGTTGAGTCCTCCTCCTTCCCCTCCTGAAATCCACAACTATCTCCTTTGTCTTTGTGGTGTTGAGATGGAGATTATTGTGTGTACTCCACTCCACAAAATTGTCTATAGTGTCTCTGTACTCCTCCTCATTTCCCCCTTTAATGAGGCCAACAACAGCTGTGTCGTCTGAATATTTTTGCAAGAAGCAGCTTTTAGTGTTGTATTTGTAATCCGCTGTGTAGATGGTGAACAGGAATGGAGCCAGAACAGTTCCTTGTGGAGCCCCTGTGCTGCTGAGGATGGTGCATGAAATATTGTTCTGTAGGCGCACATACTGTGGTCTGAGATAAAGGTAGTCCAAACACCACAGTACCAGTAATGGATCCACCTTCATCATCTCCATCTTCTCCCCTAGCAGACGTGGCTGGATGGTATTAAAGGCAGATGAGAAGTCAAAGAATGTTATCCTTAAAGATGCATCAGGGGTGTCCAGATGTGTGTATGCCCTCTGCAGCATGTAAATGAGGGCATCATCAACACTAATGTTAGGCTGATATGCAAACTGTAAAGGGTCCATTTGCGTAGACACACTAGTGCAGAGGGAGGAGAGGACAAGTCTCTCAAATGTCTTCATGATATGTGAAGTGAGAGCTACTGGTCTGTAATCATTGTGGTTTGTGGGATGGGTCTTCTTTGGGACAGGTACTAGGCAAGATGTTTTCCACAGCCTTGGGACCTTCTGTAGGCGCAAGCTCAGGTTGAACAGGTGTGTAAGAATACCACACAACTCTGAAGAGCAAGTCTTCAGTAGCCTTGGGCTGATGTCATCGGGCCCCACTGCTTTCCCTGGCTTCAGCCTGTACAGCATCATCTTAACCTGGGCAGTATGGAAAGTCATAGGTGGGGTTGCTGGTGGAGTAGGAGGTGAGAAGAGAGGACTCTGTGCAGGTAACATCTCAGGAGTGTTGGAGAGAGGGAGGAGAGGTGGTGAGTAAGCAGCATTGGTCAGCAGACCAGGTAGGGGCGGTAGTGGTGGTGTGGGGCAGTCAAATCTGTTGAAAAATCTGTTCAGATCATCGGCCAGACTCAGTTCACCATCAGGCAGTGTACTGCCCTTCTGCTTCATGCCCGTGATCTTTCGCATTCCAGCCCATACCTGCTTCACTCCATCCTGCTGCAACTGTTGTTCCAGTTTGAGCCGAAATGCTTCTTTCCCCTCCTTAATCCTCACCTTAAGTTCCTTTTGAAGTTCTTTGATTTTATTCCTGTCGCCCTCCCTGAAAGCCTTTTTCTTCTCATTTAGTAAGGACTTCAGGCTGCTGGTTATCCATGGTTTGTTGTTAGGGAAGCAACGAATTACCCTGGATGGCATGATGTCATCATAACAGAAATTGATGTAATTGGTAATGCATTCTGTTAGGCCGTCGATGTCTTCCCCATAGTCCTCACAGAACACATCCCAATCTGTTGTCTCAAAACAGCACCTCAGGGCTTCATCAGCCTCAGGATGCCAGACTCTTGATGTTCTGGTGGTGACAGGCAGCCTCTTTACAGCTGGGGTGTAGGAGGGAGAGAGATGTAGCATGTCGTGGTCTGATCGACCAAGAGGGGGCAGTGCTGTACATTTGTATGCATTTTTCACATTTGCATACAAGAGATCAAGTGTTTTACCACCTCTAGTTGCACAGTCAATAAACTGTTTAAAAGTAGGCAAAGTCTTAGAGAGACAGACATGGTTGAAATCTCCAGACACAACAATGAACGCCTCTGGGAACTTGGACTGAAGTCTCGCGATAGTGGTGTGAAGCTCGTCACACGCGACTTCCGCCTTGGCAGATGGGGGAATGTAAACAGCAATAGTTATCACCACAGTGAACTCTCTGGGTAGGTAGTATGGCCTTAAACTAACCGCTAAAAGTTCAATGTCCTTGTTGCATATCTGTTCTTTGACAGTGGCATGATTAGGGTTACACCATTTGTTGTTGACGAGCAGTAAAAGCCCCCCTCCTTTCTGCTTACCGCTCTCTCCGGTGTCCCTGTCCGCTCGGATTGTCTTGAAGCCGGTGAAACTGATCAGGGAGTCAGGCGTGTTTTCCGTCAGCCACGTCTCTGTCAGGCATACAATACTGCTCTCCCGGTACAATTTCTGGTACCTCACCAGGCTTTCCAATTCTTCGAATTTGTTCGTTAGGCAGCAAACAAAAAAAAAAATATATATATTATATAGTTAGTTATATAGTAGCTACTACGCTATATACATAGCGTAGTAGCGTTGGTTTATTTTCTACTGGTAAACAACTGCACTTTTAAGTTAAAAGTATTACTTTTGTTAATTGTTTTGGGTTTTTATTGTGAAACATTTACTTTAGGGAATAAACTGAAATGGAGGTCGACAGTAAGCCCAAAAAGGTAAGTCGTTTCAGTCACAAAGCTTCATTGGAGCTACATGCTAGCTAGCTAACACAGCACACTCCACACATCAGAAACATGAAGGCATACTTCAGAGTTACTTAAACTAATATGCAGCCACTACATAGGTCAGCTCCTTAATGAGTTATGTTAGTATTATGAGCTCTGTTTGAGCGCTATAAACTCGTTATAAGGCATCAGCCCAGAGAGTTAGCAGACATGTATGGATGCATGATGGTCCCTCAAAGCTGTAGTAATGGACACAACAAACACTACAACTTTTATTTATTTGTGAAGCGCCTAGTAGATTATCACATTCGACCCTACCAGCAAAGCATCGGCAAGTGATCCGTGTGATGTGGAGGACACGAAGCGCATATCATTTTAAATTCTATCGGTATCTGTGTTGAAACAACGGTCAGCGTATAACTTCCTTCTGTATTAAGCCAGGACAGTTAATCCATCCGATCGTATTTTTGTTGTGTTTATCCGATTCTACAGAGACCTCTTGGAGAGGGAGAGAAGGCTGCTTCAGGTAGGTCGGAGGATGATGACTACGTCCCATATGTCCCGGTCAAAATAAGAAAGAATCTGACGGTTGGTGGCCAGAACATATTTATCCTTTCTTAAAGTTTTCCCTTGTGATACTCGGAACGTAACTCATTCTCAGGAATCTCATACAAGTTCCGAATCCAGGATGATTATAATCCATTGTTTGTATGTTTGCAGCTCAACAAGATGTTGCGCCTGCGAGGGAAAGTGGTGGAAGAGGACATGAAAGACAGTGGAGCAGATCAAAGGGACGAGGAAGAAGGGCTTGGTCCACGCTCCAACGTCAGTCTGCTGGACCAGCACCAGGTTCTCAAGGAGAAGGCAGAGGGTATGTCAAAACGACACTCTCACTCAGGATTAATTACTACAATTAGCGGTTATTGTGTCAGCACTCCTGTTTAAAAGGATCTTGGTTCAAATGCAATGGTCGCACTAGCAGTCGACCTGTACAGGCTTGCTTGAGCAGGGTGCCTAACCCCTACCTGCTCTTTAATGATATGCATCTGAAACAAAATACTGTAGGTCACATTAGTTGAAAGCATCTGCTTAATGACTAAGAAACTATAAAAATTGACCTATTTTGAAAAGTTTACTCTGGGGCTCCAGTTGAATAGTCTAAAAAGTACATCCTATGCCCTTTCCTAACCTCTTTTCATTATCCTCGATGGAAAATGTCATGAGCTCAAGGAAAGTTTTAAAGAGGAATTCATTGGGACTGCCTAGGCTACATAATTATAATAATGATTTGTCGCTTTAGATATCGCTGCTGCAAGAAATTGTCAGACAGCATTAACTCTTTATCTCACTATCTCTTCGTAAAAGATGGTTCAGTGTACCCTAATCTAAATGATATAAGGAAGGAAGCATTGAGCATCTTTCATAAGCTTTTAGAGAATTCCAACAGCTCTTATTATGATTGCCACTTGCATCATTGTAAAATTCGGATTATTTTACATGTAGTTACTCAAGGGGGCATGATTACCCTGTGTATAAAATGACATACACTACCCATACAGAACACTAGTTGCACTCCTACTTTGGCAGAGCTATCTAAATGCCCACGCCTTCAGCCATAAAAGTGCATGTATAGGAAGGCAAAAGACAAAAAGATGGGTTAAATCTGGATTAATATTGGCGAATATGAGAGGTGTAGAGAAATTAACTGTCCTAGCACTGTTTTGACACGACTCTAGCATGTTGGCTTTGGAAGCAAGCCGGAGGGGCCAAGTCAAGCCTAAAAAATGTTTGTGTTTTTTTTATCCTGCTAAATGCTATGCAATGGTAGAGGTCAACATTTTATACATTGTCACTTCAATATATTGTTATATCAAATGTGACCCTCAGGATTATTTCATGTTTATCTGTGGTTTGGCCTTTACAGCACGCAAGGAGTCCGCCAAGGAGAAGCAACTGAAAGAGGAGGAAAAGATTCTTGAAAGTGTTGCTGAAGGCAGAGGTACAGCATTTTCCTTTTTAATCTTACAGCAATTCCGATAATCTTTGAATAAAGGATTAATGAGAACCTGGTGTCTTGCAGCTCTGATGTCGGTGAAGGAAATGGCCAAGGGTATTATATACGATGACCCCATTAAAACAAGGTGAGTTTTGTGTTGAATAAACTGAACCAATGACATAATTTGACGATCACCCAGCCTATTATCTACATGGATCCAAAAAAACGGACAAATCCCTTGCAGTTGGAAACCGCCGCGCTACATCCTGAACATGCCCGGTGCGAGACACGACCGCGTCAGGAAGAAGTTCCACATTCTTGTGGATGGAGAACTCATCCCGGCTCCAATCAAAAGCTTCAGAGAGATGAAGTTGCCCCCAGGTTCGCCTGCGACTGATGTTACACATGCTTTTGTGTATAGCACATCATTTCTCCACTCTCTAACACTTCTGATGGTTTGCAGCGATCCTTAAAGGTTTGAAAAAGAAAGGGATTGTCCACCCGACTCCCATTCAAATTCAAGGGATCCCCACCGCGTGAGTCCACAGTAGCTTGTGTATGCCAGGGCTTCACACAGTTTGTTTGTTATGTTTTGTATTAATATTTGTGTGTTCATCTATAGTCTGGCAGGTCGAGACTTGATTGGCATTGCCTTCACTGGCTCGGGAAAGACCCTGGTGTTCACTCTCCCCATCATAATGTTCTGCCTGGAGCAAGAGAAACGGCTGCCCTTCAGCAAGAGGGAAGGGCCCTATGGACTAATCATCTGTCCATCAGTAAGACAGCTAGAGAGAAGCATTTCTTTGTCTGATACATCTCACTTGAAAACACAAAAGGCCCCCAATTTTAAAGAAAGGGCAACACACCTTTTGTTCTTTACAGATCTAAACCACAAATTACAAATTACACAAAAAAAGACACACGCAATTATTATAAAATATTCTGGGGTGCCAAACTGTTTATTCTTGCCTTGTCAAAATGCAGGCACAGATGTGGGATATGTTTAACATTTGAATGGCGGAGCTTCAATTCATTCACTGCCTACCTACACTGGAAATAACACTGTTCATGAATTGCAGTTTGAACATTATTTTATATGCTGTTGTAAAAAGGAATTGTTTGAATTAGCCGTTCTTTTTACTGACCTTTTGACTATGATCATAAGGTGTTGGTATGTGTTAACGTTTCAGTTACGCACCGGCCTTTAGAAGATTTCAGGTTCTATTTGAACACCATCCAAATAAAAGTCAGGCCTCGTGATTGGAGCAATAAATTGATAACAAGGAGGGGGATTCCAGTCTACTGAATATAAGCTCCGCAAGACAGGTAGAGGGATGAGGAAGTTGGTCTGATGGCACCAGCTACTATCTTTACTTCTTCAATTCTGCTTGCATAGGCTCCCCCTTTTTCATAATTGTGAGCATTGTGTTGACATGTCATAAATGTGATAACAGCGTTCCATATCATAAACACAATGTTTACCAAAATCTTGATTGTTTCAAGTATGATTTAAACATGTCCCTCTCCCCGCAGCGAGAGTTGGCCAGGCAGACCCACAGCATCATCGAGTATTACTGCAAACTTCTGGAGGATGAGGGCACCCCTCAGTTGCGGTGTGCCCTGTGCATAGGAGGAATGTCAGTCAAAGACCAGATGGAGGTGGTTAATCAGTAAGTATGGGTCATGGTCTGTTGGGCCATGTGTTATAATATATGTATAAGTATCCAGGGCCAGTAACTAACTTGAGGCCTAGGGCTATCATACTTTTCTTTTTAATTGTGTTGAAGGATACACCGTAAGGTTTCAACTCTGTATTTCTTTTATTTATTATGTTTTTCCCAAAATTTTATCAAATGACCTAGAATGAAATATATTACCCGGGGCAAAAAAAGCCCATGTTAAAAAAACAACAACAAGATAGCGAGTTGCACTTTCTGAATCCCCGTAGGAAGTTTGGCAATTAACGTGTGTCGTGAACGTTCCTAGGGGGGTCCACATGATGGTAGCCACTCCTGGCCGACTAATGGACCTGCTGCAGAAGAAGATGATCAGCCTGGACATCTGCCGCTACCTGTCGCTGGATGAGGCCGACAGGATGATTGACATGGGCTTTGAGGAGGACATCAGGACCATTTTCTCCTACTTCAAGGTCAGCAAGGACTGGTTGATTGGGTTGGTTCAGAATAAAAATGTGTGCACACGGTTTCATTTGTAGTCCACACCACCACCATCACCGCGACAAGTTAATTAGACACCGGAATGATATTGAATCAATTTGACTCCAAACTGTTTTTTCTTCATTCAGGGCCAGAGGCAGACCCTGCTCTTCAGTGCTACTATGCCTAAAAAGATCCAGAACTTTGCCAAGAGTGCCCTGGTCAAGCCCATCACTATTAACGTGGGTAGGGCTGGAGCTGCCAGCTTGGACGTCATCCAGGTGCGATGAACAGCCTCAAAGTGGTTCGAAAATGTTTGACGGTGTGAAAAGGAATTAAAATGACGATGACCTGGGATTGTGTTTTGTAGGAAGTGGAATATGTGAAGGAGGAGGCCAAGATGGTGTACCTGTTGGAGTGCCTGCAGAAGACGCCGCCTCCGGTCAGTACCACAACATCCTCAGAACCACCCAACTCCATATCATATTGTTCTACACGTTTCACTCTTTTAAGAACACGTTTGAAGATTGTGATGTTTAATTTCCAGGTGCTGATGTTTGCTGAGAAGAAGGCGGATGTGGATGCCATCCACGAGTATTTGTTGCTAAAAGGAGTGGAGGCTGTAGCTATCCATGGTGGAAAGGGTAAGATGGTTATCCTAATCTAAGTCCATCAGTGGACCCCTCTGGTTTTGTTCTTGGCCTTTTTATCTTAAAAGGTTTGTGGAGCGATGTTGCTGGCTTCAGATTTTCGTTTTCAATTTCCTCAATAGAGCTCAGCAGCTGAGCACAATAACTGGAAGTTAGGCAAGCAAGCATTTACATTAGGACACACCGCTATGGAAAGGGCACCTAAATAGGATTCATTATGAGATTTTATGTGGAAATGATTGACCTGAAATCATGGTGAACAAAACACTGTTGCTATGCCACCTGCAATTCAACAGACTCAGGACCTATGCAACATACCAGTACTCCCTCACATTCACAATAGGAAATCGATAACCCATATTTCTTTCCTTTTATGGGAGTTCATTGGCACTTTAACCATTGTTTCAGTCGCATGACACTATACCACTACGCAATTTTCCTAAAAAAATAAAATAAAATCACTGGATTTGAAAGTGCAATAAAGTTGGGAATTGGGAAGTGCGTCTATTATCACAATAGACACTAGGCCATATAATGCCTGGTTTCCTCTTTCCAACTCGGGCAATAAAATAAAAAGCTCAGATTTTTGTATAGTTCTCATGATTTCTTATCAATATTATGGTAATGCTTAATCTTGCAGTTTTTGACTGCAAGATTACAATTGGGATTTGCGAGTTTTGGTTTTGGAATGAGGACTGAGTTGTTGAGGAATGAAATTGGTTAGTAGGTGGTGTGCTGTAGTGTATCGGCATAATCGTAAATGTATCTTCACCGTTAGGTAAAAACGTTTGAGATAAAAAGAAAAAACCTGTCAAGTGCGTGACAGGCATGCGTCTGTTTACCTTGTCTGAAATCGATGACGCAAGGAGAAATATGAGGTTTGTCACTTAAAGAACGTCCTGCTGTTAATCATTTTTGTGCCAATGTTGGCATTTTTTTATGCGTTATCAAAGTCTGACCACTAGGGGGCACCCTTGACTTATGTGTGTCAGAAAATGCCATGTGTTTACTTTCAGTGGCGTAACAGATCGTGTAACGTTTCAAGTAGCTCGTAACTTAAAACGATCTGGCCATAGCGGTAGTCTATGCTGAGCGGATTTTAACATTGTTATCAATTAAAACACATCATATTAGTGATGCATTATTTAATTTAAAAAGTACATCTGCATTTAGAAAAAATGCACTAGCGCCACCCAGCAAGCCGAGCTACGCTATTTCGCATTAAACAGTTGGAGTTGACACAACGCTGTTATTTCGGTTTTTTTTATTCTGAAGGTCTCCCGCCTACCATCTGGGAGGGGCCTCATCTCACTAATTGAGACTTTAAGTAATTGTCCTTTCTTTTTCTTTTTTTTAAATTATTTTTAGATCAAGAGGAACGAACCAAAGCTATAGAAGCATTCAAAGAAGGCAAGAAAGACGTCCTGGTGGCCACAGACGTGGCCTCCAAAGGTCTTGACTTCCCCGCCATCCAGCATGTGGTGAATTACGACATGCCGGAAGAAATAGAAAACTATGGTACGATGAAGTTGGATTCCAATTACATGCATGATGAAACATCTTTCTTCGGGTGTGATCGGTAACCTTCTGTTTTTAAATGGCGGACCTAACCTCTCTTATTCGTGTTTTCTTCCCCACCCAGTCCACAGGATCGGACGTACGGGACGATCGGGCAAGACCGGAATCGCCACCACCTTCATCAACAAAGGCTGCGGTAAGTGAAGCGGCAAAAAAAAATAATTAAAAAGAATCATAAAGATTACATATAAGGCTGACCGAGGCCGAGTCTGACCGACCATGTTCTCCGGTTCACAGACGAGTCGGTGCTGATGGATCTGAAGGCGCTGTTGATAGAGGCCAAGCAGAAGGTACCACCTGTCCTCCAGGTGTTGCAGACTGAGAACGAAGACCTTGGAGGTGACCGCCCCCTCGCCATTCTCCCCCCCTCCCCACCCCCATCATCCTCCTCCCTTCCCTTGTTTCTCATCAGCACCTCGTTGTTTGTTGGAACCGTTCCGACGTACCATCTGATTCTAATTTGTGTGACTCAATTGACTTGTTTTTGGCTCGTTCACGTAACCTGCTGGTGAACTTCTGCCGCTTGTTTTATTCATGCTGTTTTCTTTATTGTGTGTGTGTGCACAGGCGAGAGGGGCTGTACGTTCTGCGGTGGTCTTGGCCATCGTATCACGGACTGTCCCAAGCGGGAGGCCATGCAGACCAAACAGGTGTCCAACATCGGCCGCAAGGATTACCTGGCTCACAGTTCTATGGACTTCTAAGCAGCTGCCACGTTACGGCTGGTTGTTCTCTGAAGCCGGACAACAACAACGCAGACAGAAACACCAGGGGAAAACGATATCAGTCTATTTAGTATTGTACCACGTGGATCAAGTTGAGTTGATAGTGGTGCTACAGAAGTTTGTTGCACATTTTTGTAGTGCACAATTGTTTTTTTTATTTCCTTCCCCTTTTCTGATTGTTAAGCATTTGTCTGTTGTACCATTTTAAATCGAACCAAACATGTTTTCAATTATGTTTTGTGTGTGTGTGTGTGTGTGTGTGTGTGTGTGTGTGTGTGTGTGTGTGTGTGTGTGTGTGTGTGTGTGTGTGTGTGTGTGTGTGTGTGTGTGTGTATTCACTGAAACAATGTACTGATGTAATGGGAAGTTGGTCATTCTTGCAGTAATATTAAACATGTCTATTTCCTCAATTTCTGCATTGATGATTGACTCGCTGCTTCCTTTTAATGGTGAGAAAAGCCTCGATAAAAAACAGTTCCTGCAAACTCACAGGAAGTACAACATTGCACGTGGTAATTAAAGTGATAGCAGCTTGGTGTATCTGTAGAAACGAAAGAAAAGCGGTTCAGAACGAATCAACTTTGAAAGATGAACGTTTTTAAAGAGGGTTTGCTCTACCTACACGGTGTCAAGTATGGAAAGGTGAGTAATTTGAAGTATTTCATATGGATGAGTTATTGGTTATACCTTTTTTACAACAGGCTTTTAATAAGTAGGCCTACAAGTACTTACTCAAGTAGTGGTTAGGTATATAGCTAATTTATATAGCTAATTTACGGCTAATATCCAGATTATATGCAAAAAATAATTTACCTAGTTGTAGATAAGAATATATCAACAAATACTAGCCTAGCATACCTCTAAGGAGGTTGAGATCCCCGGTGGAAGCACTAAGATCCAAGAGGATCAAGCAGGGACCATACATTGTCGAACTCGTATTCCTTTCCCCCTGTGCAGAAAACCTGGCGGAAGATATGGATGATCATCCTCAAGCCCCAACCACTGGAGATAGGGCGCCTGGAGGTCTACAGTTTGCCCGACGACATCACTGGAGACATGCCCCCTGAGCAGGACAAAACTAAGCGACGGGTGGTGCTTTTGTCGGACTGTCTGGACATCACTCTGGCCCCGGAGGAGTCCTGTCCCCCGGGCTGCACTGCCTTCTATCTGGACACCACGTTGCGCACCTACACCCTGGCCTCCGAGGATTGCCAAGAATGGCTCCTGGCACTATGTCAGCTTACCTTCCAGGTATACCACACACACACTCACATATTCTCGCAGGCTTCCTGCTTTGGTAGATTAGCTTGATCAACAGTTTCCCCTGTTCAAACGGAGGAGAGGAATTGTTAATTGATAACAAGGATCAACCGAATTTACACCAACCCCCCTCCACCACCCCGTGCTCCAAGGCGAGTATAAGGACGAGGAAGTCGCTGTGAAGGCACTGTCGTTGAGCTTTACTTCTTCAATTCTTTTGCTTGCATAAGCGCAACCCTTTCTTGCTCCTGACCATGTTGATGTCGTAAAAAAACGATAAGAGCGCGCAGTATAACATGTACACAATGTTTACCGTGTCGCGTGTTTACACAAGGATCCTGGAGAAGAGATTTCGGTGGAAGAAAATAGTCTGCTGATGAAGGACTGTGACCTCTACTCAGGTTCTTGTTACTTTCATTATTTATCTGTGGAAATATTTGGTTAATCTCAGATTGTATAGACTAGGCCTACAATCAATGTGCTGACAAAGCTGTAAAAAATAAATCCTGCTGTACATCTATTTACTGGAAGAAGGGGCTTAGGATAGGCCTCATAGCTACAATTTAATACTGCATTAATGTTTTAAACGTTTAATTGTTTAAATAAGTATCAACAGACATTATTTTTTGGTTATGCCTTACCAGTAGATATTGACACTGATGTATTCATTCCCAGTAAAGTAACTTTATGATGCAAGTAACTGCTTCAGCAGGACTTCCCCTTTGTTCGAATCACTCTAGAATGCAGAATCTAGTCACTTTTTGAGTTTCATCCGCTTTGTTATACTGCTGAATTCAGTCTATATGTGCCGTCTTTCAGGTATGGGTGATCAACCAGAGCAGTACCATGTCACTGTTCTCGACACCGTTGCATCAGAGAGATGTCTGCTTGCTGGAGAATTCGCCTTCGTTCTGGACATAGAGGCTGTGTTCCTATTGGACAAGGACACGGCTGACATCATATACCGATGGCCTTACATGTTCTTGCGCCGATTTGGAATTCTCAAGGTACTTAATAGGATTGTGGTAAATATGCAACATTTTATGATTCAAAACTAGCCACTTTGTTGCCAATGTTGGCTGGAAAACGTGTGTGTGTGTGTGTGTGTGTGTGTGTGTGTGTGTGTGTGTGTGTGTGTGTGTGTGTGTGTGTGTGTGTGTGTGTGTGTGTGTGTGTGTGTGTGTGTGTGTGTGTGTGTGTGTGTGTGTGTGTGTGTGTGTGTGCTCAGCAGGGGGGCTTCTGCATCGAAGCAGGCCAGCAGTGTGACTCAGGAGAGGGGATGTTCTCCTTCCTGTCCCAGCATGGTTGTCAGGTCTGCCAAGCCATTGCCAGGCACTGCTTGACTGAGCAAGAGGCTCTGGGCTCCTCCACCCAAGAGTCCGATTATGATCACGTCTCACAAAACAGTTTTCCACCCTCCCACAAGTCGGACTCAGAACCACGGGTCTCCAACCACCCGGACAACGCCGGTGTTGGGGCGGAGCCCGGTCTGGCTGGCCATTACTACTCCGAAGTAAACCACCTTCCTCCGTCGGTCACCAGACAATCATCCCCGCGGGCCTCACCGAAAGCACATCACCCGTCCCATCTGCGCCCGGGTGAGGAAGAGGAGGGTGAGGCCGGCCAGGGACGCCGAGGTCCCCGGGTTGGCTCGGGGGACGGCGGCGGCGGCGGCTACATCCGGGGGCCAAGCGGTGCCATGGCGCCGGAGGGACTCGAAGCCAACGGCGTCTATTCCCTCGCGATGATCTCCGAGTCAGACTCTGACGCCTCCCTCTACGAGGCGGTACCCTTCACGATCAGCCCCACGCCAGCCCCCCCGTCGGCCCGGGCACCAGAACGCGCGAAGCCCCCGCGACGGGCCTGGGTCTTCTCCAAAGGGACCAAGAAGTCAAAGACCACGGGGGGGCCTGTAGGCCGCTCTCCTTCTGGTCCCCAGAAAGGGGCCCCCCTGAGTTTCCAACAGAAGCTGTCAAAACTCATTTCTTTAGACTTGGCAAAGCTCCAGTCGCGGCGACGCTTTGGAAAGGGCAAATCTTGATCTCCTTTTATCACTGTCAGTGGAAGGTTTTTTTTCCTTATAAATATGTAAAATACGTGTGAGATATGTTTTTTTCGTTTAGCTATTCTAGTGTATTATGGTGTTATACAAATTTTATGTTTAGGCCTTAAGCACAATCATTTTAAATAAGAAAGAGCTAGTTGTTGATCTCTAACTGTATTATTATTACCATATCTATTTAGCCTGCAATTCAATCAGTTAATATTTGTATAGGTGTGTTTATTGATCATGTTCAGATTAATGCTATGATTGTGGGTTTTGTTTCTTCGTAAATTATGGTTGTATCTGTATGCGGATAACGTTAATTAAAATGCAAGGTTGAACTTCGCAAAATGTTTTGCATATTGTATTCCTCTAATTGGTTATCATATAGCTCATCTTCTATTGAGTTGGACTTTTCTACCAATCAAATTTTTATAGAAACAAGATAGGCCCACTTGGACGCCTAAATGGTGAATGATTGAACTTGACTCACTCAGGACTTGATGCATAAATGTACCGACAATTGATTCCTTATTTGAAGTTTTATTACAGAGAAAAATACATAGAAAATAACATTTCTTTATAAATATCAAAATATTTTATTTTAATTTAGATAGCATAAACTAGTCTATATGGACATACAGTTGGTCTTGGGTCGGGCCATTTCAACTTTAAAGTGCAACCACACGATCCTGTGAGTTCATGATGGCCCTGGGACAGTCCAAATAAACAATCACCTGTCACACCTTTTAAACCTTTCCTTGTTTTTACACTTTCGTTTGGCAGTGTAAAATCCATCCATTGGCTGGTGATGACATGAAACCGCATTGTCAGGAAGTTATCCACCACCACGTTGACATACATGATAGATAAGCTCACCATCCACAACTCCAAGCACTATTTGGTTCTCTCTTTCTCAACCAGACACAGACAACAACCCCCCCTCCAGATCCGTCACTGTCTCCCGCTGTGGCTGTCCTCCACATCACTGTGATGGGAGGACTCTCCATCGCTGCTGTGGGATGAGGAACACCCTGTCTTGTGAGAGACTCCCGGGTGGCATTTCTGTGTCGTTACAAAAAAAAGGTGCGGCATGTCGCTCGGCGGGTTCAACAACGGCTGCGGGGAATCCCCCGTGCACGACATGTCGCTTAGCCCCGGCGACGTGTCTCCTCCCTGGGGACACAGGGTCTGCATCAGGGACCTCATGCAGGCTCTCTCCGCTGGATCCACCCGGCTGGGGGGACTCCTGTGCTCCCCCACGCCGGTGAGGATATCAGACAGCTCTGTGATGTAGATCTGTGCCAGCTGCAGCGTGTCGTATTTGGAAAGCTTTTTCTCGTTCTCGAGCGACGGGATGACGCTCCTGAGCTCGTCAAAGGCCTTATTGAGGCCGTGCATCCTTCTCCTCTCCCGTGCGTTCGCGGCGACGCGTCTGGGTTTCTGCGGCCCGTGGTGCACGTGGCCCTCCGGCGAGCCGTCATCGTCCATCCACGTGAGGTCGGTGGGCGTCCGGTCAGGCTGGTGGGTTGCGGACGCAGAACACTTGTCAGCCAGTGATGGTTTATCTGCGCTTTCAAACGCGCCCATCCTGCTGGAATACGTGCAGATGGACGTGGTGAGGGACCGCGCGGACGAAGTTCTGCAAATCCTTGTGTCCAGATGTTCCACCATAGTAAAGTCTTCTGGGTACTCTGGCCAACTGGGGAGTTCTGTGGTGGCAGTCATCGCTGTTCCGACCCCAATTCGTGCCAGCCACTAGAAGATGAAAAAAAACTCGGTCAGAAGAAGATGATGTGTGTCTGTGCACGCCTTCGTTTGTTGTGGTGTGGTTGGTTCTGCACCAACAGTCTTATATAGCAGGCCTCCCCACCTCTATGATCTCCTTCTCCTCCTCCTCCTCCTCCCGAGCCCCCTTTTAATGGCCCAGACACTCCTGCCCCGGGACACTGTCACAGGTCGGCCGCACGCAGCCAATTGCAAAGTCTCTTTGACGCCAGTGTCCAAGAACAATTACGCACAAAGCTGATCTTTTTTTTCTTCTTTTTTGGCCCATACTATTGTGCATTGTAACTCAATCAGGCTAATGGTTGATGTTTAGAGTCACTTGTCAACCGACGCCTGCCAGATGTATCACAACACGGAGGACAGTATAACCAGCAAACTGTGGTGGAAATGAATATATCTAATAAACATCAACCCCATATTAGCCAATTTAACTTGACTATTACTTTAACTATAGGAACTATTTTGGATTAAAGGGTTCATGGGTTCATTTGCATCGTGTTCAGAGTATTACCTTAACTGTTCTTGTAAGAAGCAGGGCGTTTGGTTTGTTGGAATGATAAACACCGAAGGACCCGTGGAAGTATAGGGCCTATAAATCTGAATGATCCAGAGCATATCCTTTATGAAATTTGTTCTCAAATAAACAGTAAAAGTTCACAAACATGTGCAGATTATTTGCAGAATAATAAAATGAACAGGTGTAAGGTAAGGCTTGGGACACACCTGCCTATGGGAGAGCCCAGATAACTGATAAGTCCTCCGCAGGCTCCCTATGAATCATTTAGCAATCAAACAATGGAGGATGGCAGAATATGAATGCTGCGTCTTGCTTCAGAAATTATTGATATTGCATCCCCAACCACTTGTTTGGGGATGCAAACCAGGGTTTTGGACCTGGACGTCAACAAATGAAGCGTTAGGCAGACTTTATTCCAACTTTTTGGTGTGATATTATTTTATTTCTTCTACTGGGCCTAAAAGGGTACTGAAACTACTACCTCTACTTCTATTACAATGGTTACACAATGTTAAATAACAGAAAGAAATAATAACAATCATAATAATGCAGAAACTAATAATAATAATTACTAATAAAAATATATTAATAATAACGAGCGCCTAATAATAATAATAATAATTATACAAATAAAAATGACAACAATGATAATAATGATAATAACAAAGTTAAAAGTTTTACTAATAACACAAAAGTCTCAGTTTCAAACTGTTACACGTGAACACGATACGTGTTGGACACAATACGTGTTGGACACAATACGCTCGAAGAACGTGTCATTTCTACTTAATTAAAACCTATGAGCATCTAAATCGTGTGCCCATCATCTGGTGTCCCCTGGTACCTCCACCCAAGCCAGGGCGCACCCACCAGTTTCCCCCCACGTCTCCCATATGCCGTGTGCACGGGGGAGACCGTCCAACTCTTCACAGCACTGGGCAAAGTGACACAAAACTAATCACTCATTAGGACAGGAATTACACCAGAGGAGCCGCCTCACTGATCCACCGTCTCCACGGCCCCTATAATCCAATAGACGACCTTAGCGCCTACTGTAATAAAATAACAGGTTTAGCCCATTGTAATGGCAACGGGTTAACAAATGGATGAATATTTGCGTTTGAGGACAGAAGTTTACACATCTAAACGAGAGCGTCACACGCGCAAGCACGTGTGTTGGTGGAGTCAAGCGAGTGAGCGAGGGGGGGGGGGGGGGGGGGGGGGGGGGGGACCCCAGCGCCACCGCCACCAACACCACCAGTTAGGCTGCAGGAAAATCACCGTGACCCGCCCCCCACCCCCGCCCGTCAGCAGTTTAATGAGGCTGGTCTTAGTTGAATAAATCGGCACGCTCTTCGTCCCAGGGTGTCCATTCATTTTTGGACTACATGAATATTTCATTCCTTCAGCCCCTACTGCCAGCGCAACAGCCTGCAACCCTGCAGCCTCTCCGAGCCTCCACTCCCCATCTGGTGCGGGGCGTGAGTGGCGGCGGGGGGAGTGTCACGGAGGGACAGAGAGGTGTGAGGAACATTTCAAAGGTCAACTTCTTGGAGGGGCCCACTCCTCCTCCTTCTCCTCCTGTTGTAACGCCGAGTGGCTCTTTTGTAAAAAAACAAAACAAAAAACGCCCCTGTCAAATTTGGACAGCTATGAAGTCGAATGTGTCGTTATGCCTTTTTTTCAGGTTGTTGCTCGTGTTAGTCGTGCTGAGGGGTGTGTGCGGCACGAGCAACGTGGAACAAAATATTATACTATGATATAGGCCTTAATAAACTCAGCCACAAATATATATATATATATATATAGGTCCCTATATAAAAAAAAAAAATTCCCTACTATTTCCATTGTAGACGATACGCTTTGCGCGCATTTGGCCCAACTCAAGACTGCTTTTTATTTATTTTTCAACAATGAAGTGTTTCCATTGCTCACACAATAGACATTACGCATCGAGGCACCACGTGGAACAGTGCGCCTCTTGATCCTGTGAGCGGCGGACTGTAATTACAGCGTGCCCACCCCGAGCGGTACGGGGGCGCACGGAGTCGCTGCTCCGGGCTGCTTAATGCCGGGCTTTCATCGGCAAATTAGGAGAAAATTACTGGCCTCATTAATTGAGGAAAAGGAAGCAATACTTTGGTTAAAGTAACGCTTCATTAAGTCAATGTTATCTCTGGTCTACGGGCTAATGGATGAACTGTGAGCGAGGGGATAAGGATTAGCCTGTACCATTCCAAACCTCATCTCACCCTTTTAGATTTGCTTTTCAATAATGAAATGAACAATTAGGCCTACATTCTAGGAAGTACGCTTTACGCACTTTATTTACGCTGTGCTTCAGTCTCTTTTTCCCCATTTCACTGAAACCGATTCAAAAAGGCAATTAAACTCGGTGCGCCGCAGTGTATCCACAGTGGCGCACCTCGAGTAGGTTGTCACTCTCTTCCCCAAAGGTCCCTAACACCGAGACGCTGGCTTTTCTGTGCAGGGAATAGGGTGCTTGCGGTTAACCACGTCCACTGAGCCACGGGTCAAAGGGGTTAACCGTGTTATTATGCTGCTGCAACATTCACAGTAGGCTAAGCAACACAATTTCGGTGACCATTCATTGGATATCTTTTTACACCCAAACGGGGCCAATAAGGCCAGGGGGGGAAAAGAACCAGTCCAGCCGGGGCCCCTGATAGCCGAAGAAGTGGACAAGCAAAAGGTTGAATGGATGCCTTGCACTTTGATAGTGAATATAAACCACCCTGAAAAGACAAGGGTGCCAACTGAAAGCCCTCTGCAACTCTGAACTTAATCTTCATTTTCCATTTCGTGACCACAATAACACCCTGTGCTACCTGTTTATTTATTTACTTAAACTCAGCAAATACGAATTTGGGCATCATATAATTGGCTTTCTTGAGTGGGGTAAACTAGACGAGTTTTAATAGTACAAATATTCAACTATTAAAGGATGACTTCTAAAGGATGACTTGTATAAACTTGTTTCGTTTTTGTTTAGTCAGCCTTCACATTGTTCAATTGGCCATGGAAAAATGGAAATATGATATAGTAATGCTTACCTTTGCCACTAGATGGAGACAGGACAACATATCTGAGTTTGATAAGGCCTATTTGAAAAAAATCGTCCCATATCGGTGTGATTTTCGTCAACACATTGGGGTAGGCCGTCCTGTTCCCTATAGGTCTGGCATTATGTCACCATCCATTTTGAGTAGCTGATATACTTTGTAAACACAAAACATTTGGGACAGAATAATAAAAAAAAATGCTATAGGACTATATAATACAATATTTTCAATGTTATCAACAGAAACCAATACATTTCTTACACAATTATAATGCCAATATTGTTTCTATAATCATGTATAAAATTAATTAATTGATCCAAACATTTTTATCTGTCGAACTGAGATGGTTTTCGGCCGATAGAGGGCAGTAGCGTTACACAATTTGAAGTGAGATCAGCAGTTGTTGTTTTTTCAGTTCATCGGAATTAAAAACAACACTTTATTCGTTGACCTTTTTGACCTAGCCGATTGATCTAGCTTTGCTTACAGTTTGCCTGGACAACATTATTAAGAAAAAGGTCTTCAAAGATGATCATACCAGTCTTAATTCTATCATCGATTTAAGTGTCCTGTATTAGCACAGTGCCTGAAGTAGGCTTACTGATTGCGTGACATACTAATGTGACACGCTCAAACATGACTTCAGTCACAGAGCTTTCATCAATTTTTGGTCAAAGAAAAATACAGATACAATTGTTAATAAAGCAGGGGCATGAATAATAATCTTAAACAATTGAGATAGATTTAGATTGGTATCAATTTAAATAAAAAAAATAGATGTAGGGATGTTATATTACTGGGAGCTCAGAACATGGACAAACATTTGCATAAAGGCCGGTGAGGATGTGACATTAATCAGACAAGCCGTAAGCACATGCATGTGTGTATAGCTCTAGTTTTATTGAACTAGAACCTCATTTTACCTCATTTGTAACGAATGGACACCCATCGCATCAGAGTGACTTTGTGTTGGCACATTTCGACTCGAGGCATGACCAGACTTGAGCCAGACTGTCCGTAGAAGAAAAAAAAAAATGGAACCAGTCACACTTCTCCTCCATAGCGACATTTCCATTTTCAGCAGCAGAAGCAGTGATATTTCGCTTCGGGTTCACTGTGCTGTTTATTATGCGGCCCCCCTCAGTGCATGTATTACCGTTATGTCCAACAACCTACGGGCTACAGGGAGTGGGTACAACACAAACAAGCAAACAGCATTTGAAGTAAAAAGGAGCAATTGTTCTTCTGCTAACACTTGGGCTGAGAGCATGATCGCTCCACCTCACACACCTCTGTGCACACACACTCACACCCCCCGGGGGGGGGAGTGGTGTGATTAAGGGTAGCAGATAAGGAGAGACAGAAGAGACCTGAGGAGGAAGAGGGAGAGAAACCAAGAAAGAGAAGAGATGGGAAAGAGAGGGACAAAGAGAGTGGGATGGAGAGAGAGAGAGGAAAATAGAGTGGATGAGAGTGCTAGAGAGAAGACAAGAACACAGAGAGAAAAAAGAGAGAGAGAGAGAGAGAGAGAGATGGAGAGACAAACAGGGAGAGCGAGCATGAGAGAGGAAGAGTGGAACAAAGAGAGTGAGAGAAAGAGAGAGAACACATGTGGAGTCAGAGAGATGGAGAGCCTGTTAGAGAGACAAATAGAGCCAGATAGAGAGAGAGAGTGGAAGAGAGAGACGGGAAGAGAAGGAGGGAGAGGGAGGGAGAGAGATAGAGAGAAAGAGAGAGCACAGATGGAAGCTAAGACGGTGGGAGAGGGAAAGCGGCATGCCCCGGGGTGAAACAGCCTCTCAGAACGAGCAGCGATGATTCGATGTTATGATCCTTAAGCAATTCTCATCCTTTAATTTTAGCGGCCACAGATGCAGCTAAGTGGAGCCAAAGGATTGGTTAAGGATTTTATTTCGGACAGAACCATGCAGAGTGCCCAGTGGAGGGAATAGAGTGGAGCAAGGTGTGTGCGCGCGTGTGCGTGTGTGTGTGTGTGTGTGTGTGTGTGTGTGCGTGTCTGTATGTGTGTGAGCATGTGTGGTGGGGGGGAGGGAGGGTGTGAGGGCTTGGTAGAATTTCTCATAACTAAGAAGGAAAGAATAAATAAAGAGTATTTTGTAAAGTGATGTCACAGGTCCCAGGCTCCAGCCTGGGGTTTGTATTTTCCTGAAGCTCGGGGGGGGGGGTTGAGTGTGAATGCATACAGCCTGACACAGCTGTCTCTCACGTGGCTGGCTCATCAGCAGCACTTAAGGCCTCATTGTGATCCTCAGTAAAAAATAAAATAAAAGGGAACAAGTGCCGGGGAGTGAGAGAGAGAGAGAGAGAGAGAGAGAGAGAGAGAGAGAGAGAGAGAGGGTGTGTGGGATGGGGGGCGGGGGGAGAGAGATGGATGGCGCTGAAAGAGGTGAGCGCGAGGGCAGGCTCGGAGAGAGACGAGTGGTGAGACGAGCAGCTTTAGTGGTGGCACAAGGAGACATAATCGGGGAATGAGGAGAGACAAAAGGATGTTGTGAAATAACATACTGCAGGCGGGTAACAAAAATGTTTTATGGCGGCACGGAACGATCGCGCGGCGTTTCTTTATGAGCACACAAAACGCAGGATGCGTCCGGACCGACTGAGA
>NC_140276.1:4369248-4371748 GCF_964030765.1 Micromesistius poutassou | reverse complement strand
AGCATCTGAGCACGGAACCGACAACCTTGTGGTTATTTATCAAACCATTCATGACTGATCCTTACCATTAGGCTAACCTCCATGGTGGCTTTGGGCTTCTTCCCCCTGGATTCACTCCCCGCAAACAATAAAAGCACCTTTCCTCAGCAGTCACATAAATATAACAATACATCACAGCCACATTATGATGAATGTGGAATCCTCCTACTCTTCCCCACAAAGAGAATCAACATTTACCGCTCCATCTTTTTCTGACTGACCGGAATGATTTAAAGTCCTGTGTGTGGATGAGCATAATCTATCTATGTGTCTTTCAGCGACGCGTGCCAGAGAAATATTGTCGCATTAACGCTTGATTTCCATTTCCCCCTTTAACCCCCCCCCCCTCTCTCTCTCTTTCTCTCTCTCTTTCTCATTCCCTCTCTCTCTCTCTCCTTCTCATTCCTTCGCTCTCTCTCATTCCTTCTCTCTCTGTCTCCCCCCCCTCTCTCTCTCTCTCTCTCTCCCTCCCTCCCTCCATCTCTCTCTCTCTTTATTTTGCACATTCATACATTCATCTCTCTGATGCATGAGACGTTGCATGATATCTCCATTGCTGATTACCACTACTGTATGATTTAGTGTTCAGACGATCTCCCCCTGAATGTAGCACCGTCCCGCGGCTGGAGGCCCGCTGCAGCCTGACAAGCGGTCGGGTTCCTTTGATATCGAAGGATATTAAAGGGTAAGTGTCCCCCTGTCTTCACAGTAGGAGAACTTCAGCGTTCGTGTTTAAAAAGTTGCACTGTGAGAGGTCTCGACCGTCGTAAAGGTTTTCAAAAATATGACGGTTTCAGCCGGAAATGGCAGAATTCATGTAATTTACTGATCATTTCCCCCATTTATCAACTTGTGTGTCAAAATGACAACGAAATGTGCAACAACATTCCGTTAGACCCAAACAGATTCTTTTTTGGGTTCACTTACACACGCCACAACACCGGCAAATTATAATATTCATATTTGAATGCCGACTTTTTTTTTCTCTCTCCCCGTGCATGACAAATACCCCCACCAGCCGAGTGCCACAAATGGAATGTTATTGCTCAGAAAATGATAATCATTATCATTCACAGTGTGAGGAAGACGGACATCATGAAAGGAATTGTCCATCATGAAAGGAATTGTCCATCATGACGCGCTTTGCAGGGTGGCAGTAATGGGGACGCTCTGATAGAGGCGCGCTTTTGACCAATGACAGGGTTTTGACAGTTGGCACAGCTCAATGGTATTTCTAATAAACAACCAATGATGCATTCCACCCTATGCTAAGCCTTTGTTGAGATATGGAAAAATGGACAGTTGAAATTTTTTAATTTGCCTGGGGTTTGACTTTGTCTTTTTGTCTCCTTTCACCTGGTAACGTTCACGTGAACTAGTGACTAGTGCCATGCCCAGAAGAACAACCTCATATGCTCTTATGTGTGTATGTGTGTGTGTGTGTGTGTGCTTGTGTGTGTCGGAATGTGTATGCATGTGGTTGTGTATGTGCATATAACGAACCCGTTTACAGTTACTGTTAGATACTGTATGTAGGATGTTCGTGGCTTTAGCTAACCTACCCGACTTGCCTGCTAGTGTTTTGTGTATTGAGTTGGACAGAGATCCGTTGAGCCAAGAGAAAGATGTATTGCACTCGCACACTGTTGTGATTCTGAAGTAGTTCAACGAAGAATTGACCTGGCTTTTCTTCCTATTCTATTGCTCACTTGTGATGTCTGTGTGCGCTTGTTTGCGTGTGTGAGACTGTATGCGATTGTGTGTGTGGGTTTGTGTGACTGTGTGTGTGCGTGTGCATGTGGGTGACTTTGTGTGTGTGTGTGTGTGTGTGTGTGTGTGTGTGTGTGTGACTGGCTGTGTGCGTGTGTTGGACTTTGTGAAGTATAAAGGAAGAAATAGAAAAAGAAACAAGATGAAGAGGCGGGTAGAGAAAGCGAGCGAGGGAACGCAAGCGAGAGAAAGCGTGCGAGAGAGAGAGAGGAGGAGAGAGAGAGGAGGAGAGCGAGCGAGATTGAGGGGGGGTAAAGAGAAATAATATGCGTTTCACTTCTAACTACATGATTTCGGCCATTAGTCATCCAAACTGTGCTGAAAACCCCACTTTGTTCCCTTATGGTTCATTAAAATGACAAGCAATGAAAGTCCTAACAAGGTTTCAAACTGGCAGCTTCCCCCGTTCTGAATGCTCTCCTCTTGTACACTAAAACTCACTGTAAGTAAGAAAGCTTTAATAATTTACTTTTTCAATTTGGGAAACATAAACAAACGTTGGTTTTCTGAAGAGGGAACGTTAACTGATTTCAACCTCATTCTTACGCCGGGGACGTAGTCTGAGCATTCCAGGAAACCTTCTCCTCTACGCTTTAGCTGGATTTCTACAGCAAAGAATACAAAATAATTACACACTATGGGCGGTTATTATCGACACGAATGAAAACGCTGCTCTTAAATCTAAAACGGT
>NC_140276.1:4365072-4369048 GCF_964030765.1 Micromesistius poutassou | reverse complement strand
GGGGGGGGTGGGTGTCTCTGGATGAATGCACGCCTCCTATGCTAATGTGTTGTGCGGTCTATGTGGTGGAAACAACGAAGGGAAGCGGGGTTTGACACAGCGAGAGACGTGGGGGTGTCTGGTTTTTTTTTGGGGGCTGTCCAAACATCAGAGGGATCAAGTGCAGCACTGGCTGTGCCTTTTAAGTCGGAGAGGGGGGGAGGGAAGGAGGGAGGGAGGGAGGAGGGGAGGAAGGAAGGGAGGGAGGAAGGGAGGGAGGAAGGGAGGGAGGAGGGGGAGGGAGGGGAGGAAGTAAGGGAGGGAGGAGGGGAGGGAGGGAGGGAGGTAAAGAAGGAAGTGAGGGTGGGAGGAAGTGAGAGAGGGAAGGAGGAAGGAAGGGAGGGAGGAAGGGAGGGAGGAGGGGAGGGAGGGGAGGAAGTATAAGGGAGGGAGGGAGGGAGGGGAGGGAAGGTGATTGCTAGGTGGCTGGAAAATAATGTCTGGAATATCTCAGGTAAATAGAGATAGTTATTCATGAGCGATGTCCTGCGTGTCCACAGGGCTGTCTGGGGAGAGCGGGCCCGTCTGAAGGGATCGCTGGGCAACAATTGATGGATGGCGGCGCCATCGATTGGTTAAACATGGGGATTTAAACGGCTCCAAGTGAAAAGCAGATAAATAATCACGGTCGATCATCATCATCATTCCGTGGAGCGAGGCCAATAATGAGAGAGCGCGGCAGAGAGAGAGAGAGAGAGAGAGAGAGAGAGAGAGAGAGAGAGAGAGAGAGAGAGAAAGAGATGGGAAGCGAGAGAGAGGGTAGTAAACACCCTCCAGGTAAGTTTGCAGATGGGCGTCAAGAATACACTGGGCCTCCTTGCTCTCCATTAATAACTCACAAGCAACAGCCAGAGCCCTCCCTCAAAGGGTTAATGAAATCCACACTCTACCATGCGGGCTGGGCGGGTCGTTGTATCGATCCCACAGCTGGGAGAAAATCCTATATTACCTTGCAAGTGCAGATGAATCGTTGGAAACGCCTCTAAGATTGCTTTGCATCGCTTTTGCATTGCGACAGATCACACAGGCCCTCTTTGAAAGGGGGGCTATGGAATAATGATAAGGAAGGGAACGCTCTGATAGAGAGAGAGGGAGAGAGGGAGGGGAGTAGCACGACATGGTTAAAAAGCTTGAAATGAGGTGGTGGTGGTGGGGGAGGGGGGGGGGGGGGGGGGGGGGCAAAGAGGGGGTGTATGATGAGAAGTGGGAAAAAAAAAAAAAAAAAAAAGGAAATATTCTGCTCTGACTTTTTTTTTTGTTGTTGTTGCTAAACATTCTCTCCTCCAATCATTTCCCTCCTGGCCAAGTCAACGAGGGCCCCTTCCTACTCAGCGATGTTGTGCCAGTGTTTGGCGCGTAATGCCTTGTGTTATTTCTAACCCCGAGAACCCGCGCCCGCGCCCGCCCTGACAAAACATTGCTGATTGGTCCTGGGAGTGAGCCCGTTCACCCCGGCAAACCAAACAGCTTCCAACAATCATGCCTGAAAAATGGCCCCACAAATCCTATTGGAGGGGGGGGCGGCGGCGGCGGGGGGGGCGGGGGGGCGGGGGGGGCGGGGGCATCCAGAGAAGAAATAGAGAAAGAAATATATTTACGAGTGGGAAATGATTGACGTGTCTTCAGAGCAGAACAAGTCCTGGCGTTGCGGAGCCTTCAGCGGGCGGCGGGGGCTGTTGAAAAACCCCTGGCAGACCAAAGCCTATCGGAGAGGAGTCGAGGAGACAAGCAGGGGTGGACGTGTGCGGCTCTGACATTGTAGATTATGACAGCAGCCCTGCTCCGTTACAGCCAGGGAGGATTTATGGAGATGGGAGAAGAAGAAAAAAAAGAAAAAAAAAAGGTGACAGAAAAAAAAACCCGGAATACCGGCTGAGACGGATGGGAACTGATCATTGTCTGTGCCATGCAGCAATCAGGTGGAACACCGCAGGGCTGAATTTAAACCAAATGTGGCCTATAAATCTCTGCGGCTCTGTAGGAGACCTAATGAAAACTAATAGACGGGCCGTAGAAGAAGCTATCCTTTGTCCTCGTTGCCCCTGCCTGCTAGCTATGTTCCTTGCCTGTTGATTTCCAGGTGTTTAGTGATCCTGTCTACGTGTAATAGGTTCCTCTTGGGGAATGCCTATTTCAAAGTAAACAAAGAGACTTCTTTAATTATTAATGTTTTTATGTGTGTGTGTGTGTGTGTGTGTGTGTGTGTGTGTGTGTGTGTGTGTGTGTGTGTGTGCGTGCGTGCGTGCGTGCGTGCGTGCGTGTGTGTGTGTGTACGAACGAGAACGAGTGTCCAAATGGTTTTGTAAATGTTGTCTCTGCCTCTCTTCTTCGTGAAGTGAACTCTTTCTAAGAGTGGTGAGGGGAGTGTAGAGGAGTAGAAGGGTTGGTGTGAGGGGAGTGTGTGTGTGTGTGTGTGTGTGTGTGTGTGTGTGTAAGGGTGTGTCTGTCTGGTGATCTCAGCCTGCTGATAGGCAGCACCGGGACGTTCCCAAACTGAATGGGACTCTGATTTCCCGGCTCATTTCACTCTCAGCTGTCAAATAGGTTTCCACATAGATGACATCTCCTTCACAGCCATGTGCAAAAATGTGGAACGGTCCCCTGAAATGAGGCACCTGCTGCCGGCAATGTGCCCACCAGCCCCCCCCCCTGTCTCCAGCCGCCCCCCCACACACCCCAGCCCCATACGCCCATACCCCCACTGCTTCGTGACATCGTCAGACCCTGCATGCCCTCCCACGACTCACAACTTACAACAATGCTCCGTGGATCAACGTCTTATCCATGTGCTGCACTCTGCTGCAACCCGCCAACCCGGGGCGCAGAGCTCCCGCCAATCTGCTCGGTCCTGCTCCAGCATCGGGGTTTGAATCTGACACCAGATAATGCTGCGAGAGCGTTTCGTGTGTAGGCTTGTCTGTTTTGCAGAGACACGACTCGAACACGCAAGCCAGCGTCGAGTCGCAGAGACAGAAGTTCTGTTCGCGCCGCAGTTTCTCATTAATAATGAAACTAAAAATGACAGTGAAGTATGTGCGGGCGTACACAACAACAGCCGTGATACAATTTAATCAACTTGTTTTTTTTCTCTGTTGAACTAATTCGCTTTACATTCTCCTGCGAAGCAATCAATGAATTCCTCATTAATTCATCCAATTAATCCAATACTAAATACTAATTCCGGATTCAAATGTATGCACGGACACTCACATAGGCACGCACACACACACACACACACGCACACACGTATGCACACAGATGTTCACCCACATACTCACACAAACACACACACACACACACACACACACACAAATACACACACACGCACACACACACACACACACACAAACATAAAGGTTGAGTTATGTTCAGTCTTATGAGTGTGTGTGTGTTAACGGTGAATGACTTGCTGTTCGCCGCAGCAGTTCCTATAGGGAACAAAAAGAAAAAATGGCAGCCGGAAAAAACAAAAGCAACATATATCTATTTCCTAGCAGACTGCATATCCCCCAGTGTCAGCCGACCACATGAATAAGAGATGTGTCTTGTTCTGTAACTTCATCCTGTCATTGCCCTCCACCCTCTCCTCCCCCCTGACTCCCATGGGTGCTCCCCGGGACTGCATGTGAAGATGATCTGGGGGCTCGGGGGCCCGGGGTGTGGGTGTGGGTGTGTGGTGGGGGGGCGGGGTAGTGTGACCTAGGTCCGTGGCCGGGTGCCTGACCCAGAAGAGACTGTGAAGTCGCGGCGTACGCTAGTCTTTGCTCAGTAGATTGATTTACCTTTGGGGACATGTCTGCAACACTATCTACAGCCCCTTTGTTGAGGACATATCTGACTACTGGTGGCGACGACACATCAGGAAATGGCCAATTGCTCCTCTGGGAGGGTTATTATCTGAAGGTAAATGGAGACTGTTGTTTGGTGAAGAATTTGG
>NC_140276.1:4345072-4360072 GCF_964030765.1 Micromesistius poutassou | reverse complement strand
GGGAAATACATATTTTTACATAAATCTCCAGTTCCCCTCCCATGTTGCCCGTACAGAATTGTGTGATAGACAGAGAAGTGCAGTCAAATAATCATTGGTGCCCACACAGGCATGGCCTGGCGTGATATTCCCTGGCCATTTAATTTAAAGCAATTACAGGTCTCACGAGCCAATGGAATCGTGGGTTACAGGACAAGGTTACCTTGCCGGGCTGCTTATCATGGAGAAAGTGGCCCACTAGGACAAAGCAATTCAGAATTGTATTATCATTCAAATTAGAACATATAGACGGGGCTCCTATCCGATTGGTGAAATAATGGGAGTCATTTATCTAGCTCTCTGCGACCTTTCATTTCCCATTCATGTCCTATTAGTGAAGCATACATCATCATCTTGGCATAATTAAAAAAGCGAAAAATCAAATTGATTGTGAAATATATTTTTTTCAACCTGGTGCACGCAGGTATGGAACGGAAGGCCTTACCTGAGAGGCTGCCATCCTGCTTTTCCTGATTTAGCCGGCCAACCTTTCAAAGGCTCTCTTGTTGATTTTTGGGTGTTGATGATTGGGTCCCTTGGTCACAATAGAGCCCTTGAAGGGAAGCTTATGCTCCCAAATCAGGTGTTTACCAGCTTGGGGCTGCGTGACGATAACATTATCGACACAAAAGCCTGTTAATGTGCGGGTGATTAATGCGTCATTGAAAGTCAAGCAAACGTTTGTTGTTGTTTTTGTGCTGTGCGTCATTCTATTCATGAGGGACGGAGAACAAGAAAAATCATGTGCGTTGAAGATATCGAACCATAACAAAAGCAGCCCACAGAATGCAGCAGTGTTTCATGCAATATTTGATCTCCTAACTGAACTTGATCTGGAGGAATTGCACCCATCGCCTAGCAAACCGACCACCAGATGCACCATGGATCCTTGTGAAATATTAAACCTTAAAAGTCAAGATAGCATCCAGAGGAGTAAACTTTCAGACTTAACCTCTTGTTCCAGCAGAGTGTAATGAGCTCCAAAGAAAACGTTGGTTTTTCTTTCTCTTATACCCGCCAGCAGCTCTCATACCGGGGTGCTCAAACAGGAGAAGGCAAATAGATTGAAAGTTACCTGCGAGGATGGTTGGAAGGTGTGTAAGGGATGCCTATATATTATCCACGAATTTGAGAACAAAACAATCCACCCACCAAATTCACCTGTTTTACTCATACAATTTGAAAGCTAATTGAATAGTCACGCAATGTCAGAGGCATATTGTAAGCAGATTTGGCCCGTGATTTGTCTCAATATAGGATCTTCTCTTTTTGGCACGCTGTTGATGAACTGCTCGGTGTGCCATTGAAATTCAATCTCATGAATCCCTGTGGTGTAAAGCAGTCTGCATGCCAGACCTGCGTTGTAATTCATGTGATCTCAATCACTCCACCCCCCCCCCCCCCATCCCAAGATCCGTCTCTATGGAATATAAAGTTTTGGGTTAGAAATCAATTCCTCGGGTTGCTCCATTTTCATGCGTAGAAAGCGATCGAGTTCAGCCCATGTGATCCGAGTAACCCCCCCCTGGCCCCGCTAACATATTCGATCGACGGCGCTCCGAGTCTTGTGGAAACAGATTCTCGTGGAGAAACATAACAGGTCTTATCTCACCGCCGCACTAATAAACATGATGGATAAGGTGGAATCTGGAGACGATGGGAGACAATTGGATTCTGCCCGCATTATGTAATTCAAACGCTGCTCCGAGGACAGGGGGAGAGTGTCAGGTTGCAGGCTCACCTCCTAGCCCCCCCGTGTGGCGGGTTAAGACCGGGTCAGAACCCGGACAAGACAGATGCAGAGTGCAGACTGATACCGCGCCGCCGGGTACACGGAACCGTGAATACTTGTGATAGTTTGGGAGCTATTTATATGTCCGGGAGCCTTATACAACCCTTATAATAGATTGATGGATGTTTGATTGTGAGTTATGTTGTGTGAATTATGTTTAATGTGAGTTTTTTTCTTAATTTTTTCAAATCAAATAATTTTTAATTAATAATAATTTTTTAATAATCAAATAACCATCATGGCTTCCATCCCAGTGGTGTGAATGTACGGTGCGTACCAGTATGATCAATTCCGATAATGGTAGTGTTCAATAAAAATGTTGAGAAGCATTAAGAAGTAACAGACGGGAAACAGTGATTTATTAGGCCTGATGGAGCGAGCTGCGTCCCTGACTACCAGTCATTAGAGCCATTCACCCTGAATGCAGATAGACACAGGCCACAAGCAGAACAGCGTCATAGCAAGAGGAAGCCATCTGATTTGTTGTTGAGGAAACGCAGCTTCTTGTTCATTATGAACCCAGACAGAAATGCTACATTGATGTATCTAATGCAAATTTCCGCACGTACACACACACACACACACACACACACACACACACACACACACAAGAACAGAGAGAGAGATAGAGATTATTTTGTGCCAAAAGCAGACGTCATTTCCCAGAAAATGTGGATAAAAATATGAAAGAATAGGGGCCTATTGTTGCCTTTATGAAAAAAAAAAAGGCTTTTAAGCGTTTTCATTTAAAATAATCTGAATTGGGGACTTGAAAAAGAGATACAGCTAGCATTACAAAAGTTGAAGGAAGTCCAATTTTCAACAATCTGCAGCCTGTACGAGTAGCATGAATTTAGCAAACCCAGGGACACACAGGAAATGGCAAATAGGAATTGGCCAAACCATGTGTTTCATTACAGGTGAGTTATCTACGGAGACCTTGGTGGATTGATAAGAATAATAAAAACTTTGCTAGAAATATAATATTAAATTCACCTTTTTTTTTTACGACTTGCACTGGACTCACTTTATCAACTATATTAGATGGATTTGATGATGGATTGACATATACTATTATTTATCATTATGTTAAGTTCACATATGGCACAATCGTGTTTTCATCCATATCAATTGTATGTTCATGTAGACAGTGAAATGTAGGTCAAAAAACGCTTTCAATTTCTTAAAGGTAGAATTAGGTAGATTAGTAGTGATTAGTTTGATGAGATTGTTCCCAGTGAAAATCCATCTGAAGCGATTCAGCAGCCATCATGTTCACGGATAAGGTACTGTATGAAAGTTTTATTCACGTCATGTTTAATCCTGTAATGTCATTTCATTGTAATGAAATAGCCGCAACTAACGTCAGTCAACGTATCGTTAAGCTGATAAATTTAGATGAGCTGTAGATGAGTTATACAGAGAATCCCTGCCGATGTCAGGACCGCAGAGTCACTCACCAGCTTCCGCAAAAGACTCAAAACTCACCTGTTCAGAGTTCACCTAGACTCTGCATAGCCATTCAGTCCCTTTATTTGTCTGCTGTACTATTGTCTGTTGTACGTCCTGGCACTTAATTAACACACTTAATGCATGTTGTATTCATTCATTGTACTTAATTGCGTAGCATGTACTTAATTGTGTAGCATATGCATCTTGTGTAGCATGTACTTAATTGTGTAGCATCTGCAGTAGCAAGCTATCACTGCTGTATAACTAACTAGCTAACTAACTATCACGGCTGTGTACGGGGAATGGGTTGGCCTGGCAATGACTTTGTACTTGGTTCTATGAACATCTTTACTGTACCGACAGCGATATATTGTTTCACTTCTTATGACAAATGTACTTATTGTAAGTCGCTTTGGATAAAAGCGTCTGCTAAATGCCCTAAATGTAAATGTAAATGTAAAAATCACTGTGATCCGTGGTCAAAACAATCACTCTTAACTATAAAGTTTCAGCCTGTTGAACGTTGTTTAAACTTTATATCGTAGCACATCGTATGTAGACTAGATCGGTTTTAAAATGTCACCTCACTAAATATGTTATGTAGCTGGAAATATAAGGTTAAAATGAAGCACATCTGGTGCAACCAGCTGACTTGCTATGTTGGTATATTATATTAACATCTCCTGCATTGGAAGTCATTGCCATATTAATTGTCTTCCCTTACCTTTTTTGTAATTGCATAATCACAAAAACATGGTAATAAACCATAGTATGTAGGCCTATAGTGACAAACAAATAAGCAACATTTATGTACAGACTGTTTAACTTAACAAATATATTGCTAATTGATTTCCGCACTCAACATTAATAAGTAAAAGTACCAACGCTAGCTAAAAGACATGACAGCTCTTTCAATGTAGCCACATAAATATTGTCGGCTGATCTTGTCCTCTCTATCTCAAGAATTTCGTAAGTGCTTCTGTTGACATGTGAGTACTGCATGTTGCAGGAAGGCTGACAGCGCCTCATTGGATGTACCGATGTCAACTGTTAATGATACCCGGAGTCCCCGTGTAGCAGGTGGCAAGACCCATCACAGGGAAACACAAGAACGGCCACAGGAAAAAGGAAAGGGACAGGAAGAGCAAGCAGTGTGGCAAGAGGAAGAGGGGTGGCATCAGCAGGCGGCACGGCAGGATAGTGAGCAGGATACGTGACCAATACCCAGACCCAAATGGCCCGCACACTGGGTTGATGGCAGCACTGTTAAAATGACTGTTAGCAACATCACCCCTGTTATCTTCTAGATATCTTCCTTTTTATCTAAGTATATGGTTAGTCATTTTCTTGTACATTTTATTATACTGAATCTATACTGAATTATACTGAATCTTTATAAGGCATTGTTATTCAAATAGTAGTAAGAGTATGGGTGATTAAATACAGAAGCAATGTTTTATACACGGTACATGACATTTATTCATATCTATAGAAAAAAAGGTTTGTTAAAACTGTTGCTTTGCGATGACTATTTTCATTCAATGAATTCAATGAAATTCATTAAAAGAATATATAAAAGCGCAGCTTGTTTAGTTGAATTTGACACCGGCGTTTGGAGGAACAAGGTTGTAAATGCTCAGCTCTTGTCATGGTTATTGTGAAGCTGGCCCCTGTGAGGTCAAAGACATTGCATTCAGAGAAGTATGAATAACCATAATCTACCATCTCAGAAAAATGTAGACCACGGCGATACCACTATTCAATCAGACAGAACAGTAGCGTACTAAAGTCCTGCTTCAACAGTCTGCTGATAGACACAGTCCTCATCAAAACATCTATATATCTTCACCTTCTGTTGAGTTTAGTGTGTAGCCTAGTGTTCATTTAAAACAACCAACACCACATACCCTTTATAATCATTCATGTAAGACCTTTGATTATCATTCATGTAAGACCTTTGATTATATTTCTGACATGGAAAGGTCTTCAATTCCAGGTTCCAAACCGTGGAGAAGTGATATTCTAATAATTACCTTACCTTACCTATCTGAAGGTGCTAAAGTGGAGGCTGCTCGGTAGAAATGAATTTAATAGGCTTTCAAGGTGTTGCTAGGAGTGGATGTGGATGGTCCTCCTGTTTGGGAACTACAATGTGAAATAAGAAAAATGTTATTTATGAACAGAACCACAAACAGATAATACATTGATCTTAAAAATGAAGGCAGGGGAAACTAACCTTGCAAAGATAGAATACGTAACGATATGAAGCCATTGTATTTTGTTAAGGTTACCCAGTTTGAACCATTTGTGTCGTCTTTGTGTCGATATTAGGAAGAGGGTTACACTGTAAAAACGATAACTTGAAATTGCTGGTCTTAAAAGGATTTTTACATTGAGTGAATATAAAACTACAAGTTGCACTGTAAACTGTTTATTTGAGCTGTTTCAGCTATCGTTTCTGGTTAAAAGTTGATCTCACTCCATAAACTGAGTTGGCAAAATAAACAAATAAGAATTGAATCCTATGGTTCCAACTTGCATGCGTTAGCGCCCGGACGTGGTGGAATAGGTGGTTGATTTCATGCATGTTATTATTTCACTCCTCCCCTGTCCCTCTTAAAGTGCTTGGGCCCGGTTTTGCTGTGGGACAGGAGGTCAGGAGACTGGTGGGCGAGAGAGTGGTAGTGTGTATGAGTGTTGGTTGGAGATAGCTGGTGGTGGTTGAGTTTTTGCTGTTTTTGGTTGTTTCTACTTGTTTTGGATTGATTATTATTGATTTATTTATTTTGATTGTTTCTTTGGTACAGAATCCCATTTAGGTGGGCTTCTGTTTTAAGGGGGGATGCGACGACCCAGGTGGGTCTTTGACCCCGCCCCTGCTGTTTGTATGCCTGTGTTGCGCTCTCTACTAATTAGGAGATTGTCGGCAGGTGTGGGTTGGACCGGGACCGCAGTATGAAGAGCCTGCCCAGCTGTTGTCTGGGCCCCGTTTCCCGATAACGATGGATTCATGCTCGTACGATCCATCGTACGATGGATCTCACGATGCATCGTTAATTTTAGGGGAGCGTTTCCCGAAACTCATCTTAACATGAACGCGCGTGCTCTGCTCTTACGACGTCGTAGGATTGTAGCTGTCTACTGACACGGTGCTGAAATGGGCTCCGTATGAGGGGGAGACGCAGGAATGTTGTTGGATTAAACTATATTTTGTGGCAGCAAAAAAATATCTCCCCATCAAGGCCAACAGCAGAGTAGCCTACGAAAAGAATAGACTAATATGAATGCTACAAATATTAAAACACAATTGATTTGGTCTAGGCCGACCTATGCTATATCAGTCCTAATCCCGAACGCACCGTGCGTAGGCCTACATTGTTTCACGGCATTTTCTCCCCTGAAATAATTCCATATTAAAAAAATAAAAAATAGCATGTGTCTGTATGACAACTAGGCCTATAGCATTTATTCAAATGTGCTGATTTCTGAAACATGCTTTGCGCCGCAAAGAGGGCAGACTTTCTCTGATTCCTGCATTCCGTTTCATTCATTCATTCAGTGATTGAGCGCCGCGCACTCTCTATAAACTTTGGTGTCAACATTAAAAATGCAACGTTCCATTCATTCATTATCATTCAAACGCAGAGGCATTGACACGGCTATTGCTGTTGCTGGTCTAGATAGATTCCTGCCCATATTGTTGGGCAGGGGTATGATGATGCGGGCAATGTAAGCGGGAATGGCACGCATCGATTCGCAGCACAGTTTCCCGCAGCAGTCTACGTTCACTGCAGAAACCACGCTCTCAACTTGGTGATTGTGCACTCCACTAAGGTCAGGGATGTTCGTAACTGTCTAGACACGGTCCAATAAATAGTGAACTTCATCACAGCCTCACCGACGCGCCTACAGTGCTTTATGGCAAACAATCGGAACAAAAAACGCCTGCAGAAATTCTCCGACACCCGCTGGTCTCAGCATGATTTATGTACAGTATGTCTTCTGTCATTGATCAATATGGGGACATTTTAACCACGATGGTTGAATTAAAATCAGACAGCAAGTGCCGCTCGCAAGCGACCTCCAACACGAGCAACGGAATCATTTGATTTTATTATATGCCTTGTGATAGGGTTGCCTTGTGACGTGGCGTTTTTGGAATTTTAAATTGCTGCAATTTGTGTTGACTTCTAACATGTCTGTCTTTGCTGTTTAAATCTAACAGTAGTCTACGAATAATATATATGCGGGAACCACTGTTTTTGGGGTAGGTAGGCCTATTGCGAAATAGCGCCAGCTGGACATTCAGTGGTATTGGATGACGTGTTTTAATAAAACACATCCAATACACGGAATGTCCAGCTGGTGACTCCACTGAGGCTATAGTAACGATGCATCCTAGTGCTTAACGAGTACCCCTGTAGGCGTCGTTAGCTACGAGGGTTTTAACGACGTCGTTACGTAACGATGCTTTCGGGAAACGGGGCCGCCCTCCTCCAGGCATTTGATTTCCTTTGTTCCTAACACATGGACTGATCTTCGCATGACCTTTTTGGTTACTTTCATTTATACTGACTTGCACCACACTTCTTCTTATATTTATTTCAAAATAAATTATTTTTTGTTGTTGAAACAGCGTGGTCTCCCCAGTTTATGTTGCATGCATAGAGCCGGCATGTCACATATGGGATCCTATGAATCCTTTGGCATCCTAAGTTTTAAAGCTGTTTATTACCCTCATGGTGAAAAATAAACATGCAAAATGGTTTAAAATGAAAAAGCTGGATTATTGTCCGTTTGTGTAATTGTTAATAGGATTTCCTTTGTAAGAAAAACTCAAAATGGATGTTTTTACACATGAATTATTCAATATAATATTGACTTAGAATTCTTAGTGTGTACAACTAGATTTGTGAAGCTTTCATTGTTATGAAAGACAAGTTATTTGGACCAAAAAAACTTAGTTGTCTCAACTTTGAAATTAGCTGGTACAACATAATATAAGAATTAAGTTGGAACAACTGTGTGATATTTTCTTCAAAACGTAGATGTTTGAGTTGACATGAAAACCCAAAAATCCTGTGCAGACAGTTGCCTTGAAATTTCAAGTTGAATTCACTTTTTATTTTTTACAGTGTAGCTTTAGAGTGCTTATGGTTAGGGTCAGTACTGATATTACACAGAGGGGGCGCTGTTGAGGTGCTCATTAACTGTAAACAGCAACAGCTGAGGTGGCAGGTGAGTCTGAGGAAGTGAGACGCTGGCCGTGCCCCAATTCAGGGGCGCAGAGGAAAAGAGGGCGTTGGCTTAACGTTAATTAGTTTAACGTTATATGTCTAGTGTTAATGTCATTGAACTTTGACAATAAAGTTACATATTTACATATTTAAAATGGTCCCAACCTTACTTTTTTATTAAAAAAATGTTTTTACATGTTTTGTCATTAAATATGTATTCGCTGCAGCTGCCGCTTCCGCTCTCTCTGCGCCATTTCTGAAAAAAAAATCCAACGCGCAATGAATCTTGGGATACATTGGGCCGTGAAGGATCCATCCGATGGGTCCTTCAAATCCGGGAAACGAAGGCTGCATATCTCAGCCGCATTCAAAGGACCCTTCGAAATGGGACAGCACTTGATGCGCCGCTGTGACGTATGCGGTCTTCAAATGCGTCCTTCGAAAGATGCAGCCCCTGAATTGGGACACGGCTTCTGGCTGTTTCCCAATGTGAAGGAAGCATGCTCAACGGCTGCCCTTTTAAGGACGCTACATCATAGAACGCCGACAAGCACTGTTCCAATGTTGAGAACACTCGGAAATTCGCACCCTTTTCGCGTCCTTTGTTTTTGAGAATTCCGAGATTTTTCAAGGATGCATCACTGAATCCCTAACGAGCCAATCTACCCACAATCCTTTGCGTTCACACGCTGTGCGGGGTATTACAAATTGCGGATGGAAATCAATACACATTGCTTTACACAAGTGAAGTTATTTGAACGTTTTCAGAAATATTTTGTGCCATATTGCTTTTTATAGATTCATCATGTAAATGCAAAAAATTAAGCTGGTAGCTGGTGTTTAAAGTGTGTTGCCACTATTTACCAAAAGAGCAGTATAAAAAAGTGGAAGCACTTCCACACTAGCAAGTCGTTCCAAACTCTGAACGCTCCGAAAGCACTCTTGCCTCATCTCCATGGACGTGACTGGCAAGAAAGCGTTCTAGCAAGGCTGCAGCCTTCACATTGGAAAACAGCCTCTGGCTAAAGAGTTTGTTGGACTTGAAGGACACGAAGGACAAACGTTTCTGTCAAGAAACTTCTGTGAGTGAACTTTTGTGTGTAAATACACAGGAAAACTGAACGACAGGGATTCAAAGGCTGGTCACCTGCAGACGAGGTGCAGGTGCGGCTTGTCACGGAGAGAGCTGTTTGCCTACGGTGGCTGTGGACCTGTGGTGAGTACCTCGCACCTAACCCCTTAGAAGGGGAAGATGGCACTCACCCAGGGAAATTTTAAGAACATACTTAAAGTTTGACGCACCACGTAGGGACAGACATTAGGTTACGGGTTGTCTACCCGGGCAATAAAGAGTGGTAGGTCTGGCATGTAACAGTCTGGATACATATCATATGAATGTTCATGAAAAGCGCAAAGCAAGCAGCTTTTAGGTTACTATGTTATAAAACATATAACACCAGATTATCACACCACCAAGCTAATTACCCAGTTCAATTGTATATATGTTCAAAGGGACGGTATATACACGTATATACACGCGTAAACGGTATTAAGGTGAAACAAATGCAGTGTCTGAGACATGATACAAATAGTTACTCCTTCTAACTCATAAAAACGATGGATTATCGTTATTATGACTAACTGCATTGAGCTATCATATAATACTGTTGTGTACACTATTGACATTAAGGATAGTTACCAGTATCATTCAACTAATAAATTGCATGCTATTATTACTGTTGTTAGCACTATTATTCAGAAAACCCAAGCCAAATAGTGATTTCCTGTCTAGTAGAACACATGCGAGATTGGCGTCCTCTTGTCAGATAATCTTCTTGGGTCATTTGATTCACCCGTACATTTGTGCTTTACACGAAAAGCTCAAGCAATTTCCCCACTCTCTGTGTTTCCCGTATTTTCTAGATTTACTAGATTTCGTTTTGGCAAAATGATGCCGTTAAGACTCGACAAAATTGCCCGCGACGTTTTCCATTTTAATAATAATTCCATTATAACAGATTTTCAGAGTTTAGCAATGGTTGGAAACATTTTTGATAATGTAAGTACACAAGAAAATAAAAACATAAAACATAGATCTAGTCGTTTTTACAAAATGTAATGCCGAAATCGTACATTTTGGGCCTTTAACGTTGATTTGCTTGCTTGCGATTCAAAGTGTCCCTATTATACTCATGTTTTTGACTGACAAGCCTTTTTTAACCCTGACCGTCTGCGACGGTCAGTGACGGACTGGACGGTCTGGCATTTGGGCAGATGCCAGAAGGGCCGCGGCCTCCCGTGGGCCGCTTGGCTTCTCGTGGGCCGTTTGGCCTCTCGTGGGCCGTTTGGGCCGGCCAATCACGGAGCAGCATGCTTGTTGGGATTGCGCGGCCCCACTGTCGCGACGGCAGCCCCGCATTACTCATCCCCCCCCCCCCCCTCGTCAACAATCGTGTCCGTGCGCAACCAACCACCCCCCCCCCCCCTCCGTCAACAATTGTGTCCGCGCGCAACCAACCCCCCCCCCCCCCCCCCCCCCCCCCCCCCCCCCCCCCCCCCCCCCCCCCCCCCGTCAACAATTACCCACGGCCGGTTATAATGCGCAAATGCCCGGGCCGTTTTTTGCTCCCAGTCCGTCACTGGCGACGGTATTAGCAGCCTGCTCAGGTTCCATACCTTCAGCTCTTTCCTTGCCCCTCCACTCACTCATCTGTAGGCAAGCAGTCCATCTCCACTATCTTGAAGTGTGAGTACACGTCCATCAACAAACTCATATATCCATACCGGATGAATATATACTCAATTGAACTGCAAGAAGAAATGATAACATGTTTTTTTTGTTCGAGTGGGGTAGTCTTCCGTCTGAAAGCAATGTTTCAGGGACAGATCCAAGAAGAACCAAAGAAACTATTACATTGTATTGTATGTTACAATGCATCAAAGGAATTTACTCCAAGGGCTTTTCAAGGTATAAATAAAACATCCAACGAGATGTATCTTTCTTGTAAGGCTGCCATGGTCTTTCATTGTTTATTTTCTTTGATATCAAATGTTATCTATTAGCTATTACGAGCTAGCACACACACACACACACACACACACACACACACACACACACACACACACACACACACACACACACACACACACACACACACACACACACACACACACACACACACACACACACACACACACACACACACACACACACACGCGAACACGCACCTGCAGAGTTGAATGTAGAAATATCCTTAAACCTGTGTTGCTTTTGTAAATGTTTGATGAAGAAACCATTCTTTCCAAGGGAAATAAAGTGCGCGTCATAGTGCTTGTAAGCCTCATAAACAAGGTAGCCCATCCATCCATTATAGTGTTCCTGCTGTTACAAACTAATTTGGTCTCATATGACCAATGCCAGGAAATCTCAGGAATACAGGAGGTGACCAGGAAATCACATTAGGAGAACTAGCTGCAGGAGATGTGCAGCAAACCCACACACATACTTTCATGTAGACCCACATGGTTTGTGATTACATTGTTGTCCCCGTGCTTGTACAATATCTATATGTCTCGTTCACTAACTTGATTTGATTGGCCGGCCTTTTCAAAGTTTTGTAGAAAATCAATTGTAAAGAAAATCAATGGCCATTTTCATCGCCAGAGGCTGTCTTTGGCCAAGTAACAAAGTGCCATGTTTAATGTTAACCCCGGCAACAGAGGCTTACACTGCAAAAACCAAAAAGTAGTTGTTTCAACAAAAAAGCTTATATTAAAGTTTTCTTTTGCATATTTTATTGATCATTGAGTCATACAAATCCATGTTATGATCATCCAAAAACTACTCCCAATCTGGATTTGGTTCTAAACCCAGATCCATCTTTAGAATACAACGATAAGTATAAGAAAAATCTCAAGTTGCACTGTACTCTCGCTATGGATTTGTTTGTGGCTTTGACTCGCTACCCATGAAAACAATGACACGATATTTTGTCATCCCAAAAATGAATAATCTTTCTTAGCTTTGCAATGACTAAGCCTTGTCGACACCCCCGTCCCCCCGTTAAGTTTAATGGTGTGAGTTATCGCTCGCCCTGAGCCCTGTAACTCAGCCAATGCAGAGCATGGAACATTTATAGAGACTTCAGAGGTTGTAAGGACCCAGGCAGGAGCTGCAGTCGGTAAAAAACCTGATGCTCACACTCTGTATGGGGCAGCACGCTACATCACCACCGTACCTGCATTTTGAATTCTTAACTCGGGAGACTTTAATAATTCAAGTGTTTTACCTCCCGCTTTCTCACAAACATCTCACAAACACGCCGTTTCTGCTCCCTTTTTTTTTACTCTGTCCTTGTCTTCAGTGGTACAGTTCTTTAAGTAAATATTCAAGGAGGGTGCACTGGAGGAATGGCAGGGTCGCCAGGCGGGTCAAATCATTATCTCCACTAATGTGCTGTGAGATTGCTCACTAATTGATATTGCATGCTAATTGATACTAGCGACTTGAGCACTTCAGCAGCTGTAGGCCCCACATACTTCCCACACACAGATACAATTAAGAAGCCCCTTGGCCAAAACTCATTTAGTTCAATCTTCCCTTCTTTCCATGGTCCTGTCTTAGTGATTTACATCCAATTCTTTATACTCCACCCATGACCATTTTAATTGCCAGTGAACCCCCTTCCCCACCAGGAAAAAGGGCGGCAACGTCACTGTAGCGTGCAAACCCAGATGATGGGGAGATGGGGAGAGCACAGGCAAAAACACCAGGCGACACAAACGAGTTAAATTACACTTGACACTTGAGACCCGTTGACAGGAAGTAATGTTCAATCATTGTGACAAAACAGCGTGTCAAGTGCAAATGTTTGGGTCGTTATTAAAATAAAAATGGAAAATAGCTTGTGTACCCAGAAATGTGTTGCGTGTCAACCGGGGGTGGGAGCTAGAACAGACATGAGTGTGTTCTATTGTTTCAGTTCCCTTTGTTGTATTTTGGGTTCTAGTCTGTTGTGCTTTCGGTATTTACTTTTTCTAAAACTATTGCCTCACCAGAAACAGTCAAGGGAAACCCGCAGCCGTGGCCGTACAAGATCAGAGGTTTTATTTTGGTTATTGTGTATCACACAGCCTTTGACTCCCGCTTTATCGGATGAGAAATTGCCATTATCATAATTTCCAGATTATATGTGCATTCTAATCAGTGCGATATTGCGATACAGCGGGGAGAAGGGGCGGGTGTCCAGACAGCCTCTATCTCCGCGAGTCAGAGAGGGAGTTTGGGGAACGAAGCGAGCTGTGAATAAACACCTCGCAGGACAATCTGCCTGGATCTCCCAAGGTCAACCCCCCCCCCCCCCCCCCCCCACCCCATCATCGCGTCCGCGTCACGGCAGAACATCAAAAGTCGCTAAAGTATGATGAGTCCGTTTGCAATAAAACTGTTTCCTGGCAACCACAAAAAATAACCACTGCTTGTTTCTTTTATCTCTTCCTTATCTACAGCACACAATTAAGTGGCGTACATACGCAGCGTGCGGCAAACACAATTGCCCTAAAACAACATGTCTCCGTAGCCTCCTGCCAGGAAGCTGCGAGACAGGCCCATTACTCGGCAGAAAAAAAAAAGACCTTCTCCAATCTCCTCTTATTGTCTCATGCCACCACACTTGTCATGTTTGTTTTCATTGACTAGACTCAGGAAGACTCAGCAACTCCCAATTACAGGATCTTGTTTTAATAGGATTGATATAGATGTTAGATTAGATATTCTTTTGTATTATATTGTTTCCAGTGACAGATTGTGATTTTAACACCAGATATAAATGACGGGCTTATGGTAAGCAGCTGTTGGTAAAAAATAAATAAAAAGCTTTGTATTGGATTAATTGTTGTTATTAGTGTCAAAGCTGCCAAAAAGAATAACAGGTGATCATTTAGGGCATTGTGTACATACATGTTCCACACAGACACAAACAAGTGCACACACAAGCAAATTAAGAAAACAATTTTAATCAATTTGACAACAATGCACTAACCCACCTAAGAAAAGATATGCAAACAATTAACTTGAAAAAAAATAATAATTAAAAAAATAAATGTAAATCATGAACGGCAGGATTCACAACAAGTGTCTCCAGCAATGTTCATCAATTTTAAGTGTCCTCTGGAAAACACTTCCTTTGTTGTTTTGGTGTAATTGCAGTGCATTTCTGCGTCTTATTTTGTTTTGTATTGTCTGAATCAGCAGCGCATTTTCTCAAGGCTTCGCATGTGTGTTCAAATGGATTTCTAATTAGCTTGTGTTTTGTCATGTGTTTTCTTAGGTATTTAAGTGTTTTGAGCTTTCAGGGCCGCCGTAGTTCTCTCTCGTAAGGCGGGAACTAGTGGTGGATTTCATGATTCGTTTGAATGAATCAGTTTGGCAAGAAGAGTCTTTCGTTCGTTCGTTTGTTCGCATTTCCGGTAGCGGTGAAT
>NC_140276.1:4315072-4340072 GCF_964030765.1 Micromesistius poutassou | reverse complement strand
GTAGTTAGCCCTGCTGGTGACTGTGTGTGTGTCGTGTATATGTGTGTGTGTGTGTGTGTGTGTGCGTGTGTCGTGTATGTGTGTGTGTGCGTGTGTGTGTGTGTGTGTGTGTGTGCGTGTGTGTGTGGGGGGGAGGAAGGGGGGTGGGGGGACCTTGAGTGGTGCCAGGCCCAACCGTCACCCCACTCTCCTACAGCCCCTGTCTGGGGATGCTTGTTAGGATGATGCCTAAAATAGAGGAGAAGCATCCCCCGCGTCCCACGCGGCACGGCTGACTGATCCAGCCTGCCTGCCGGGAAGATACCTGCTACCCAGGGTGCACTCTGGCGTGGCTGTGTGTATTGTGAGTGTGTGTGTGTGTGTGTCTGTGTGGGTGGGTGTGTTTTTTGTGTGTGTGTGTACACCACAAGTGTGTGTCTCCCAAATTGAAGACATGCAGATAAACTCACTTTGTTTGTATGTGAGATGTGTATTTATGTTCATCTTCCGAGTAGTGCCCATTTGTTTGCACTTGACTGCATGTTTTTGTGTGTGTGTGTGTGTGTGTGTGTGTGTGTGTGACGGGGGTGTGTGGGGGGGGGTGGTTGCCATGCGCATGCGTGTGTGTGTGTGCGTGTGTGTGTGTGTGTGTGTGTGTGCGGCACTGGGGGTTTTGTCTCCGTTTCGTCTGGAGGAGGACTCGGTGCGCGGTGTTTACCTACATGTGTTTTGATTGGAGGCAGCCTACTGTGATTTCCCCCAGGAAGGTAAGCTGCGGGGAGGCCGGGAGGAAGCCGGGGCACAGACTAACAACCCCGCCTCGCACCCCCCCCCCCCCCCCCCCCCCCTCCTCCTCCCTCCCCTCCCAACACCTGAGTGGTTAGTGGTGGCATCTTCCTTCCACCACCTGTTCTCGGAGCTGGAGGGCTATGGGCTTAGAGTGTTTGAGGCTGCAGGACGAGAGCTAAAGCCCGGGGAGCGACGTTTGTGTTGGATCCCATTCAACAAAGCCGGGATTGTTCTATTGTTTGACTCAAAACACCACCTCCCGGCTGTGTCATCGTTTTAAAAAGCAGCACGCGTGCCAATTTGAGGATGATTCCCATGCCACAAATTACAAACATAACCCCAATTTCAATCAACAATTTAAATGATTATCGTAAACAAACAGTGGCGACAATAAGTGCGACATTTTGGGAGATACTAATGTTTGGTTCGAGTGTCTTTGTGAGTATAGTTTCTTGCTATGCCTGTGTCCATCTCATGTAGTTGATTCCAAAATAGAGTATACAGAGACGTCTTTAAGACACTGCCTTTTGACTCAAATCCTGCCAGCTTCTGTAAACATGTACCCCAGCGTATCACCACATCCTCTGCAAACAAAGCGCTAAGGGCAAAAATAAAGAAGGATACACAAGCCTACTGTCTTAAAATAAAACCTCAGAGCTGTGCATTGTCTATAAAAGTCCTCTCTGGGTGACCTTGCAGAATCTCACTGAGTACGAGCTGATAGAAACAATAAGTAAGGATCCATTACAACTAGGATAGGGTATTTTCTTATCTTTACAAAAGTCATACTTTTGAGCATTAAGACATTTAAGCTCATCCAGTTTTCATAAAGTGTTTTCCTGTTTGTCACTCAGCCTGTTTTTATGCTCAGGCGCCAAACGGCTCAAACGCTTGCGTTGGCTGAATATGTTGGTTGGATGTATCCAGTGAGCAAGTCGTTTGAAAAATAAATTGTATTGGACCGGATTTATAGATAGATAGATCAACACAGAAAACATGCTGGGAAAAATAACCACTGTAAGATTCTGGCTCAGTGTGTTTCTGTGTTTATGTGTGTGCAACAGGTTAGAAGTACCCATATGCTTTTTTCTTGCCACTAAGTGCAAAAATATCAGACGTTGAATGAAAAGTCTTAAGAGTGTAGCCACCAGGTGTCCATGGACTGTAAACACTGCTAGGCATTGGGGAACTGCAGACCTTGTTCTGTGCTGCTAAATAGCGACCACACAATAACAAATAGTTTGCAACTGTCAGCATGTGCACCACAAACTTTAGCCGCTAAATTATCCCTCACTACAGGTTATCTTGGCTCATGAACCCAGAAAGTTTGAGGCTCCAGGTGGAGAGTCCATTGCTTTACTAACATCATTAACCACCATTGTTAAAGCAGGAAGGGTTGGATGTTTACTCCAATTAGTAGATTAGTAGATTAGTTGTACATACACCCTGAACATTTCTCTCACTGTGCAAAGATCTCACTAATAGTTGAAAGAAATTATGAATATGTAATTGAAATGAAAAAAACACAACAAATGATACATATTCATTTGATTAACAAGGAATAATTGACAGTGAGTTACGATGATGATAATAATGACAATGACAACAACAATATAATAATACAAATCATAATCATAATGGGGTGTCCTCGACGAAGATTTTGTATCGTTTAATCAGATTTGTCAGACAAGACTCATCGTCAACTGATCGTCGAATCATAGACAATGAATATTTTTAGATAGAATGCATTATGGGAGTTTATTGTTGAGGATACTCCACTATTTTGTAATGAGAGAGAGAGTAGTAGTATTACACTCATAGTAGTTTTAGCAATGTAACATCCTTAATGAACTTATAATGTAACCTAGTCTAACTAAAACTTTAATTTGCCACGTCTCGCATAAGAAACACTGTGGCAGTTTGAAACACAACAATGTCTCCCCATAATGACAAATAAAGTCACGATTCATCACTAAATAAAGAGCGAAACACCGTTACTGCCAATAATATTCCTGTGCTCCTATACTTCAGAAGTGTTGTCTGTCTTTGCAATGTGACATCACGATGTGCATTGATAAAGACAATGTAGAAGCATTTGACTTATTTACAAATTTAAAATGCAACACAGAGTACCGGCAGAGAGAAGTGGTATGAGTGAAAGCTGCTGTTGACACAATTTGCATTGAATTTTGGATCATCTTTAATAGTTTCGTAATGCTGCCAAACTGTAGACATTTGATTTCCTGACATCCTGTATCCTATCTAAGGAAGAATGTGTTTACTTCGAAAATGAAATGATTGGATAGTGCCACTGCCATTACTCAAAGGGGTTATCGAACAAAATAAATAAGGGCATTTATTGAAAGCAAAACCTAACATTTGCACACAGAATATATATGTTTTTAGAACTTCAAGCTTTTCCTTATGGAAGCAGGTCAATGCTGGGGAACCACTCATTTTGCACCCACATTCTCACATTGGAACGTCTCGCTGTTTTTTGATTGCTGCACAACCTCCGAAACTGACTTAGACTATTCAAGACAAAGTAGACTACATGTCTTAAGCAATCGTTGAAGATTCAAGGTCAACCCTAAATAATATAATAATACTAATAGCAATTCTTCTGTGGCTGGAACAAAATCTCACTAGAAAAGGATACTGAGAAAAATAAATGGTGTAGTGGGCTGTTTCAATAGGCCTATAACGCCTGCTAGCAAACAATATATTGAGTGTGGGAAGCTCAGCATGCACTGAACTGTGAAGGTTATGAAAAGTTGTGCTGCCAAAGAGCTGTGGTATTTGAGATAAATTGTGACATGCAATGCTGTTTGAGCACTTTGTTTAAAAAATAACTCACATTTCTGGACATTGGATGACATTTATATCTGAATTAATGAATTCATTAGTCATATTTATAGCCGTTACTTTAAATTATGATATTATGTTCGTTTTCTGGGATTGTTGCAACTAATGTTGGATAAAGTTTGAGATATCTGTAATTACTAATAACTTAACAATCCAGTATCATAAATTCAGTTACAGAGTTACAGAGTTATGCTTATTCATACTCAGGATTATAATTGTACCCTTTTATTAGATATTTATTTGTTCATTGAATGTCTAAATCGTCAATTGCAATCAGTGCAGAATGGAGAAATAATAATAATAATAATCGGTTCAACTTTCCTGAAAAGAAAAATAAATACATACAATTATTATTTTTTCCAATTGTATCATTGCACGCCGACCGTGTTGTGCCAACAACATCCATAATTGCGAGTTAAAATATTGTGGCGTAATTATATTTGGTATTCTCTCTGTGCGGTAAATGTCATGGAAACACTTTCCTTCATTTTGAATGTTTCAAACCAAAATAGAACTGTCCATAACAGTGATAACAGGTGGTAACTTAATGATTCGTTGGTATGGAAAAAAAATCCATTTGGCATTTCTTCTAATTGGCTTTCCCCTGGAGACTCACCGGAGGGTGCTTGTCATATTGACGGATTGATCAGTGGGCCTATATAAAAGAGAATCAAATGTCAACTTCCATCATATGCAATCTTGCACAAACTCAGTTAACCTTTCACCCCGCACCATTATCACTTGTTGTTCTGCTTTTTCTTTTTCATTTCTGATGTTATTCTTAACGGAACAGATAGACAATTTAAAAAAAAAGCCACAGCTTTCCTCCTCTTTCCTTAGGTATGTCATTATGTCAGTGATGAATCAAATCAGTGCAACAGCGCCAAGGTTTTCTCAGCTTGCTATTCAGTTAAAAAATGTATAAAGATGTGTCGTTTTCAGAAGTGCTTATTTCCAAAGAAATGACTCACTCACCCCCTGCCACCCCCCCTGGTTTGACCCGTCTTATAAACTGAAGCCTTTGGAGGAATGCTCCATCATCCCCTCCCCTCCATAAAAAAAATGAAATTAATTAAATTTCGGATGAGACTGAAAGGCCTGGGACATAAAAGGCTGCTGTTAGCATTTTTCTAGCCCATTGATTCCCTGTTACTAGTGCACATTACGGCCCCCTGAACTCCCATAAATCAATCGGTAGCCTATTGTCCTCTTCGAGGGTTTGCTGCCTCAGTGGTGGCTGCAACACGGCCGAGGTGACGATAATCTATTGTTTCAGTTTAAATGCTCTGCTCTCCACCACGGCGCCCATGGTCACAGAGAGGGCAGTCGTAGCACCCTGTCCAGGTGTCCCCGCGGTAGGGTGAGGACGGGGGATGTGTGCTGAGCTCGGTACAACAGGGTGCCACGGTGGAGTGTTGGAGTCCCCCGGTGTCTCTGAGGGTACGGTAAAGGATTGTGACGTTAGGAAGTGCAGCCGTGACATGAGATATGTAATTGTCAAGTCCCAGGGGGTGTAAAGCCTGGTCACATTTACATCTAAGGCACCATTATCGCCGTAATTAATTACGCTTTTCAGCAATGGCTTCATTTAGAACGGGCTATAAATAGTATCAATCTGCCAATTTGCACCACTGTATCTCTTGATTCATTTCCCGAATTGAATTAACGTTGTCTTACATGTGTCATAATGAAACATAGTTTTACCGTCGTTTGACACGTTCACTGTCCCTAAAATGAGGAATCATGTATTGATCATGATGTATGATCATATAATCATACATTTAGTTGAAAAATAGTTTTAAAAGTCTTCGCCGTGCAGAATCCAGATGGTTCGATTTGCTCCACGGCCACGGCTTGAGGCGAATAACACCGAGGTGAGGAGTGCAGAGGTGTGAAGCCCAAGGGGTACTGGTGTGGGAAGGTGCAGGGCTTGGATTCAAAACTTTAGCTGAGCCAACAGCTAAAGTAGTTGCATTACAACTACCCAAGGGAACGATGCTAGGCGTTATCTCCTAAGGTCAGGCTACCATCGACAGCTCACAATATGAAAAACAACATCAACATAACTTCTGGCTATAAGATATAATCGGGATGCTAAATGGACTTTTTTTATTATTTTACTACTTTTTATTTCTATAATGACATTTCTTAAAACTTTAAAATATTTTTTCTGTATTTTCTGTGTGATTTTTAAGCAAGGCTGAAACAAAATATAACAAATATGTAAATGTATCATTCTTTTATTTGTACTTTTAAATGTATCTGTTTTGTTTATAAAAAAAAATTATTAACATTATTAGCTTTGTTCCAGGAGATGAATAAATATTTATATTATTGGAACTCTGGCAACTGATACTACAGCTGCTGCTTCCCCATTTTTAAAATAAGTTCCTAATTATTTATGCACAGTATGACTCAATTATTGATGACATTGAACGGCGCAGCCACGTTGGAAAGGTCAAGACTGGCCTGTAAACAAATACAAAAGTGGAAGCTGCCATTTTTCGGGATAAAAGGAACTATAACATTAATATATTGAATACATATATACAATTTTAAATAGTTTTTTTATTTTGATATAATACGATTTTATAGGAATCAAAAAACCAACATCCTGTCAACAACTAACTTTCTAACACACTGGACCTTAACCCAATATTGGAGTATGTCCCTGCGAGTTTTTGCATTGGCTTAACGACCATTTAACGTCAGCAGACTGAACTTTATAAAATACAGCACATTTAACTTTTAAAATAAAGGTTCTGTACTACTCTGAAGGCCATCTCAACCTCCTTATTATTCAGATATTGATTTTCCTAATATTGTTTTTTTCTAATCCCTCTCTCTTTCCCTCTGTGCTGTGGCAGATCGCCCTGAGATATCCTCACGTTGCAGTCGAAGCTCACTCTCTGTTATGCATTTCCATCTGAGCCACTGTGGTCATCAATTTAAAATCGAAACTACTGGGTAACTTGCAATACGCCGTTACTCAGTGCGTTTTTATGCCGCTATGTTTTCTAATTGACCGCTGAATTGATTGAACGTACCAATTGCAGGCTCACAGCCGCGGCGTGCGTCGTGATGGTCGCTGTGTACCTTAGGCCTTGGTCACTGTGATGATGTAGCCAAGGGCATGTCCGCCAGCCGAGTGCTATGGCGATGCTGTCAGCACTAATGCACACTCAGGCCAGAACAACATGCTCTTTTCAGCTGCGTTAGAGCCTGCGTGGTCAGCAGATCCTAGTCAAATTGAGTCTCTGAGAAAAAATGATCTTGACACTTGACTCTTTCAAAAGACAACTGCACGTTGGTGAGTCGGCATTGGGGAGAGGGCCCCTGAAATGATGAATTCATCCAATACACATGCTCTATGTACGTATGCTCTACATATTATCTCTGTGTAGTGGTTGGGGAAAAGAGTGTTGTATTAGGTTTGATGTTGTGGCCTTGGTATGTGATCAATATCCACAGATCCCTTTAATAATGCAAACAATTCTTCCACGTTTTGAGGTCATGCATGTTTTCTTTTAACTAAAACATATATCGTCAGAAAAACGGGAAATCTGTATTGCATGTTGCATATATATATATATATATATATATACTGTGTATATATATATATATATATATATATATAGAAACCAAGTCTTCAACACAAGTTATTTACTCCAGTCAGGTATTAATTAAAAAGCATTTTGAGGGTTAATGAGTCACACAGGTACATGTAACCCACTCACCCCCGCCTTAAATAGCTCTTATTTCCCAGTGAGTAAGCTTCCTTCCCTCATTCATCCGTGTATGCGTGTGTGTGTGTGTGTGTGTGTGTGTGCGTACGTACATATTCATTAATCTAGATTTACAATGTCACCTCAAAGATAGAAATAGAATTCAGAGGAAAATCAATATGATAAACTGCTACTTGTTTTGTCCCCAAATTGTTTCAGTTTGGAAATCGATTTGCGAGCCCGGGGTCATACATCACAGTTTGAGGAAAGTGGGAGGGCCCCGTGGGATAATATCAGGGGCCCCCGTCGTGCGGCGAGGTGAGGAGAAAATAACACGGCTGTGGAAGTCTTATAGGACACAGAGTCCTAGACGGGCTTTCTATAGAGGTTGTACAGAGAAATACTAGATAAAACCTCCAAGAAAGAGAGAAAAAAAATACAGGGCACAAAAAAATGGGAGGAAACAGCAGAATCGAGTAGGAAGGGGGGAGGGGGGCGGAGGGGGGGGGGGGGGGGGTTGGGGAGTTTGGGGGAGGTAGCGTTCCTGTAATGTTCCTCCATCTGTTCCCCTCTCTCTCTCTCTCTCTCTGTCTCTCTCTCTCTCTCTCTCTCCCCTCCCCCATCGCTCAGATGGATGGATGTCGGTTGCACAGGAGTTTATCAGCCTCTGACAGAAACAATAAAAAATAACCTTCCCCGATGCTCAAGTTAATACGGTGCAGCGTGTGACGTCGTCACCGGCTCCATTAGGAGGCCCCCTGACAGCGTCATTAAGACAATGGGCCGATTATGGGGTGGTGGTGGTGCTGGTGGTGGTGCTGGTGGAGGTGCTGCTGGTTCTGGTGGCGGGTAACGTGTGACAAAGTGCCAAGGTGGACCCTGCTATGGATCGCACTTAACCCCCGGTGAACATCATCGCTGCATCGCTGTGAGGGATAGTTTGTCGGCCTATACGCAGTTGCCCCTGGCAACACCGCCCCACACAATAACTATAATGCCAGAGATGATCGATATCACAAAACGATCAATATTGTGAAGTGGGCGATGCGGCTTGTGGCCAAGGACATTTCATGGTGAGATAAACAGTGTGTTATGACCTCACTCTCTTTTCATGTCAATAGTTTATTAACTTACTTTTCATATCTATGACATCACACTACTGACGTCACCTTTTGACACCAGTCAAAGGTCACTGTGAATCTGTGTGCTACAATGAATCGATTGCTCCAGCGATCGGATAGCAGGTTCAAGGTAGGATTATTGCGTTTTCTTGATGGAGAACAACTTCAATCTTCATAACCGTGTGGCATGAAGTAGCCATTGGGAGCCACAGTCGTAATTGAAGGTCAAGTCAAATCAAAACAACAGCGATAGAGAATTGGGGACCTATGCACATATCACACATATTGGGTTGAATCAGGTGTAATCGAAGATGGTATGAAATGATCCCCCTGTATATATTGGAGTTTTGATATCTGACGGGTTTGCGAAACACAGTAATAAATTATGAGAGGCTGCATATTACGTCAGTATGTTATGTAATGTAATGTTTTGAACAGATCACATCAGGGGTCTTTAGCAGCCTGCATGTTTGCACTCTTCTCATCGGCCTATTTGCTCTAATACTTTAAATCAAAGTCTGGTGTAATCTCTTCTGGTTAGATTTGTTAAAGATGGGATACTGTGATCCTTTACATCAGAGCCATTGCTAAGCTTTTGGGGGCCCTACGCGCAGATTGTTGGGTGGGGGGGGGGGGGGGGTTGTGCGTCCACTGGTTGTTGGCGCGCGCGCGGGGGGGAATAGTATGTCCGCTGGTTGTTGGCGGGGGGGGCGGCTGCGCTGATAAAGGGTGCTCCGCCTCCGATGCGAAATAACAACGGTGGACCTGTTCGTAATTCATTTATATATTTTGAAAATTGTAATGTAATAATTATCAACCTTCATTTTGGGGGGCCCCCACTCTGCGTATGGGGAGCGCCGGCGCTGCTTTACATGCTTTAAATGTATTGATGTGAGAAAGATGCAACCAAACATAAAATCCAGATATTCGTGTTTAGAAATCCAACACTAAATAGTGTGATCCGACTGGACTGGACTCTATAAAGTGTTTCTGCTTTTCCTGGAGCTTGAATTAGAGTGTAGTTAAAGTAAAGTGTTATTTAGTGTGAAGTTTTATCTTAAAATGTTACCAACCCAGAAATTCCAGCTGCCCATGTTTTTAGGTTGGATTAATTTTGAATCCATTTCATGAAGGGGACATACAAATTTATGGATACTGATCAAGTTTTTGAACAAAGTTTGTGAACGATTTTCATAGCTGTTGCCAATGAAAGAGCAACCCAAGCACGCACGCATGCACACATGCACACACACGCGCACACACACCAGTCCAACTTTACAAATTGATTGGATCCTGCAAAAAGTAAAAATGGTCAAATCATGTCAAATCAATAACGAAAATGAAGTGAATTAAAATCAGAGGTAGACTTGTTTTGACAGCCTGTCCTAACACAGCCTCTTAAATTATTCACTTATACTCTTCTTATCTGTATTTGTCAGGTAGTGTGAATATTTTCTCACACACACACACACACACACACGCACATGCATACAGTACACATATACACATACACACATGCACATGCACATAGCCCCCCCCACACACACACACACACACACCTTTCCAAGTCCATGCAAGTTTATGTTTACTGTTTACTGACTCTTTATTTCAGTTATTATTTGCAAAACCCAAATTCATGTGTTGTCCGTATTTTTGGACCACAACTAATGCAAGCCATTTCCTATTTTTTTTGAAGCAGATAGACTTGTAGCAGTGTTGTCCAGAAGGTTTCATTTAATTTTAGACAGGTATGAAATGGTCTTTCTGTTTACAGTGTTTACCTATTATGTCTGTCAGGCATTTCTCGTCTGTTTATGCATTTTATTTGTCAGATGCCAATCCTACCATATTCAATTCTGTGAAGGAATGTTCAAATTCCGTGTCTGATGGTTAATGTTTGTGTGAAAACGCAGAGCACAACTTCTAAAATAGAAATAATCGAAACAGTAGTGCACTTGCCACCCTGAATGGTAGAAATGTGTGCACAGAATAAGCAGTGCTGGGTGGTGGTGGTGGTGGTGGTGGTGGGGGGGGGGTGATGGTAGTGATGGTAAGGGTAGTGGTGGGGTGTGGTGGTGGGCTAGCAGCACAGAACTTTGGCTGGAAAAACACTTGCCGCCGTGCACTTTGATCTGTCCAGATGAAGGAAGATAGTTTGTGGAGTCAGCCGAGGCCAATAGGATCAAAGCCAACACCAAAACATCTCTGCTTGCAGTGTCCCTTTGTCCAGCTGGGCAGCCAGTCAGCCGGCCACTCACCAGCAGAATCACAGGTTCTATCCATTTCTGTGGTCTTTTTATGGTTTCGAAAAACGCCATTTAAATACACCTCAAATACAAAAAGATACAAATCAAAAGGAGCTAAGTGATCATATTGTCCAATAGTCCAATTTTAATCTGTCCAACTTTGCTTTATAGCCCCTTGTAGCAAATTGAAGACGCTCTCTCTCTCTTTCTGCTCTGTGTGTGTGTGTGTGTGTGTGTGTGTGTGTGTGTGTGTGTGTGTGTGTGTGTGTGTGTGTGTGTGTGTGTGTGTGTGTGTGTGTGTGTGTGTGTGTGTGTGTGTGTGTGTGTGTGTGTCGTTCGTGCTTTGTTAAGCAGGAATGAGATACATCGAACGCAGACCAAAACACTGATGGCCCAGACCCATTAGGAATCTGATACAGCGACGCTCAGGACAATTAGACAGCCGACACTTCTGATTGGCTGCTGCTGTGTCATGCAAACCCAAACGCCTGTCACACACTGACAAATGTCATCCAGGACCCGTCCATTACCCCATCAAAAAAAGGGGAATGAATTGGGATTTACTAAAAGGGTTGAAGTGAAAACAGCTAACAAGGCAAAACATTTTTTAACTTTGATGAAAATCTTTAAAAAAATGTTCACACACAATGAGCACCATAGAACCGTGCCGTGGTATTAAGCAGAACGAAAAAAAAAGTACATCCGTCCGATTTTTATATGAATTATAATATGGTGAAAGCGGTTCAAAACATAAGCTTAATGAGGGCTTAGTGATCAAAAGGATGGTGCAATCAAATGCAGCCCTTCCTAAGGCCTCACTATGTAAGCCGAAGAAAATGTAAATATTTCGAAAATATTTATAAAAAAATCGATTTCATCAAAGTAACTTCATTTCAATAGAACTGTTAACCCACTAGGCCTGTGAGCTTTCCCCAAGAAACCCATCCAAAACAAAAAGTAACACATAAGTTTTGTTCAGAAAGTAGAGATTCTTTGATCATTGTTGTTGTTGGGGGGGGGGGGGGGGGGTGGACGGTGGATGTGTGTTTGTGCAGAGAGTAAAAACACAGGTCACACCAGATGATTCGTGCGGCCAGGATAATAACCCCTGCGCGTTACCCCACCTGTACGGCCCAGCGGGTGATGGAGGGGGACAAGGCTCTCCGGAGACGCAGGGCTAAGTAAGAACGATTCCCCTCACTCCTCCATGGTATGGACGGACGTCCCGTAGTGACCTTCTTCTGTGTGTGTGTGTAAGTGTGTGCGTGTGTGTGTGTGTGTGGTGATGAAATTGGATGATTGCTTGCTTTTTTTTTTTTGCTTGGGCTAGGTTGGGTGATGAGGGGCGGAGGGGCGGGGGGGGGGGGGGGGGGGGGAGGCTGGGGGTGACAGCTGTTTGTGCGTCCAAGCCTGAAAAAGGGGGTGTGTGGGGGGGGGGGGGGACCAATCTTCTCCAATCCAGTCCCAGTTACTCCTCCAAGCGATCCACTGGAGTGTCGCCCCCTCCATCGCTGTCATCAGGAAACAACTCGCCCCTTCATCACTTATTTATCAGACGATATATCGGCAGCGGGATTTCAATCCTGTACGGTCACCGACTGTGCTTTAATATATGCATGGAACACCGGAGACCGGGCCCCGACTGCCCCAATTTCGGAGACACAGTTTATTTCCTAATCCTGTTATAAATTTGCTGTGGTTCCAGGTCAGTTCCTAAGTTACACATCAGTGACACGTTAAGCAACTCTATTTATGTGCATTTATGTTGGTACTTTATCCTGCATGTTTATTCCATGGTATATTCTCCGATGGGTTTTTTGCGAAGTCCAATATGTTTTTGTTCATTTGGAAACGGTTTGATGGATTACCCAAAAGACTTGCTTTAACAGTTAGCATGCTAATTGACATTAACGAATCAACAACGCAAAGGGAGTTGACACTGCCTTGAATATACTTTAGTGCCTTAAGGTTTTCTCAAAACGTATAACAAGAGATTTGTCCAATCCTGAACTATTGATACTGTTTGAGGTTGGGTCTCAAGACGTTTTCAGGGGTTGTGATTAGCAAATATAACGTTTGTCTTTCTCAAACACACGCACACAGGCACACACACACACACAAACACACATACACGCACACACACACATGGACACGGACACACACACACACAAACACACACACACACACACACGCACACGCACACACTTTATTTGTATTCCAACCATTTATTTTCAGTTGTTTTTTTGTTGTTCCGAATCTAGGACTGCTTGGTTATGCATCTAGGTTGCTGTAGTCCTCCCTGACCCTAGAGACATTTCTCCCAGCCAGGATAAGCACAGTGACTACAAAGCATTTCATCATCATCTGGAATCTGGAATTTGCACCAGTCATGTCCAATCGAGTCCTTGAGCATGGTTCTTCTTCAAAGGAGCACAGCAAAAAGCGTAAATAAACACAACAGATGCACCAAATGTTGTACGACATATTTGTTTTTAATTTGCTTGGCATTATTGGTGTCCATTCACATTAGTGGAGTAACTGAGTACCTTTTTTTGAATAGTTAATTTAAATCCCAAGGGGGGCCTTTTAATCTACTTATTATCAAACCGGGGAACTCACATATTTTTTTTAACATAATATATAAATATATAACAAGGTATATTCATTCTGTGATGTATTCTTCACATGCCTAATTACAGAGATAGGAATTATCTTTCATCCTTTGCAATTTACTAAATTCGCCCAGCCCTGGGGAGCTCATTTGAAGGAAGGAAATAGGCCACACTGCTGCGAGCCCAAGAAGGAGGAAGGCATAAAGACATGGAAGGACATCATCCATGTAACAGAGGAAATCAGAGCCCCGTGTCACCCTCTCTTAGAGAGAGAGAGAGAGAGAGAGAGAGAGAGAGAAAGAGAAAGAGAAAGAGAGAGAGAGGGAGAGAGATATCTTGTGAAATGGATGTAACCGATTGCTGCCCAAGTCTCTGTTCAGTTCAGAGTACGGAGACATAACCAGCCCTCCTCCTCTCAAGAAGGCTGTTAAAAACGCTGGTTGTTTACAACCACACCCGCACGGACAAACACGCACGCACATACACACAAAAACTTAAATGGGAGAAATTCAGATCAATCCATTTCAAGCTAAATAATGGCTCTCTCTTTAGAGGATGGGTCGATTCGGTGGCGATGGTGAGATCAAAGAGGAGACATGCACGCACACACACACACACACACACACACACACACACACACACACACACACACACACACACACACACACACACACACACACACACACCCCCAACAGAGCCCACCGTTTTGCATGCAAGTATGAAAAATGACCACCCAAACAGTCCAGATAGCGATAGATAGAGTCGGCGCCAGAGGACAAGAGAGGAGAGGAGGAGGACAAGGAGAGAGAGAGAGAGAAGCCAGGGAGGGCAGAAGTAAACTAGACGGTGACTTGTGGCAGAGCGAGGCCCCTACAGGGCAGGTATTCTGGGGGCCCTCCTCTCTGCAGCGCCAGGGAGAGGGCAGGGCCCCTGCAGGCACACCTCTCCCTGGGCTGAGAGCACTCCAGACAGACTGCAGTAATTTACATTGACAAAGCTGTCAGAGTAGAGGTGGCCTCCCGAGCAGTGATGGATGCCAACCTGGGAGGGAGATGACTGGAAGGGGAGGACGGGGGGAGGGGGGGGAGGGGAGGGTGGAGGGTGAGGAGGGGGGTGGGTAGCTTGGCCGTCTCCTCGTTCATTCCGTTCCGTGAACGTTATGGTTGTAATGGTGGGGAAACGGCTTGATGGAGGTTCAGTTTGCATAACTTTCCCATTGCTTTAATTATTCGTCGATACAAGTGCGCCCCGCGATACCAACAAGCATCAAACAAAAGTACACGTTTTTCACCGCACGCCAGCCCCGCCCTGCTCGGGGAAAACACAATTTATGAGGGTTTTTTAAACGCGGGCCCCTCTCCTTCATCCGATAAATCAAGGACTTATTTTTTTTTTATCTTTCTATGCAAGATCAAAAAGTTCTCCGGTTGTGGATCCAGAAGTTTCCATCTCGGTATAGATTATAAAGAGGCTCCATAGATCACCGCTCGCCCCTTCGCCCTCACTGCAAAATGCAGCACGAGACACAGAGGGTCAAATGCATATTTCATGCAACTGTCGCGTTGTGAGGGGGGGGGGGGGGGGAGGAAGGCGGGGGAGGGCATGGTTAAAAGAAGCAAAGGACTGGAGAGAGAGAGAGAGAGAGAGAGAGAGAGAGAGAAGAAGAGGGTGGGATGGGGAGGGGAGCGGGGGAGGGAACAAGGGAGTGCTGAAGAAGAGAGGGACAGGGCAAAAGGGTGTAAATGAATGAACGCGCTGTACTCTGATGTGCGGTCAGGAAGCTGCGCGCACAACCGAACAGGGTGGGGGGTTGGGCTCGGGTAGATACGAAGAAGACCACCACCGCCCCCGGGACCCCACCACCACCACCACCACCACCGCCATCAAGCGGGCACCGACTCCCAGTGAATAGAAGTGCTGACGCAGCGTCTCTCGGGGGCCAGGTGCCTCGCCGCCCCCCCCCCCCCCCCCGGTGGTCACTTCCTGTCAGCTCCACTCACAGCGGCCCTCATCAGCGGGGGGGCCCCACCGCCGTTGCCGCCGCCGCCGTTGCCGCCTCCCGCTCCGCCCATCACCTGTCTGCGGTGCCGGCCAAGGTGACTTTGTTCCCTGGTACCGGGGGGGGGGGGGGAGGGACGGGGGGGGGGAAATGACAGCCAGCGTGGCCGTAATACCGCCGCGCCTGTCAGGGAACCAGCGGGACGGGCTCCCCGCCCCGCGTCTCTCCCCCGTCATCGCTCTGCGTGCGGCTCTCTGCTCCTCTCGCTCTGTGTGCACGTGTCTTCCTCGCTCTTTCTTTATTCCTTTCATTCTTTCTTTATATCTTTCTTTCCCTTCTCCCCCCCCCTCTCTCTCTCTCTCACTCTCTCTCTCTCTCCCTCTCTACATACATTCAGTAGCATGCTGTTATTAATAATGACGAAGGACTGTACCTCATAATAACCTCAACATAATTTTTGTCTCGCTCTCTCGCGCTCGCTCTCTTGCTCTCTCTCGCTCTCTCTCTCTTTCTCATTCTCTCTCTCGCTCTCTCTCTCTACATATATTCAGTAGAATGCTGTTATTCGACAAAGGACTGTACTCCATAATAATAATAATAATAATAATAATAATAATCTCAACATCATTTCTCTTTCTCTCTCTCTCTCTTTCTCTCTCTCTCTTTTTCTCTTCATAGATTCAGTTGCATGCTGTTAATAATAATATGACGAGATGGACTGGGTTGTTTTTTGTTCGCAGCTCTCTGTGCCCACGTTTCTTTCAAATCCCTTTTTTATAATCCCATTTAAAATCCTTTTTTTTTAATCAAAGCTAAGGACTTGCTTAGCAGTGACAGCTTCATTCGCTTGTGTTGATTCCCATCCAATACACCCGAGCCATAGGACCTTAGGATAAATTATCATGTATACTTTATGATACATATTAACTTCCATCCAGCAGAAAGCCTGTTTGATGCAATCATTTCTCTCCAAGAATTGCAAGAACCGCCGTCTCCTAAAATCTGGGATAGGTCAGAGGGGACTCTTTCTCTGAGCACCAGGGCTCTGAGTGATCACACTTGACATCTTAGTGCTGAAGAATTCACGATAGAACGGCTTGGGAAATCTGGGGAGAAAATATCGGATCATTTTGTGTGTGTTTGGGAGTTAGGAGGTGCGGAGAGGGGAATGGGGGGGGGGGGCATGGGGGGGGCGCTAGTGTTGAGTGGAAATGTTTGCATTACAGATGGCACTGGGCGCATGGCAGCCCTACTGAAGTGAGAGTAATTGGTTAAAATGGAGATGACACACAATACTGCGTGCATTAGTGCTGCAACAGTTCCCACAACTGGTGCCGCTTATTTTTCACTTGCGACTGCGCTCGTCCGACTGCGGTAGTTTCTCTTCTTCGCCGGCTGATTCGTCTGCTGCTGCTGCTGCCGCCGCTGCTGTTCCCCGCGCCCCTCTCCCTTGTCACAGACTGCGTCCCCGACACTTTCACCAGCTTGCGCGAAAAGCGCCCGCTGTCACCGCGGTTGTCACTGCGGTTGTCACTGTAGTCAATGGCCGCCTGTTGTTGTTGGTGTTGGTGTTGTTGTTGTTGTAACGGCTATCGTCGTGTGTTAAATGGATCCCTAGAATTTAAACCTGTGCACCTTAAAAAAACAGGTGGTGGTCTGACAGACAACGGAGGGGCCTTGGAAGACGTGGGAGAATAGAGTGCTGGTGGTCTTGCCTTGAACGCACAGCCTTGAACGCAGCCATCATGTTTTGGGAGCAAGAGGAGGAGGAGGAGGAGGGGGAACGAATGGCGGAGGAGCAGGAAGGATCGGGAGGAGGAGGAGGTGGTGGAGAAGGCCTCATGCTGGGCTAAGACAGGAGTAACGAGTGCTCAAACTATGCCGTCCACCTGCCCCCCCCCCCCCCTCCCCCCCTCCCTCCCTCCCTCCCTTCCGACGTGACATTTATCAGTGGATAAGTTGAGCTGCTGGCTGTCATGCACAGCCTGCCTCTGGTCATTCATCTCTCTCTCTCCCCACAGCCACCGGGTGTCGGTAAATAGCCTGCGCAGCCATATGGCGTATTATGTACGTAGATACATATGTACATACATACGTATGCATACACTGTATGTACGTCACGCAGCTGCACTCGTACATGCATTTATATTAAGGTGACCGGATTTCTGAGACAAAGAAATCCGGGGACATTTTGGGCTCAGTGGTGTAAAAACCTCCAAACGTGTGTTTTTGTCATAGAAAACTAAAACGGGGACACTGCCCCGTCCCCCCTGTCGGACGGGATTGTTGCCGGGAGGGTTCGGGATTGCGGGCGGACGGGATTGTTGAGGGGGGGGGTTATGGGATTGTGGGCGGACGGGATTGTTGAGGGGGGGCGGTTATGGGATTGCGGGCGGACGGGATTGTTGAGGGGGGGGGGGGGGGATTGCGGACGGACGGGATTGTTGACGGGGGTGTTTGCGGTCGGACGGGATTGGGAGGGGGGGGGGGGGTTGACAGTGAAATCCGGGGGACATTTCCGGGGGACAGCAGAAGCCGGGGACAGGTCACTGAAACCACTGTCTGGTCACCCTAATTTATATGTATGTGTGTACCTACATGCATCTGTAGCAGTGAATGGAAGTACATTTGTACCGGTATATGTATGTATGTATGTATGTTTGTAGGTATGCTATATGTGTCTATGTATGTTTGTTTGTGTCTATGCATGTAGGTATGCTCTATGTGGTTGTGTGTGTGACACACAATCAAACACATTCACAAAACACACGCACACAAACACACACACGTTAGTTTGTGTGTGTGTGAGAGAGAATATATGTGTGTTTATGCAAAGTAAGTATGTATGAACAGTATGCATGTAAGGTTGTGTAGCTTTAGTAAGGGAGAGGAACGTGCTCATATAAACTGTTTACATTTTGTCCTAGCATCAAATGAACCATTCCAGTTCCAGGCTACCTCAGCACACAACAACTTAGCACAATTTCTCACTTGTGTGTGTGCCTATTAAGGAATAAATTAACTCTGAGGCTAGCTTGGCAGTCAAAACAATTTTGCGCCGTTACATGGGAATGGTCATGATGCCGAAGCCATTTGGCTAGCCTCTCCGTCCTCTGACACACACACACACACACACACACACGCATGCACGCACGCACACAAACACACACACCTCCATGTTGACTCATTTAACATCTGGTGTCTCTATTCATTTGACTCTGTGTGTCTCGCCATGTAAAGCAGGAGCGGCAACTTGTCCATGTTTTCACCTCATTTTCAAGATCTTTCACACCATCGCGGATGACGGTTATGACACCATCATTCATGCCGGCGTGAAAAGGCTAGCATCTGGTATGCATGCCATGCTAATTCGTCAGCGTGGAGAACTTTTTTCTTGAAGCAAGGATTAAAAGCCTCTTAATAGTATCTTCTTCAGTTTCTAAGAGGGCTTAACACATTGGGTATTACATATTCAAAGTCAAAACAATCCTGTATACATTATTATTGCTATTTAAAACTACAGTGACTTATTGCATTAATTATTGTATTGTAGTATTGAAACAATTAAGAGTTTTGTCTGAAAAAGTATGATGGGGCAAGCACATGTAAAACCTGGTAACCTTACTAACCTAACTATGCTGTAGAATGACCTTACTATGAATCAGGGAAACATGCTACCAGCATGGATTCATGATGTATCCAACTGTACGTTGCAAAAAAAAGTTAGTTCTAGCTGTAATTGACAAAGTATATGTAGAACTTTTTCTGGTCAGTTTCTCTAATGTAAACATTTCTTATAGCCAGTAAATAAACATTACTGAAAATCATTAGATATTACAGAAGTTCATTTTTATTTTCATCTCTTAAATCGTAAATCTAAGAAACATATGAACCCGAGTTACCGCTGGTAAAAGACACACTGCTTCCTCAATAATTAATATATTTATTTGTACATCTTATTATCTCTGCCTTTAGTGCAATTCATCTTCATATGAAAATATTATAAAGCACCCATTCAGACCACCCATGTTTTTGAATGAATAAATTGTATCATGTTAATCAACTCAACCACAGCCATCTTGCCACCATTTACAGCATTGCATTGCTATCTGTCTTGTACAATTTCAAACAATTGCAATGTGTTTAGCTTATTAAGCAGACAATTTATTTTCAGTGGAAGTGTTGGATGTTTTCAAAAGCGTAATTCCATTAATTTCAAATTGTAAATGAACGTGCTCCGAGGGTTAATTCAAATTCTGATTGGTTCTAAACAAAGATGATTTTTTTTTTTCTTATTCCATTTGGTTAAAATTCAGCAGGCTTGAACCTTGGAAACGTGCTTATGTAGTCTGAATATATATTCATGGGAGACTGTAGAATTGATCCTAGAAACATGCAATATACCCCATGTCCAGTGTTACCGTCGAACGAGTCATTTGTCTTTGTTCTTTTTTTTTTATCACAGAAACTTGTTTATCTGGATGGGAATCTATCAGACATTAGATATGTTTTGTGTTATTTTATTCCGAGATGTGAAACGCTCTGGCGCACATGGCAGATCAATAACCAATCCTATAGCCTCGAGTTGTTGTTACACTCATCATATCAAAGTTGTTCACACTTTGTCAGTGTGTTTTCTTTGGAGACTAATGAGCATCCTTTCATCCCTCCCCATCTTCAATTCTTCTTCCTTCCATTTCTTTGTGATTCATAAAACCACAAGGTCATTCGGAGTGCAGACTCTCTCCGTCTCTCTGTCTGTCTGTATCCGTCTGTCTGTCCGTCCGTCCGTCCATCCGTTATTAGAGGTTCTAATGTGTCCCATGCAGTATAAAAGCAGCCTGCCTCTGTGTGTGCAGGCCTCCTTTAGAGGGAGCACTTCGGCTGCTGTTCTCTAGTAAAACAGGAGTCTCACTCAGAACAGAGATGTTAAGTCAAAATGTGTCTGGTTTGCCTGGTCTACCACTCCATTCCTATCTCGCCCTCTCCGTCGCTGACTCTCTGTCAGTCCCTCTCTGTCTCTTTCTATCGATCTCTATGCCTGCCTGTCTGTCTGTCTGTCTGTCTGTCTGTCTCTATCTTTCTCTTTCTCTCTTTCTATCTGTCTCGCTTTCTGTCTCTCTCTCTCTCTCTCTCTCTCTCTCTCTCTCTCTCTCTCTCTCTCTCTCTCTCTCTCTCTCTCTCTCTCTTTCGTCCTTCGTCCTTGTTTGAAGTCCTTGAATCTGTTTTGGAGTAAATGAGGTTCAGGACCCATTTTTTTCTTAAAATCTTTTTTTTTTGCATGGCCAAGTTCCACCTCTATTTTCTCAAGCGCTAGGAGAGGAGAGAGACAAGCTGCTGGGATGGAAAGCCCTCTCAGCACACGGCTAAGTAATTACATACTGGAAACCAATCAGCCTGAACACTGCTCCCTAATTAGCAGAACCAAACAATAGTGCATGGATTGCCAGACCCTTGGGTCACCAATGCCTCCCCTCCCTCCCTCCCACACACACACACACACACACACACACACACACACACACACACACACACACACACACACACACACACACACACACACACACACACACGCCACTATTGGGTATCCCATGGCGATGCACTTTAAATACTGTAGGTCTGATTCACTTTTGGCTGCATCAACTTTGCTCCCCCCCCACACACACACACACACACACACACATATATATATATATATATATATATATATATATATATATATACACACACACACAACCCTCGAGCCCTAAACCATGGCCTGCCTGTTGCATCCTGAACGACCGCGAGACAGATCACAGAGGCGCCGGCGGGCTGCTTTACGGTGGTTGAAGGGGCGGGTGGGGGGTGCTATTGGATGTGATGGGGGTACACTTTAAACACACACACCCCTCCGACCACACCGATAGAAACGGAATGGATGGCCACTTTGGTTCCCCCCCCCCCGGTACCATGCGGACATACGGGAGGTCCTCCTAATCCATTCTAATCAATCCAGCAGCAGCAGCACTTTAGGTATTCATTAGTAACCAAAGAGCCACGCGTCCCCGGCAGACAACACGGCCGTAATTAGCATTTAGAGGATCTGGTCTGGTGGACCCAGCCTTTGATCAGGGTCGGGACAAACAACGCCTTACTGACACATAGAGTCCTTTTGATAAACACTGAATGTATCTCGGGCCACTCGTCACCTCGACTCCTTGTGCGCAGGGCTTTTTTCTCATGGTCCGGGGAGTTGAGGGGCCGGGGCGAGGTTGTCGCGTCAAAAGAACAACGCGTCTCAATTTGCCACATGTGCGCGGCTACCGTGTCAGTCGTGACGAAGATAGCGTTGAATGAGTGACGGGAAATGGACTTGAATGAGCTGTTCCATGTTCAGTCCTCCTTTCATATGCGTGTCGATTAGTTCTATGTGTTCTTTTTCTCCATTGGGTTATTGTTCTTCATATCATGGCTAAAACACAGCTATGATAATAAATCGCAACAATACATGATGTACATGACGGGGTGTTTTGCTAATTTGAACGCTAACATATATTCAGTTTCTTTGTGATTCATAAAACCACAAGGTCATTCGAAGTGCAGACTCTCTCTGTCTGTCTGTATCCATCTGTCTGTCCGTCCGTCCGTCCATCCGTTATTAGAGGTTCTAATGTGTCCCATGCAGTATAAAAGCAGCCTGCCTCTGTGTGTGCAGGCCTCCTTTAGAGGGAGCACTTCGGCTGCTGTTCTCTAGTAAAACAGGAGTCTCTCTCGCATATGCGTGTCAATTAATTCTATATATGTGTTATTTTTCTCCATTGGGTAATTGTTCTTCATATCATGGCTAAAACACAGCTATGATAACGTACATTATTCGCAACAATACCTGATGTACATGACAGGGTGTTTTGCTAATTTGAATGCTAATGTATGCAATATAAGATGAGTCTTTTGCTAAGTGCTAGATATTAGGGTTTCTATGTTGCGGCTTGTTTACCTAGTGTCAGTTAAAGCCCCTTAACAAAGGATTTCTCGTCTGTTGTTGTCTTGGCCCGATATGCACTCTGCGTGGGTCGTTAAAGGTTATAAGAAAATTGGATGTTCAAATGAAGTCATCATGGAAAAAGCGAGATCTCGTAATAGCCCAAACCTGCCAATAATTGCTCTAATTATGATTAATGATTTTTCCCCTGTATTGATTATGCTCTGTCTTGTTGTTTAGGTCGTGGGCTGTGTTCAGCTGTCTTCTCAGTAATGAAATACATTCAAATACAAATAGAATGAAAAAAAACAACTAATACTATATTTGTTTATGTTATTATTGTCGTTAACGCTGTTTGATTTAGGCTTGTGAAGAGCATTATTGGAGGACTAGCCTTGGGCATGAGAAAACCATTATTTTGCTTCTCTTTTCCACGTATGAATCCCTGTGAAAACATGATTACCCTTGACACTGTCGGGAGGTACACTTGTAAAAGTATGTACTTGGATTGTTTTGCATAAAACACAATCACCTGAAACGAACATTGTTAGAGTGTCGAGGATGAAAGAGGAAAAGACAAGAGGGCTATCTAGACGAGAATGCACCATTGTAAGGTGAGAGTTTTTGTTTCGCTATTCCTGGAGGAATGTAAATACGTCATACTTTCATCCACCCCCTCCCTTTATATTAATCACCTGCACTGACTGCAAAGACATAAACTAATGCCCCATGGTGAATTATTACCAATATGAAATACGACCTGACATAAAAATTGAATGGCATAGTCTCTGCCAGACTTGATATCCATTTTAAGCGAGGAGACTATAACTCTTTGTCTCGCTCGAGACGTTGGCCCGCTCTCCATATGAAAGGAAAGTCATCCTATATGCAGATGTTCAGTAATATTCGTCCCAGTACAGGGGCTCCGATAACGAGCATCACAAAGAAAGAAAACGAGAGGGAGATACGGCGAAGGAGCTCCAGCCAACACGCCCAGGCCCCGTCGGGCCGACACTTGGTAGACACGTGCACAGTCCAATACGTCGTCGCACCTTTTGAGGGCGGCACAGAACGTAGAACAAAACACTACCACTGCTTCCCTCCTGCCAGCCATTCCTCTTCTTTTTTTTTTTTGGCTCCGTATCGACTGCCAACTTGCCTGATATTTTGGTTTCCGTTCCGTGACATTTGGCTGAGTGAACAGAGGAGGTGGTGTGGAGGACAGCCACCAGCCAGACACGAGATAGAGGGGAGGGGAAGGGGATGGGGAAGGGGAGGGGAGCGGAGCGGAGAGGAGTCACGCACTGACAGATGGGAGGTTGGAGTGAGAGAAAACGCGAGGCAGAGAGAGAGGAGGAGAGCGAGAGCGGGAGACAGAGTGATAGAGACAGAGAGGGGAGGGAGGGAGAGAGGCAGAGATGGAGAGACAGATAACACGAGAGAGGGAGACAGAGGGAAATAGAAGGAGGAGAGAGAGAGACAGAGAGAGAATTAGAGACAGATAACTAGAGAGATGGAGAGGGAGACAGAGAGTGACAGAAGAGAGAGACGGATAGACAGAGTGAGAGTTAGAAGGACCGAAATAGAGAGAGAGAAAGAGAGTGGTGAGGAAGAGGGAGAAGAGTGACAGTAGGGTGGGGGGGCGGGTGGCCTTGTGAGCTTGAGGGAGAGAAGTAGAGGAAGGAGAGAGTCTAACACGTGTGCCCTTATCACAGCAGTTTGTTCGTCTCACTAATATCTTTTCTCCTATGCCAGGGGAGTGAGCACGTGATCAGTAAATCCGAGGTGATTTTAGGCCACGCACATCAGCGAGCACTATGTCCTCACCTTAACCAGCACTTATTACAGACTGTATTCTGTATTCTAAGACTCTCCATCAACCCAATATGATTGTCCACTTGTTCAGGACCAGGGTATTTTCTGTGTATACCAGTTTTTCTGCGTGTGTTTTGATGCCCTCCTCTTTGGGGAAATTTGCCTCGACTTTGAAATGGAAATCAGAACGAACCTGACGGGGGATCAAGAGGGGTCGGCGATGAACGCGTACGTCGAATAACGTGGATCAGTCCGAGTTCAAATGTATTCCTTCAATGAAAGCGCCGCCCCCAAATTCCCTCCGGTTGTGTCATGCGTGATTTCTGTGTAAGTGCATCTTTATTTCCTTTTGCCTCAAACGGCGGGGCTGTTTTCTCCTCCCTGTGTTTCTGCTCAGCAGCCCGTCTGAAGGCTGCCGTACCGTGATAACCTTGGAGGCATCTCGCTGGGTATGCGCCTCCCTTGGATGCCGTTGCGGCACATAAAAATGTCTTATCTCTCTGATAAATAAGACATGCTCTGCGGCCTCCCCCGCTGGTCAGGGTAGCATTATTTGTTGAAAACATGTGCATTACAAGCCTCTCCAGGGCCGATGGACGCCTGTCCCTCACGGTGAGTGTGGACATGTGGTCAGGGTTCTGCATATGTTCTGTATATGTATTCAAAGTAGACACATGGGCCAAGGAGGGGATCATGGACGTTGACTCAAGGTTTTCAGTGCTGCGCCTCTTGAGATCTTTCTTCTTTTGAACCCTACCTTGCCAAACACACTTTGTTTTGTTGTGTGGGGTGTGTGAGACACGTACATGGGGGGCCGTTAGACCCAAAACTTGAACGTGGAATCACCTTGAAAAGAGTTTGCCTCATACAGGTGTGTGTGTGTGTGTG
>NC_140276.1:4179557-4314872 GCF_964030765.1 Micromesistius poutassou | reverse complement strand
TAATTCCTCCGCTGTGCTACCAAACCCTGCCTCGTTCCCTCCTTGCCGTGGTTTGTCTGTGGCCTACATAATGGCCGGTGTTCTGTTGCAAAGGATCCTAAGGGGGAGCCTCTAATAACCCAGATAGATAGTGCTGTTACATTTCTATCTCGGGGCACTCTGTCTTTGCCTGCCAGTATCCAGGTGCCTTACTCATTGCATTCAGGGTGCTTTTTCTGCTATGTAAATAACATTCATCTCTGGGAGAAACCCGGCGTAAAGGAGGCAAGGAAAAGTGGGATGAGGGGGGGGGGGAGACTGGATGGAGGGAAACAGAGGGTAAAGAGCAGAGAGGAAGCAAGGTCAGGAAATTGGAGATGGTTTAAAGATGTAAGAAAAATAGATATTATTTGGCCAATCTAAAGAATTACAATTTTTTCGTTTGTGCAACTGCAAAGCCTGTTCTGGGTTGTACTATAGGGGCTGAGATGAAAGCAGAATTGCCTTTTTTTTCTCTTTCCTCAGCAGATATATTCATGGATGTGAAACGGACCGTAAAGTACATTATGCCTCTGTCAATCTCCACACTGGTCAGCCATTAAATCCTTTGTTTTTCCGATGACTGAAAACAGCTGACTGACATTATTCTAATAGATGAGGTCAAATACCTTTTTATTACTTGTTAAAGCGGTAAAACCTCCTAATTAATATCTAAAATATTTACAGAAATGTGAATATTTCTGTGTGCGGATGAGGCTGTGCAGGGTGTGGTGCAATTAATAACTATTAAAAATCTCCACTTGACATTCACCGTGTTTATTTTGCGTGCGTGTGTATGTGTGTGCGTGTGCACCCGCTCGTGAGCACGTGCGTGCGCAGCTTCAGAACAACACGTGCCCTATTTAATTCAGCCTTCGATTTCGAGTCGAAATGACTGCGTGCGTTGCTTGCTTTGAACACAACACAGGACTCCACCTCGTCGGAAGCAGGAGAGGGGCGGGGAGCGGTACAAAATGCATTTCAGCATTTGACTCCCGTCCAACGCCAACACGGGCGCACATTCCAAGAATATAACACCTACCCCCGGTGAAGGTGGCGTCCCCCCCCGCCGTGTGCTGTGAGATGGGCTGGAGCGGCAATCTGTCGCGGGCCGTCTCCGGTGTACAATTATGACGGAACCATGGGGCCTCCGCCTCTTTGGCAGGCGATAGAAGGTGACCTGATTAACCCGCAAAGTGACATTAAGCAAGGAGAAGCTGCCTTCGCTCAGCACCTCATATAATGCAGAGGTTAATTAAGCATTTAACACAGGGAATTGAATGTCGGAGCCGTGTAATAGGATGTTGACTACAGAACGGGCCTGGGGGGAGGGGGGACGGGACAGGGGGTAGGTGGGGGGGGACGGGGGGATGCAACCATGTAAAGACAATGAAACTTGTTTTCCCGGGCGGACCCTGGGAATGCGCTCGTTCGCTCGGTCGCTCTAAGATGATTCTGTACGTACATACTCGTTGTTGTGGCTTGTGTGTGTGTGTGCGCGCGGGCGTGTGCGTGGGTGTGTTTTCACCCAGTGAGTATTTCTGTTACAGGATTGATGAATGTTTCCTCCCCATTACTTTTAGCGGTCAGACGTGGTGTGAGCAGTAGTGGAAAATGATGGAACTCGGGGGGGTTCGTCTGCCCTGGCATGACGGATGACTCGTCCGGTGAATATAGGGCATTGTCCCCTTCTATCATTTATTACAAACTGTGGCCAGGTATGATGGAAGGAGCGGGGCAGCTCGGAGCGTAGATCATTCACGCTGGGATAAGGGGGCTGGTCTTTGTTGAGATGTGGCTCCTACTTTGAGCGCTTATGCAAGGAACGCGGCCTCGCGTTGCGTGCGCTCACTATATGCATAGCATAGCCACACCACATCCATAAAGATACGGTCTTTAAGCCGTAACGTAACGTAACGTGTTAAAGGGGATAACGCGGTCTCATGGGAAGGTAGCAGTCTACCCCGTTTTGGGGATTCTGATCTCTCAGGCGATCCATTAGATGGACATATTTTGTATGTGGCGTGTGGCACTGTTGAAACGCGCACTGAAGGGATCGGGGTGTCTGATTGGTCGCTGGATGAAATATGGTTAAGTCAGATGGACGAGCAGGCGAGGGTGTGTTAGCCAATGAAATATGGAAGTGTTTTCCTCTTAATGTGCTAGCTCCAGGCTTGTGTAGAAGAGTACCGAAGCAATTTTGGCAACAACACGTACAGACAATCTTTTATTTTCATGAGGATGTATTAGCGATGACAAGAATATTAGTCTTTCAGCAATTTTCAACCTGGCTGTTAGGGAGACCCAGATTCTTAAGGTAGAATGCCACTAAAGCCACGAACACTAGTTTATAGTTGAACTATGTTGAACACCAGGGAAATAAAGAAAACATGGCAAAAGTCCAAATTAAACAAGTATGGCCCTATAAAGCTTGTGGATTATTTTGATATCCCTGCGTATTTAAACATTTAACAGAAAATCCAGTAAATGCTTCAAGACTGTTTTGGGCGTGCATTTTCACTAAACAAATGTGTGAGAGACGAAATTGAGTAGCTCACAGACTTTCCAAAGCAGCCAATTAAACGCTCAATAAACACCTTTTAGTTGTTTGTGTACTGCCAAATTTTAATTGTTTGCAGCACGCGGCTGTGAGCTACAACTTGGAGTTATAGTTGGTGGCACACCGCTGAGCCGTTAAGGGTACATGTTTGTTGACTGATGGAGAGAAATAGGGCCAAGCCAGTTCCTCTCATATGTCACTCAACGGTACGTTCTAGAAATATAGCAGGCTGGCTGTAGCTTAATGTCAACCCATCTCGGAGCAGGAATGGGAACCTTATACTTAGAGACGTATTACTTAAATCCGGTACAGACTACTTTTTTATTCAACAACTACCTTGCCACTGCTCACATTCTGAAATATTGCCCTTTTCCACTTAATCTAAACTTGGCCAACCGTTTTAAATGACAAATATAAACGCCAAGCACAGGTTGGTGGAAGAACTACCACAACAAAAGGACAGGCCCCATCTTACTTTTATTTATATTTTTATTTTATCTGTTTTCCTTGATGGATTTTTGTTTTGTTTCATGTACTTACTGCATCTGCTCTTTAATATTTAATAAGGATGTCTTTTGTGCACGACGGTGGAAATGTGAGCTGGTGAAACAATGACTTTTGGGATTACAGTCGTTGGGAATTTACTGCCTGCGCAGACTTCCACAGAACGCTCAGCCAACCTGCTGAGAGCACATAATCGCTGCCAGGATCCAGTCACTGTATCTTCAGTCAACTACTATAGCAACCAATACAAATAACCACTGACGATGGATCAAGCAAGGTAAACAAATGACTTGAATTAGCTAACGATAGCGTCATCAAAGATCATCTTCTTCTGCTAATCGTTTTTCTGCCGATGCAGGTGATGCACACATTTGTTTTGCGTCCACTTGTAAGCTCTTAGCGTGGCATCGCCAGACGAATTGCAAACTGCAATTAGTCCGGGATCTCTTCGTTTAATTTCGATTTCCAAAGGGCGTCACCACCGGGCACAAACCAAAATGCCTCTCCGCAATTGGATAGTCCTACAACCAATCATAGCAATGAAACAGGTGACAGGTTTGTTAAATGCTGTCTCAATATCGTTATCAACGGATCGGATCAGCAGCCATCTTTGTTGTTGTTGAAAACAGCGCTCATCTGCATCGTCACCATATTTATCTTGCCTCATATAGATAAATGGTTGTGATTGGTTGGTCCATATGTACCAGGCAGAAATCCTTTTGTATGGGCGGGGAGCCAGACGTTATCGGCAGAGCAACTGAAACATGAGCTTGCGAGATGTGTTTGCTTCCAAGCCTTGTAAACTCTTTACTGTGAGTGGATGCGTGTGCATTTGTGTCTGTATGTCTGTGCCTGTTTGGCTGATGGTTAATTGGTTTCCCCCAGTGTATCAATGTGTAATTATCAACGCACAACCTTCAGGATCGTTGGCATGGTTTCTAGTCTGAACAAATAGGACAAAAACAAGACAAACAATGCATTCCCGCCAAAGCACCTCTTCCAATAGATTTCTCCCCTCCCTATTTTTGTAGGCAGTGGTTGCGAGAATCTCTTACCTCTCATTTGCATTCAACTCTTAGCCGGACACGCTTGTTTACTTTAATTCTACAATGGTGGAGTAAGCACTTTGTCCTCAGCTCCTTGTGTTACGGGGCGGTGTTGATGGATCGCGGCTGACAAACATTTATTAGCCGTGCTTTTAGATAGGCTCCAGAGTGCTGCTCTTGACAAAGATAATCCCTGTCAATGGGAAGGATGTTGCCCTCTTTGTACCAACAGAACACATCACAGAAAGTCTCTGCAACCCTAGGAAGCTATCATGTAGTAAACATTAGGCCAAAGCGAGGGAACAAAACAGGGCTGTGTTTTGTTGTTCATTAGAGAAGGGAGAATTATAGTCACGATCGATTTCAATATGTGTTGTGCCAGTTTGTTACTGAGGTTGAATGCTCTTCGTAACTTGCTTTTTAAATCATTATTGTAAAACATGCGCAATCTACTCAATTATACATTTAAGGGAAACTCAATTAATAATTTTATTTTCTATCAGACCATATAGCACTGTTCATTATTCCCTGATATCAAATAAAACATAATGACACATATTAATTATATTAAGTTGTAATGAATAATTAATGACACAAATCCTAACAATACTTGGAAGTTTGAGGTTTGAGAAGTTAGCCATGCGTATATTACTATATAATTGAGCCCTGACATATCTCAAAATAAACAAAGGTGATGGATATTTACATAATCAATAAAGATCACTTCAGAGTCTTTTTTAATGACCTTTTTGTTATTCCAGTATTTCAAGTTTTTGATAAAAAAAAAAAAAAGATGATCAAATCTTTATATATATATATATATATATATATATATATATATATATATATATATATATATTAATCTGTTAATCTGTTTAGGAGAGACGTTTAAAAAGTCGAATTGCAAACTATCTTTCTCCTTTTGTGTTTGGTTTGCATAGAATGCAAAGAATGGAAAATGTCACAGCAATGTTAAGTTGCCAAGAAGGGCCAATCTTACTGACACAAAACCCCGTTGTTGCATTCTCAGAAACCGCAGTTACTCTTTTTTTACTCATACTTTTCTTTATCTGATATCTTTTAAAGGCCCCATGACATGCCACCAGGTGTGTGTGTGTGATTAGCCGTTACAAGCCGTTCTGGCTCTTATGTGGGCGTGTCCACCTATATGTGTGCAGGATAGATCAGTCTACCAGCCTACCCAGCAGCAAACGTTGCTCATCTATCCGTCACACATCTAGGTGGACACGCCCACTTGTGATGTTATAAGAGCCAGATTTTCAAAACGGCTTGTAACGGCTAATCACACCTGGTGGCATGTCATGGGAACCTTTTAACCGAGAAAATTAAATAAATGAAACATTTCGCTCAACATATTCCGGAAAGGTCTGTCCGATAAATTAAGTAGGCAGGGAAAAAACAAAGCGATATAATTTCTTTGCATGCTTCTCCGAAAACGTAAATATTTACACCGCTTCTTTAAATATAATACTCATCGCATCCAACTACAAAAAAAAGTCCCACGTTCCCTTTTCCACCAGACAGAGACTTGTTAATGCTTCCGCAGATCATCTTCAGGTTTGCTACACGGGGACAAGGAGCAGAAACAGCTCGGCAAACCGCCGCAGGGTGTGTGGGGAAGAAGTTAGCGAAAGTACACTGTTGGAAAGTAATTATCTTCTCACATGAACCAGGGAAAGGGTACCAGGAAAGGCAGACAACGGCTCAGACAAACGGTGTGAAGCAAGAAATACAGATCTTGCCGGAGTCTGTACAGAAATACAAAAGCTTGATGTTACCACGACGCGTGTTTTTCACGGGCTCAAATGTTAACCAGCTATCTCTCGAAAAAAAAAGAAAAAGTACAAAATGGGGCGCTATGCTAAAGGTCAAAAGGAAATTAAAATGAATTTATCTTGACAAAAATGTAATTTAGACGTTAGGTTGATAAATGAGCACCGCCTGATTAAGGTAATTAACTAAATATGTTAATTCTCCGTTATCGTCGGGTTTGCTCAGGAACAAATCATTAGTTTCCCTCAGGCAGTCTTAAGGGCAGCCTCTTCCAATCTTAATGTCCAGAAAGCCTGCTGTATCCATAGTAACAATTTCCAGGAGACAGTATAGGCAGAAATATGTGGTGCAGTAAATGACACTCGGCGTAGCCGTAACAACTGGGCATGAAGCAGTGCTGTAGTGAAACGATGACAGCGGACCTGTAAAACCTGCAGCAGGGGATGAAGCTGTACACACAGGCAGAGCAGGAGGCCCCCTATGGCACAGTAAGAGAAGCATTAATGAAGAAACTATGGGCAGGGACAACACAATGCTACGCTTTCCTTTTACATTTTTTGCCCAATCAAACAGTTCAGTGCTCAGTAATGGTCCTCTCAGATTGACAACAGATCTCTCTCTCTCTCCCCTTCTCTCTCTCTTTCTCCCCTTCTCTCTCTCTCTTTCTCCCCTTCTCTCTCTCTCCCCTTCTCTCTCTCTTTCTCCCCTTCTCTCTCTCTCGCTCGCTCTCTCTCTCTCTCTCGCTCGCTCTCTCTCTCTCTCTCCCCTTCTCTCTCTCTCCCCTTCTGTCCTACTCCCTCTGGGCCTGTCTACACTGTGTGACTTGCTCTCTCAGGGGATTTGCAGCTGTAAGCCCACACCACTAATTTACGTTCAGTTGAACAACAGATATTCAGTCTGTTGATTGAAGATGGAGCAGCGAAGAGTGGAATGTATACGCTCCCTTATGGTGTCTGGTGGTTTCTCAAAGGCAAACGCACACTTTCTGGGAGGAAGGTCAATAAAAATCTGAGAAAGCTCAGAAAGACTCTTTCGGGACCGCAGTCCAGATATATATATATATATATATATATATATATATATATATATATTCAGGATCTACTTCGGTGGCTCCCTTTGATGCCTAGTATATATATATATATATATATATACTAACAGGCATCAAAGGGAGCCGCCGAAGTAGATCCTGTTGAATCCGGCCTATCTCCGAGGTCCTCCTAAGTGTGTGGTATGTCTGGCACGTTGAGGGCTCCGCACGCTCGCCGTGGCGCTCTACCTCTGATGCTCAGCTTGACCAATCAGTTGGAAAGAAGCGGCGGGGCCTAACAAAGGGCTGCTCGCCGAAGTCTGTGCCATTCCTGAGAGAGGAGGCTGTAGTCTAGGATATGTACTGCGTGGACAGCATTTCACTGAGCTGCACTAAAGAGCGCTGCACTAAGGATGGTCAAGGGCTGCACTAAAGAATGTCAGACACAACACCGGGCGCCACAAAGCCCCTGGAATCCTCCGATCCCCTGTCCTGTTGGACTGAGTATCTGCTCTGAATCCAAAATCCTCCATCCTGACGTGGCTTTTATGAAGTTTGTCTTTCTCGTCCCAAACAGATTTGTCCTCTTGTCTGACTGAAAGTTGATAGCGTAAGATTTGGATCACGTTTGACGAAAGGCATCTTTTGTGGCTCCTTAGTTGCTTTGTGTGTGCGTGTATGTGTGTGTGTGTGTGTGCGTCAGGCATTAACTGAGGCCGAGGCTTGAATGGATTTAAAGGAAGAAGTGAGACAGCTGAATACACTGTCTCAGATGAAGGATAAGATGAATAAACAATATTCCTCCTCTTTTGTCACATTATGGATTTCTGTCAGTTTTTGGTACAATGGGGATGCTGGATTGTCTCTGGAATCTTTTTTCATTACACAGAAAGACACATCGATGAGAATAGTAATAAAGAAAAACGTGAGGCTCAGAAAAGGACCAAACATGGTGGACTTTTTTTATCTTTTAGAATATTCTGTATTCTCTCAAAGGAGAATGCACCCGTATGGTTAAAAAGCTGTACTAAAGGTGTTTTTTGAGTAACAGACAATTCCCTGGTTAGCTCATGACAATTTCATTTTTATCTCTCTCCCTCCAAGGCATGGAAACCTTGAGTTACAAGCCTTGTAACGACACAAACACGCACACCTACACGCCACTCAGACCTTAATGTTTACAACTAATCCTCAAAGGAGAATGAAATTATCTCCATGCCCAAGGTGCACAGACAGACAGGAGGAACAAATGCATTGCTCCTCTATGCTGTAGGCGAATAACCCACACGTACACACAAGCATGCACGTACAGCTTGTGAATACACACACACACACACTCACACACACACACACAAGCACACACACACGACACTCAGATAAGATTGCAATATGATTTAGTTCATATCATAGTTCAGTCGTTGTTTCCAAGGATACAAAACACTTGCCACAGTCAATATCGATACGACAGACTTACATTCAAAACAACTGGTTCTTTAAGGCTAAAGGGAAATATTGCTAGTGCATCAATTAAGTGGACTTGCTTTGCAAGCAAAGATACTAGCAGGTTTCTAATATGCCATTTATTCGGCTGAGTAGATTCATTTAAACACATGCTCCTTTGAGGAAATGCTGAATGGTGCAAAAGTCATGCACAAATTTACTGTATATACAGCATTAAGTAGCTTACTCATTGAGTTGCAGCCTGAACTCCCTTTGAATTGAAACACAATGTAGAATAGTGGTAGTGGTAATCAAAGCTATTACATTGGCAGCCACACTCCTAAATGCATAGCCAGAGACGACACACACACACACACACACACACACACACACACACACACACACACACACACACACACACACACACACACACACACACACACAGCCACTCATGCAAGTACACACACACACAGCCATGCATTCATGTCCGTACACACACACACACGCACACACACACACACACACACATAAAAAACACACACACATATGACCACTGACACATTTATTCAGAATCCGGATGACGATGACTTAGTAGAAGATTCTCTTATGACCCAATTGAAGTGTTTTCCTGACCTACATATTGGGTTGGTCCTCCAGGGTCCGGCCTTTCTGCACTTGTTAAGTGTGTACAATGGCAAACTCCTTTGATGTGTGAGCATTGATTGCACTGATACAAGACTCTCGGCTGACCTATAGCATCGATCGGAGAAAGTACTTTGTATTCTGCCTCCTTTCCAACTTGATGAAGTTATTTGGCAATGGCCTCACGGAATTAACTAAATTTTTTTCCGTGAGCCAAATGTAAGATAGCAAATTTCCAAGCGATATCTATTTTTAACTTTCACAGTCTGCAATGCAATTCACTTTTGTCCACATAATGTGATACTCCTACTGAACTGGCAGACGTATTTCAGGTCCCGTGTGTCGAGTCTAGCCATTCGACAGGGAAAAAAACACCATCATTATCATATATTTCTTTTTTCAGACCTCTAAATCCTCTTTTGAGGTGAGTGTGCCACAGCCCAAAGACAACTTTTGTCATTCTTGACCGGATTCCAACCTGTCTGTTCATGGAAAGATCATGCGGTCGTTCCACATCAGCAGGTAACAGAGTTGACAGGGTTCGTCTGAGCTGTGTTTGTATGGCCTGAGGGCTCCTGATTGTGGCATCGTGCTACTGTAACCAGCAAGCAAAAGATAAACCCCAAAACCCACTGCAGAATCCTGGTTTAGAGAGGATAGTACTTTGATCACTGCCTGGCTGAAATTGCACGTCTATTAAAAAATAAAAGGAGAAGGAAATTGTACAAACCAATAGTTGGTTTGTAGTTGTAGTTTGTATCCCCCTCATACCCATTCCAACAACGTAGGAGAAGCTATGGTGGCCTGTAAAGACCTGTATTGTGAGAGGTGCCAGTAGGTATTGCAAAATGATGTCATTGTCTATGACAGTGATGATGATGAGCCTTGATGGATTTAGAAATTGGATTAAGTTATAAAGTCTGAAAAATGATAGGCCATAACATGCAATTATGGCTGTAAAGGAGCAGTGAACACTGTTTTGTTTTAGAAGTGGTATGCCTTATTTGAGGCATACCAAATAAGGCATACCATATGACTATATTTGCAACATAGTCATGTATGCCATGTTGTCACTGTAACTAAATCAATACTGTAATTTAGAGAAAACCTTAGTTAAATCCTACGGTTTTGCTTAAAGGTGGAGTCTTTTCACCCTTCCTTAAACCTGCATATAAAGAAGGTGGTTTAAAAAATACATCAACAGTGGGCGGAAGTATAATATAGCCTAATCATTATCGTCAAACAATCTTCTCTGAATGCATTGAAATAAATGAAAGATTGAAGCAATTTGTGTTCACCTTTCAAGTCCCTTCATCACAGTGGGTTAGCATGCAGGGGTCCTGAATTAGAACATGGCTGAGGGATATAATGATGATGTTCCAACAACAATTCAGTCCACATTCAAAAGGGGCCAAATGCCCAATTAAAACCTCTCTCTCTCTCTCTCTCTCTCTCTCTCTCTCTCTCTCTCTCTCTCTCTCTCTCTCTCTCTCTCTCTCTCTCTCTCTCTCTCTCTCTCTCTCTCTCTTTCTCATTCACATGTCCCTCTGTAGGATAGTTATTGGAGATACAGCATGTACATTTTCAGGATTATACTTCTGAGGATGTAAGACTCAATCAATGCTGTTGTTTATTATCCTCGTTTTCATTCTGTACTGGGCAACTAATCTTACCATAAGTATGACAGAGGAAAGTACCACCTTCATCTTTAGACAAAACATATAAACACAAGCAGAGTGGAGAAGAGTTAACTAATCACAGTTAATTTAATTTCTGTCATTAGCTCAACTGAAATGGCAATTGTAAACAAAATACAAATAATACAAGGACAAAATAGGAGGCCTGTAATTGGTCCTGCACTCACCAGCGCAGTGACCATTAGCAAAAAGAACATGTATGTATTTCCCAACATGAAAGGTTGCTGTATCAAAACAAACCTGGATCACAGCTGACAGGACGGAAAGGGCAAATGAGCTAAGCTGATTGGTGGTACAACAAGAGCGAGAGAGATACACTTTCTTCACTGACCTTTCGCAGCTGCCTCTCTCCTCTCTTCCCCTCAATCCCTCTCTATCGCACCCCCATCCCCATCCCCCTTCCTGTCAGTATCACTCAACGGTCTGCCACAGCTGTGCACATGCCAGGGTCTCAAAGCCAATCCAAATTGTCTCCACACACAATCCATCTCTATATTACCACTGGATCTCCTGGCCCTCCTCTCGTCATTTCATCCTCACACTCAGATGCTGCATTAAATCTGGCAGAGCACTTATGGCCAACTATCCTACTTTCATTGATATACTGGATGATGGGCCACTGTCGGCAAGCAGTATCCCCAGCAGTAGCAAGAGCAGTGAGTAAGCCCCATCTGGCACTCTAGCCAGCGATACTTTTATCGCACTACAATCAAAAATGGACGCATACGCAAACAAAGAAGTCAGTGGTCATGTTTGTTTCAGTCTATGATTTATACAGACTTAGGGTAAAACTATCAATTGTAAGTAAACAGAGCATATCCTGTCCTATGATGATGAGGTTATGTGGAAGACAACTACTCAAATATTCACAGGCCTGTTCTATGCAGGCTGTTTCTCACCAAGTTACCGCCATTCCCAATGGAGTTAGATGGGACTCTATCATGAGATAAGCATCTCAATGGCTAGGGTAACGGATGAGGCTAACAGTGCGTTTGATCCCAGCATGTCCTGCAGCATCAAATACGCATGTAAACATAACAACAAGACTCGGCACAGTAGGTTCTCCTGTTTCAATGACCAAACGGATTTCGTTCTTTTTTGTTACCCACGCCAACTGCATAACTTGGTACTTCCCTAGCCTTCAGCAAGCTCTCTCATGACATCTCAATATAATCCAATGACCTCAATTGACCACGTGCATTGATGTATTTAAATTACGTTCATCAGATTAAAATTATTTTTTACATGCCTGTTTGATGTTGTGTGTGCCAGACTGCACGTATTTTTTAATGAAATACCCACACTTTCTTTTGCTGTGACGCACTGTGCTTTGGACATTTCTTCTCTGACAGATACATCTGGGGAAAAACATGAAAATATTAATATATTTTTATTTTTTTACTTCAGGGTGTGAGAAAGCCAAAGGATAAACTTGAAGAGAAATCCAACCTACGGGGGTGAAAGTGGCACAAAACCATCTGCAGGAGGTCAATTAACATTACGCCAAGTAGAATAACACAACTGAGAGATACAAACAGCACATTTAAATCGAGGCAACCTGCAGGCAGTCAGATAAAGCCGGTTTCAGAAGCTGCGAAATTTACCAGAAAATAGAAAAAGTATGAAAAGACGTTGAAAATAGGACTTTAACGGATAAACTTTTCTGTAACTGCAAAGATTTCCAACAAAACTTGTTGTTGTTTTGGTGTCAAAGAGAGCATCTTGAAAAAAGCTTGGGTAGGCAATTTGGAGAAACTAGCCAGAGCAAACTAGATTTTGAAAGTATCCAACCAAACAAATCCAAGTCTTCCCTTCAGGCATCCCTCCAAAGACTCTCCCCCAAAACATGCAAGTAGCTCACTAGCTTTAGCAATAAGTCTGTTTAGCCTTGTGGAAGACTCTGGTCATGCAAAAATAACCTGTGCACAGGCAGGTAGCCGGATAGGTAGGCAGACAGACAGGTTGCCCTCCAATAATTTCAATCGGGCCGAATTAAATGATTGGATGGCCTTATTACAGTCCTGCGACAGCCACAGATACCAGATTTTTTTCAGACCATTTGATTAATTGTTTAATGGATCAATTGATTTTGATGATTCCAACAAAATATGAGAAAGAATTATCTAAAATAAATTGCCTTCCCTAGCTTTAAAAACCAATACCATTGCAAGCTACACTCATCATCCATCTATTAGGTCACTTTCCTCCAAAAGCCACCTATAATAGTCATGTTCGCCACTTGGAGCCGGTGAGGAAAATGGCGATAATAACTATGATATCATTTTCTGTATGACGTTATTATCATATAATGGCTGCCACCAGTGGCTCCATGCTGTGAATGAAATTAGGCATATGAACGACTATGAGGACAACAGGCCCTGGCTATATTTCTGTAACTGCTACATTCCTATGTATATATGGGGCTTGTCATTTCTCGCTGTTACTCTTTTCCTCTACTTTACTTTTTTGAACTACTAACAAATATGGCTGTTCTGGATTTCCTGCTGTTTTCATTTGTGAATGTTAACCAATTAAGGTGAAGCTGCCTGCTCAAAAGCCTTGACTGCTCTCATGCACTCTCACTTGCCAGGATGGTGAAGTCAGTCTTTGTTCGCGAGCTGTATATGGCAACACTGTTGCCATAGGTCACTTACTTTTGTTTAATTATTTTACATTTTTTGAAATGTAAAATTAAGTCTGATTTAAGATTTGGTCAGACCTGTAAGAAGCTGGTAGGGGTGAGCGGACTTTCATTTGGTGCCTCATTTCCTCTTATTTTTGGAAGGGAGCCAGGCTAACCTATTATTTATTATTTATTAAGTCTATTCACTGTTTTGTTTAAAAGGTAGCTCCTGTTGTGTTGATTATTTCGGCACAGGCTCACCCTGACATCATGAGCTTTCCTGCACGACTTCATGCTTATTATTTGTTATATTTTCGAATATATCCTTTGTTCATTTGAAACCCAGTGTCTGTGTCACCCCTTCTATCTGTGGGTTTGACTGTGGGTTTCTAAACAGTTTCTATTCACTATGGTTTACATGGATCAACTGGGTAAACAAGGAGCATCGAGCCCAGCACTGCCAGGACCGACTGGGTCCTCAGTCCTCTAAAGCTCAGATAAGATCTGAGGGTTAAGAGAAGGCGTGTGGGAGGTATTTTTGAAACTGAAAAACAAGAACAATTTCTTCTATTCCTGTGCTCTGTTTCTCCGCCATTGGGAGTGTTGAATTCCACTCACCTGTGATCATGAGGCAAGATGGATTACCCGAAACATCAAGGAGGAGATGCCCTGATTGGTCAGAAATGAGCTGGGATTGGTCTGTAATCTTGACTCCTACAGAAGCAGGTGCATTCGACACAAAATGGATATTCTGAGAGCATTTCACTTGCTAATAGCGGACAGATGATATTTAAATAACACCAAAAAGTAGCTCTTGAATCTTACCTACAGCACATTGTAAGTGCTGTAGGTAAGAGTCTCACCAAAACCACCAGTGAGTACTAGCCAAAGCCTTTTTAGAACAGTGGACACCAAACTGTTTCTCTCTTAATTTATTCCTACTGTCAATTAACAAAAAGTAATAATCGACATTTGTTACTATAGGAGACATTTTGCCCTTGAAGCCGTAGAGAATCACAGGTTATCTCTGTTCAGCCTCTACCTCTAGTATGGACTTATTCGTGGACGTGCTCTATTTAGAGTCCCGCCTACGGGCGTGCCACATGAGCTAGCCACCCTGGCTAATTGAATTATACCACGTAGGAGGGGGGGAGAGATACAGCCGTAGCCAACTGTCGAATAACATTAGCCCTTCTTTTGTTTTTCGGTTTGGCTGTGCACTCAGGGTCACTGTCTATTTATTATTTTGTAAATGTGTGAATAGACTCTGGATGTCTTGCCCCTCAAGGTCTGTTGCAGAGCTATTTGCCAACAAAAAATATATAAAGACCCTAAACAAAAAAAGGAAAATAAACTGAATTTTTTTTTCATCAACCACACAAAAAATGGAAATGTTCATGTTTTACAAACCCCACAATAACAACTTGATGTCGGGAAACTCATGCTAATTCAACCTGACTTGTGTTAATACAAAGTGGAGTCAAATTGTTTGTTAAATTCGACGAGACTCGGAAAAGGTCACAAAATCAGGGGGAGCATGGCCTTTTCCCGATGCTTCCTAACGATATGCGCTGTGACAAGTGTTGCCGTCCCGCGAGTAACACTTTGTGGCACGATAAAGCGACTAAGCAGCCTGGACCGTATGGCTTTACTGTTCATTCCACGGGAATGTGGAGGAAAGTGTTTACGACACCCACTCACCCACTGGGGGCGGCGCAGGGAAGATTCAGGATTCACCCTGAATTTGTGTTTGTGCACATCATCTGTGTCAGGGGGAGGGTGAGGCCAACCGAAGCTTAGGTCCTCCCTACTCCTCACTCACTAGTCCTTTGCTATGATCCACGTTCGTTTCTTTGAAACGTGGTAACCTTACAACCTACGGTGGTAGGTTAATACCGTCAGTGTGGGCTTTAATTTTAATCGAATGGGATCGGTTCACGAGAAGTAATGTAGGTCATTGCTATTTAAAGGTTTCATCCAACGTGTGTGGTGAATCTGGATTATTTCTAGGATAGAAACCCCCTCAGTCAAGGTCATTCCCATGGTGCTACCTGAAACAGACTTTTAACGGAGAAACAATAGAATATTGCCTGTAGCCATGATACTTGCTGTCCATAAGCATATTTCACACATGTATTTATGTGTTTATGCTGCATGTTTCAAGACGACGAGGCATTTGACCGCCAGGACATGGATGAAGAGGTAGCATGTGGGCCTCCTGGTATTTGCTGTGTTGTCCATAACTCTGTGACTTTAGCAGCCGAAGAGGTGGCCTGACCTTTAGCAGGAAGGAGGCTAGCACCCTGAGGAGTAAACATTGTGTAAAAGCTGAGCTGTTTGTATCTGGGCAGTAAATGGACAGTTGAGACATGGGGCATGTTCATTTCCAAACAGGGCCAGAGCGTGCGTCCAGGGGATTTGACCCTGGTAAATCCCTTTCAGTGTTACCCCGCCTGATCGGGGAGAGTGCACAAGGCAACGCTTTTCAGACAACGAGGTCATGGTTCGAAGTGGTGGAATAGACCAGTTTAGAAGAATATTTCTCGGGTCAAATCCTGAGCTGTGTCATTTTAATATGTTCAGTCTTGTAAACTTCAAGAGCACCGCATTGGATAAATGGATTTTTGTGTATGTGTATTCTTGCTTGTTATTATTTACATACTAACTATATGTCAGAGACATTATTACATGATGCATGTTTGCATATCTATGTACGTTATTTAATTTGAACGCTTTTCTGTAACTTCATGCAGTCGTTCTTCTAGGAAAGAGAAATATTGATACATGTTTGAGGTGCTACCTACTGTTACTCATTCCAAGTTTTTACATGGAATATAACTTTATTGCAATGCTGTGAGGAATGCTGAGAGCATCCATCTGTGAATAAGTTAAGCAAAATAATAGCACAGTTAAACCTGCCTTGGGGACGAAAACATGAATTAATTGAATATGCTTTGTATTTACTGCCTGGGATGAATTAGCACAATTTCTATATATGCTTCTATATCCACCTGTGGATATAGAAGCATATATAGTATGTATTCATATATCTCCATGCATATAATAATTGAATCTTCTGGAAATGGTCTGTACTTAATAGGCAGAACACAAACCTAACTTTGTTTGCAAACACTGATGGGTAAAGTGACCTTCAACTCGGTACCACGCATAATGACGCACATCTCACTAATTTGACTTTGGACATCGTTAAGCAAAGTCCCTTTTCATGAGGTCAGTCGGTGCCCTACTCCCTTTTACCTTCCCCTTTTGTCCCTCTGGCTCTCCATCTGCAGCAGCAGGAGCACAGCCTGGAGACATGAATTTCCTAAATTACGACGTAATGCGGGCCAATCAGGGGCAGCGTCCTTGTTGACGAGGTAAAATACAGGCCGCCGCTGGCAAAACAGTAATGGCGTCTCCCGGAGCAATGAGCATTAGCGTTAGCATTAGTAGAGTAAACACAACCCTAAGTGTGAATATTGCAGCAATACAATCAATAACATCTATTAAACAAGAACAAGAATATGCACTAGCAGCGTTCCTCGGGGGGGAAATACTTTTCGCTGTTCTTCCGATCTGGATTGTTACGCTGATTGGCTGTAGGAGGTTGTCTGTCAAGGCCACGGTCGAGACTGATCTGTGTATGAAACAGAACGTGAGGTCTTGTGTTCAGGATGGTCTCCAGGCTAACATCGGCAGCAGTACTGCGCTTTGTGTATAGTCTAAAATAAAGCCCAAGCAGGTGTACCACTGCTGTTGCCATAACAGTTTAGCATAGCTGACAAGTGGCAACAGCCTATATCTCTCACTGCCTCCCCGCCGTGCCAACGTGTGCTGAGATCACCCAGTTTATGGCAAAGCCCTGAGATCGTAGGAGGCCATTTCACCAGCTTGTGTGTGAGTGTATATATGTGTGAATTCTCCCCCAGATCTGTCCATTGTCTAAATATGGAAGCCTCATTCTCAACCAGTACAATGGTTTCCAAGCGGTCTCCACAACAAATAACGAGAGACTGAATTGTTTTTGTGTTCTGTAACAGCGACAAATCCGCAAGGCAGGAAACAGGAATTACCTGCGCCACTGACATACGACGAGTTGCTATCATTCAGACCGTGGGTAACCACTTTTGGCTGGCTGGATCAGTTGGTGGAACAGCTTCCTCCTTGTAAGTGCTACGTGTGTATTCACACCAGATCCAGATTAGGAGAAATCTTCTTCTAGTCGTCGACCCTTGACCCGTGTGCTGCCATTTCCTCTTCTAAAGACAGAAATAGAGACCCCTCTTTTGTTCCTCTCCTCGGGAGTAATCAGAGATATGGCCAGTTCTTTCGGAGGAGTTGGCCATTATTTCTCCGAGACACAGCTCGGGCCCCCTTCGGGAGACATCTCGCCTTGTCATCCGTCGCCACCGCGGGGGGGAGGGCGAGGGCACGGATCCTCCTGCCACTTTCACCACCGCTCCGACAGCGGACAATGCATGCGCGGCGCCGCAGCCAGGAGTGATGTAATCCCCGGTCGACCCTACTCTGCTGCCGTCCAGCTGAGCACGCTGACGTCCCCAGAGTGGTCCTGGAACAGGAAAGTGTGTGTGTGTGTGTGTGTGTGTGTGTGTGTGTGTGTGTGTGTGTGTGTGTGTGTGTGTGTGTGTGTGTGTGTGTGTGTGTGTGTGTGTGTGTGTGTGTGTGTGTGTGTGTGTGTGTGTGTGTGTGTGTGTTAGATGTGTGTGCGTCCAATCCGTTCTCAGATTTCATGTTGTAGCATATAAAATAAATTTGCATGTCTGGGCATCCACAAAAGCTGTTAGTTGTGCGTGGCCTTTTTGTAACAGTTAGAATGTGTTTGGATTGTGCGCTTGGTGTAAAACAACAACATCATCCTGAGACCATCGGAGACGGCTTCAATAGAGTTTGATCCTATATCGATGTCCCCCTGGGTATTTTATGAGCGTTGAGAGTGAGGGATACAATATTATCCTACCTGATTCTACAGCTCCTGCTTTTGGCTTTTTCTTAGGGCTGCTGGAGAGAGCGGGATTGTTATTGACATTGAGTGTGTGTGTGTTTGGTGTTTTCCCTACATATGCCATAAGCCAAGACACAATGTGTGTCCACTCGTCCGTTCGTGAAATGGCATCCAGTGAGTTTTGGTTCTAATGGCTGTCAGAGTACACTGTTATGTACTCTACCTGAGATAATTTCAATATTCTAGCCTGGGAACCAGATGCAGTTGTGAGCCCATGTTTCATTTGCTCTGGCGAATGCATCTGGCCCCCATTCAGACAGACCTGGTCTGGGTTCGCCCTATCACAACCGTTTATCAAAAATGAGGCGGGTTTAATACGATGACTGTGAAGAGGAACGCCGTTGGGGCATTTTCATATACAACCAAGATGGATGCTGCAGATGTGTCACACGTTGCATTGCTCTAATTGGGCCTTCAGCAGATGAAAACGCCCCTTGGAAATTCAAAAGTGAAATTCAATTACTGAGAGCTTTCAAACTATGCATTTGCGCTTTGCTCTGGCGATGTCAGGCCATAGATATTCCCTAATCCTAATTTATGTGTTTAGATTATGGTTTTCAAAAAGAACCTGCTATGTTTGAGGGGAAGGATCTTTAATTCTCCTCTTGTGCGCAACATAGTGAGGTTCTCAATGAAAACACACACACGTTGTTAATGGACCCAACATGGATGAGGTTGATAAGGCAGCTGAATGGGGTTTTGCACCATCAAATTTCCTTCCAGCAGCCCTGCATACTGCTCCCACAAGGCTAGGCTAGTGCTGTGACACTCTCCCCCCCCTCCTTCCCCCCCCACACACACATGCTCATGGGATATGTGCACTGCCGCGTGGATCCCTCCCCAAGAGAATGCATCCTGGTATCCTTGGCGACCATTTTCTACTTGGGAGCCCTAACGGGCTAAAGCTCTTCATACACGTGAGAAGAATGCAAAAGGGATTTAATGATTATCCACATGTGTTGCAGGGAGAGGGTCTGGGTGCAGAGAAGGTGAATTTTCACCTGCCGATTATGACTCACTCTGACAGCAGCAATTCCACCTCTTATCGGCTCGGCTCCCCTCTCCTTCATGCTCACTCCGTCCTCTTCCTCGTACTCCTTTTTTCCGTTTCTGTCGTTCTTTCCCAGCCAGGTTCAAAACCAATGCTAAGATAACAGCTGTGAATTAAAATGATTAATTTTAATTACTTCCCGTACTAAAGTGCATTGAAAAGTGCAGTCATTATATATTTATTTGTAGGTGGGTTGATTTGTTTGGTTGCAGCGTTAAACCTTGCCCTCAGGCCAGGTTTGCGTACAACACATTTAATTGCACTTGCATACAAGTGCAATTAATTTTTTTCAATGAGGAAAAAGATTCTCTCTGTACGCAGTTCTGGATGCAGTCCACAAAGCTATGACATTTTCCATGTAAGATAGCAGCATGGGAAATTAATTGCTTCACAGCTAGCAAAGTATTGATTCAAAAATTCTAATGTTATTGTCTTTCGATAAGAAAAACTGCTTGTTTTCCCCCCTAGCGCTCACAGTTGTCCTAAGAATTACGATACCTATGTCCTTAATTTCCGTTTGGCAAAACATAAAATGCCTTGACCTTTTCCATCCCTCCATATATAGCATTATCGAATATACACCCTGGTGTGTGCTGGGTCCATTAATGAACTGAACTGCACTTAATTAAAGCGACTCAAACTTTTAAACGGAATGTCAAGTTCTTCGTTGTTGGTTGTTTTGTAGAAACCCAAAGGAAACAAGATGAAATCGTGGCCAACGTGTGAGGCGTGAATAGAAATGCAGCGGCTCTCTGCCACGGTCGCTTTAGGGTGTGAGGACACAAATCGAGCCTGATGCCCATAGATTTTCTTTTAACGGTAATAAGGCTGTCATTCGGGGCTGGACAGCTCCCGTCCGTTGGTTGTGGTCCCACACTGACGGCAGTAATTTCAGCTGACAGAGGTTGAGGAGAATGGTTGTGGATGACAGCAATCATAACCCCTCCCTCCCCCTCCCATAATCGCCACGACAGCCCGCACACCCAAGCTTTTAACGAAGAAAAACAGTAATGCCCAGCTTGCAACACTCATTGCAACATTTTTTTTTCCCCATCCGTATTGATTGTCCTATCTGCTTTCTTGTCTTCTCTTGGAGACAACAATGAACCTCGGCATTCATCCTTTTGTTTTACTAAATGCATGCATATGTGAAGTACCACAACATTCAGAGGAGATTTTATAAAGGGGGTTGAAAGGTTAAGGTCTTTTAATAGTAAGGGTTAGTGTATGTTAGGGTTAGGGTTAGGGTTGGGTTAGGGTTAGGGAATGTATGTTAGAGTATCAAAGCCGTTTTATTTTTAAGGATTTTTACTTGTTACAGGTGGTTGTAAAAAGACGTGTGGCCTAAAAAATTTGATTAAAATAAAACGTTTTAAGATATAATTGCAAACTACTATACTCAGAATATGTATTTGTCTCTTAATACAAAATTGATCAATAAGCAGTCGGTATCCGAGCATTGCCGGAAAATATGCATGTAGTTATTTTTTTCAATTATATGGTTCACAAAAGGTTAGGGTCTGTCCTCAAGTTATTTCCATGCCAGTGAACCATGATATGGCAACAGACTACATTATGGCAGAACTACTTTTAAATTACAAAAAAACAACAATATTTTTGTTACTGTGTTAAATCTTCAATTACATTTTCAAGAAGTGAAAATCTGATGGCATGACAGTCAGAGAAAAACATCTGTCCTCATCATTTTCAATAAGAGCAGGCTGTCGGGCATGTAATCAGAATATCATGTGCTGTCAGTCATATGCCATCACACAGAATGCAATTCAGTTTTTGTCAAGATGTGTGGGCTTGCACATTTGACGCTCATTTCCTTGCTTGAGCAGGCTGCAAACTGTTGGAATTCTGCAACCAGCTTATAATGCTGTCGCAGTCAAACGCAATAGGGACAATACAATGCATTTCCATTGTGCCTAAGATATAAATCGGTAAATATACTGAATAGTTGATGTGTCTACATTATTGTTTGTCTATGAACTCCCTCATTAGTTACACTTTACAATAAGACTCTGTCAATTAGCCATTAAAAAACACAAGCAGTTGCAGTAAGCATTAACTACCAGTTAATTAAGTGTTAACTGATGACCTTGTCATCATTTACTAATGGTGTTCATTTTAACTAGGGGAAGGAATTAATTCACACGTTATTTACCCACGCACCCTAGCCCCCATGCTAATATAATAATGCCTTTTACTGCGTCGACTAAGGTCAATTAATGGTTAATTAATGTACTCTTATTGCAAAGTGTTACCCTCTTGCTTGTCTGCTTTGACATTATTTGTACTTCACAAAACAACAACAGCGTGCCTGACGCTTGCTGACAAACATCCATTGAAACCCCAAATGTTGGAGCATGTCTGCACAATCTGGACCAGCGCTTGTTCATAATGGCGATGACATATCCCCCAGTAGAGGCAATTATCTGACTCACGGCCAGGCGGTCAAGACCGGGCGGCCCAAGTACATTAGCTGTATTGGCTGCAGCTCCTCCACTGATGACTACATTAACCAGCCTTGGGGTCCGGATGCGTCCCCTCTACCAAACGAACGGCGAGTCTTTGTGTTGCCGTGGATTAAGTGCTTCTGACACACGCTTTCAATCCAGACCCAAATCAATCCATCACGGGTTCCTTAGACATGCTCGGCATTCTTAACAGTAAATATATATGAATCACCCGAAAGTAAATACATATGTACGCCTGAGAAACAAATATAGTTGAAACAGAGTGCTGGTTGACAGCCTAATGTATATGCTGTCGTTCTCCTCCTGCAACTCAAAGACACCCTCTCATCATCGTCTTCTTCAGACGGAAGTAGCAGGGGAGGGTTTTGACACATTGTGTGTCCACTTCTCTCTCTTCACACAGGATAATGATGGACGGATTTCCATATTGCACAGGCCCTTATTGACCCTAGATGGCATGATGTCATCATCCATGTTTGACCCGTATAGAGAAGGGTTTTACGCAATCCTCTCAAGCCTGTTCACGTTTTTCCGTTGTGAATGAAATAGAAAAACAACAATTATTCAGGTAATTTGAGCATACAGCATTAAAACCATCACTGTGGTTAGTGCTTAAAGCATACAAATGTGGCCATTTAACAAGGGTTTGTGAAAGACATCAATGTAGTGGAGCGCCGAGAAGAAGCAGTTAAAATGTTACTTCGGGGGGTTCTAGGCTCGTTACCTCCATGGTTTAGCCCCAGAATACCCACTGCCAAATATCCCAGCCTGTGTTCCCTGGTTGTCATTAGCATGTGAAGGGGCACAGACCAACAGTGAGAAATGCAATTGATATGCTTTAACATCACCCTAATGGGTTCATGCAATGCCATGAAAACAGCTAATTAAGGTCAGGGGAATTTTCCTCCCTGGCTTTCCTGCAGTTGTGTATGCTTAAACCAAGGGCATTTCTCATGCACTACTGAAACTATTGAATTCCTAGCATTTGCAAGTGTTAAAAATGAATCTCATCATGCCAATAATGTCTTTGTTAAGAAGATCACAAAAGGTAACAAAACAAGCAAAGAACGCCTCGCTAAGAACCAAAGCTTGTCCTTAATAACCTGCTACGTGGCTATCTCATCAATATTCCCTGTGTTCACCGCAGATACATATCTGGATGATAATTAGTTTATCTAACAATGCAAGGGCCATTTAGGAGAACGCTCTCTGAAATGCTCTGATGGTTTAGGTGACTAATAACTCATGCAGGAAAATGTTGGACTCAGCACCTGTAATTTCAGACACAGCCCTAATAACAGATAGATGAGGATACACAGCCTGGGAGATAGCTAAAAAGGCATTTACACACAGTGACTCATCTCTAAATTGCAGGGATTTTATGATAGTTCCCTGTGATCATTTGGAAATGGAAGAGGCTAATGCCACTGCTACGATACGGCAACAATCTAATTGATTGTAATGATTCGCAATTAGTGCGTGAATAAATGCATGCTTACTTTCAAAATATTTGATTTTTATTTTATTCATGTTAATTCCACTGGCGACAGTGGTGTTTTCATGGCTGTGAATGATGAAAGGAATTAATAAATTGCTACACCGAGTGTACCTGCCAATAAACTACAGCTCGTCCTGCCCATAATAAAACTAGTCTATATAAAAAATAAATGATCAGTGAGAATGTGGCAATTATTGCAGTTCATGTTGAATGTAATGAAGACAGATTAACTCACGACTACCTCGCTCACTAACTGACTCACTCCCTCAAACACTCACTAGCAACTAACTAACTAGCTACCTAGTTAGTTAGTACGTAAGATTACTTACTTGTGCAAGATATGTCGTAAGCCTGCAAAACGATATAGCCCCGCCCCTGAATGAAAAAAAATAAGTCTCTACCAGAAGTGTGTCAGAAGGCACTTTCCAATCTGATAGTGGACAGGGGTTAGCTCAAACAGGGTGTCTGTTATCCTAGAAGTTAGCCTTGTCAATGAAATAGTGCTGAAATTGTGCTAACTTATGAGGGGAGCCACTAGACACATGTACACAATGTCATTTCTGAAATATATCAGCAGTTGGCGTAAGAGAGAGAGTCGGAAATTTGTTTTTATTCATGACAAATTAGGGAATGATTTGACTTGACGATCGCTCACTACTTCCAAAGACTACAAATGAAGAGGTACGCTAGCGCATTTGGATCTCATAGCCCATCTTCTTACTATTTCGGAAAACTAATCTCCTCGCTATATATGCCAGTAAATATTCAGATAGACAATCAAATGTTTGATTAGTGCGCATGTGTTGCTGGAGAGACCACTAGAGAGCAGTGAGCAGAGCTCACTCTTGATTGACTAGAAATGTGATAATGGTCCCACTATGTGGTTGCGGTTCTTTTTCAGCTTGGCTGTTGCAGCGTTCGACTTCCAGTTCTGGGCTAGTAATAGGGTGGGGGACGGCTAAGGCCACACATTAAGACAGATTGACAGGGAGGAACATTTTGACATTTATTTCATGTTTTCCTTCTACATTATTATTTTCATAATTTGTTTTGAACAGTTAGACAGTTTAGTTAAAGATGTACCATTATCTGCTATCTGCTTTCGTTTTCGTTTTCGTAACGTAACGTTTTTGAAAACATGTCAGTTCAGTTCCACGATTGGTTGCTTCTGGAGCATTCAATTCCATTAGATGAAGAAGGAGAACAAAAATCTGAGAAAATTTGTTCACTGGCATTATTGTAGTTCTTAACCTTGAGTCTCCAAGGCCCTGCTCTAGATATGACTGTTTTTCTCAGAGTAATGTGTTTACAAAGAACAACTCAAGTATGTAAGATAATAAGACATTTTAATTTGTTGTTTTTTTCTCTTTTTTTCTTTAACATATTTCTGTTAACCTTGCATGCCCCCAAAGCCTTTTTTCAGCTTCATGGAATTAAAAAGATTTATACAGAGGGTTGTAGAGACTGAAATGAGACTGAAAATTCTAATTGATAGCACTTACACATAGCCTTCACCCTCAAAATACAGCAGGCATAGCACGGAGAATGGCCTATCTAATTGTACTTGGATAAGCCACACTCCACTTCTAGCAACAATGTATTAACAACCCCCACATTTCATTCTCTATTCAACATGGATGTGGTTTTGTTATAAACAAATATTACCACAAAACTCCAACCAGAAACATGTGGTCCAACAAAATGAACACAGTTCACATTGCTAAGAGGTGAAAAACAAGTCGCTTAAAATTATGTTTGGTTTTCATCAGTGGAGGAGCCAGAGGGGTGGCCGGGGTGGCACTGGCCACCCCTGGAACCCGATTGGCCACCCCAGGTGCCACCCCTCCCGCGTTCGAACCCCCCCCCCCCCCCCCCCCCGTCGACAACGTGCCACCCCTTGAAAAAAAGTCTGGCTCCGCCACTGGTTTTCATCTTTAATTGTTTTTCCTTGTATTCAAAATTATTTTACAAGGCATCATATTAAAGCTAAGTAAATCACTACGGAAGAAACTAGATTTGAGTTAATGGTCCCCTTATGTAAATCCGTCTTTCACATCTTTGCATCTCATCTTTTTGTGTTCCTGCACACCCCAAGCTCATAAGTAGCAACAGCCACATGAAGCCCCACAATGAATCTGCACAGCTGTGCAGAATCTGGCCGTCCTTAGGAACTCCACTGTCAGTCTTGAAAGGTATCTTACCAGGGGGTCTTTCTAATTAAACTGGTGCCCAAACCCAGGCTGGGGGAAGATATTGCATCTGCTATGCAAAGTGTCTCGAAATCCTCCAGATTCCCATCTGCAGAACTTTTCATCTGGCCTTCATCGAGGGGAGGCTTGGGAGAATGCCTTTATATATTTCATAATCCCACCTAGCCTCCATCTAAACTTATCCATATTTCATGAACCGTTCTCGAGGTGGGAAATTGTCAGAGACTAATCCACCACTGGATATTTAGTCCCAGATTAAAATTATTCGCCTGGGTGCCTCAGAATTCTGTTCCTATTGATTGTCTGGGCCCGAATAAAAGGGTGTGGTAAACATTTTCCCATGCATTTCTGAAGTGGAAACCATGCGCCAGCCATGCAAATAGCATGGTTGTCACAGGCTGCAGTGAACAGTTGACAAACCTCTAGGCTCAACGTTGTGTGCCAACGTTTTTTCCGTCAAAACGTGTCCTCGCGGTGGGAAGATATATTTTTTTCCAAAACCTGTTACCTACACCCCTCTTGTGAACAACACAACTCCTGTGCAGAAATGAAAAAAAGGCGCGGACCCCGTAACACCAAACACAAGTCAAACGCGAAGCAAAAAAAAAAAAAGATCCCTCAAACTATCCTGAAAGAGACGCCACCTTCGAGTTACTTCAAATCCTCATAGCTGTCACTTACAGATGGCTCGGGTTCTGCTCTGAGCATCACACTCAGGTGCGAATCAATCCATTGTTGCCAGAGCAGGAAGCTCCAATGGGTGTTTGCTCCCCTCCACGTCAACGCTGCGCTGCAACGGTGATAAAAAAAAAATAGAGAGGGGGGGGGGAGATGTGTTGATGCATGCCAGATAGAAAATAAAAGCCTAACTGCAATAGGCTAAAAATAAAAAAGCCATCCCAGCATTGGAAGTGAGAAGCTAATGTTGTAAAGGTAGATTCCTAGCCCCCATCTGCCAGAGAGTCAAGAGACTAATTCATCGCAGCTGAAGTTGTAGGGGTCATAATGTCGAAATGTATTGAGTGTTGATCACAAGCTTAGCCTAACATCCTGATCACACTATATTTTCTATCAACCTTCTCAACTCGAAATGTTAGCCGGCAGAGTGAAATATTTATCAGTTAGGAAATAGAAAATAAATTAAATATTCACAAAAGCTTGAACCAAGAAAGATTCTGGATAGTATATGGCACATTTAAATGCATAAGAAACAGCAAACTGTTTATTTTGAGCACTCCTCTCTGTAGGTATTGGATTATTCATGGAAATATGTATTTGTTTTGTTTTTTTTCTCAGCTGTTTATGGCGATCATTCTGCGGCAGATTGCTATTCAGTGGACGGCAGCTAGATGATCGGGTCTGTCAGAACAAGGCCTTTTCCTCTCCAAAGATTATCCCATCTATGAAGAATCTGGCAAATAAACAAAGGAACAGGTGGTTGGTGGCTCACGAGCCAAGGAAATAATTCCAGTTCCACAGCGCACGGATCAGATTCGTGTCTGTTTGATCCGGGTCCCAAGGTTCCTCTCTCTCTCTCTCTCTCTCTCTCCTCTCTCTCTCTCTCTCTCTCTCTCTCTCTCTCTCTCTCTCTCTCTCTCCTCTCTCTCTCTCTCTCTCTCTCTCTCTCTCTCTCTCTCTCTCTCTCTCTCTGAGTGTGGGTGCTAACGATACTCTGTAGGCCTTCCTCTACCCTCTCTACACCAAAAATATATCAAAAAGTACCTGTTGCTGGAACAAATGAGGCTTTCCCATTGTGCGTGAAAAAATATACAGAGCTCCAATAGATATCAACACGGTTATTGTTGTGTATTGTGGAGAGAGGAGACTCGCCTTTCATCTCAGAACCCAGCATGGGATAATATTCGTCCCACAGATGACACAAAATAATGTTGTCTAAACTGGTGAGGCCAGACTGAATTGATGTCCAGAGTCTGTTGCTATACGGTGTGAGGTTTGTGTATTGAGAGGTACACACCAATATCACAACAGCAACAGAGGGCCAGAATCAACAAGCTATCGTAAGGTTAAAAGGATCCATCTAGATATGGCCTACTGCTGTGATTTGTACCTTGCCATGATGAGGATTTATGTCTGCAATAGCTGAATCGCAGACTAGCTAATTTAGCGAGTTCAAGATTAAGTCACTGAAACCGGCTTTTCAACAGAGTATCGCTTTCATATGGAGGATTTACCACTAAGTGAACCGTATTAGCTGCCAACTGTTGACTCGTCTTCCTAAGCTGAAAGACCCAAATATTGTAACGTTGCGGGTCCCTGGTGCTGGCTGTACCTGGACAACCAACCTTGCACAATGGAGACCTGATCCCAGGAGGTCGGGGTTCCTATAACCTATAGCGAAAATGCCACCGCGGTGGTAGCGGCGCGTGTTGTGCTGTTGATTCCCTGAAGGGGAATGGGTTATAATGAGCCCCCCAGCGATGGCTTCCCAGCCTTAAGCCTCCATGTGCAAGGAATCTGTTTTAAGGCCTTTTCCTCCATATGTGCAATTCCCTTACTGATCATAACTCATACCGAGCCCAGACTTCCATGGAAAATATCCGATATCCCCCACAGCCCACGGTAGGTAGGTGGGGGTGGGGGGACTCATCTAAATTTAAAAATCGTCATCCTTGGAGATTGGAATTCCCAAGTGGATTGAGCATGCCCTGGAATTCTGATGAATCAAGTTCTACTTTGAATACCTTGAGACTCATTCAAATCTTATCAAAGGTAGCGCGCAGATAACCCCATGTGAGCGAGAAGAGAACAAACAATACCAACGGGATGAGATTATTCAGAGGAGCTGTGCTGTTTTTCACAAAAATTCTAAACTTTTTAACAAAAGAGGCGATTCAGAGCCTTTAAAACTGTAATGCTTGCTGTTTTCTCCCTCATTCTCCTCCAACCTTGTTTGTTGGAAATATATGTGTATTTATTCACAGCAATCACTGTACAGAAAAGGGAAGGGAATGTACTGACTGGCAGCCTCATCTTAATTTCATGTTGAAGACCAGCAGCTAAGAGGGGGCCAGGAATGTCAAAAGCCTTGAAACAGGTCTCGGTTTTTGAAGTAGAAAAGTAATTTACCATTACAAACTGAAATGGTAGCCCATCTTTTTAGTCAATCTTTTCATGAAAAATGTTGGAGGCAAAACATAAATGTCTTACAGGATTATGTGATTTACATGTTCAAGGTTGTGTCAGATTTTAAAGGTAAGAAGTACAAGTATGTATATATATATATATATATATATATATATATATATATATATATATATATATGTGTGTGTGTATGAAGGAATGACTGTATGTATGTATGTATGTATGTATGCATGTGTGTATATATGTATGTGTGTATATAGATGCACTTTGGGATAGATGAGTGGAAAGGTAGGTAAGGTAGGCAAGTTTCAGTATGTATTATGCATGTGTGTATTGATGAATGGAATCATTGATGGATTTTTCATGACGTCTAAATCAATAAAATGTTTTTTTGTTTGTGTTGTGGACAGATGACCCAAAGGCTGGTTTTAGAGGATATTCAAAGTTAGCCTTGACCAGTGGGCAGATTACTCACCAAGTTAATTATGATCAGTTGAGTGACTGGTAATGACTGCTAGTTTTAAAACTACAAGTTTTAACATTCTTATATATTCTTATATATATAGTAAGATCAAATCATAGACCAAGCTTTAACAATGGTATGACACTTCTAATAATACTACTGCACTGTAATAACATTGAAACTTCAGCTGATTACAAATAATTACGATATGCTCCAGAATACATATGAAGGAAATATCATTGTGTGTGTGTGTGTGTGTGTGTGTGTGTGTGTGTGTGTGTGTGTGTGTGTGTGTGTGTGTGTGTGTGTGTGTGTGTGTGTGTGTGTGTGTGTGTGTGTGTGTGTGTGTGTGTGTGTGTGTGTGTGTGTGTGTGTGTGTGCATGCGCGCTAGTGTTTTGTGTGTGAGTGTGTGTGTGTGTTCATGTGCCTATGTGTGACTATTTAGAAAACCTCAATAGGGATGCTTTCAGATGATTTTTAGCAAAGCACTAATTGCAGTTTAGCACTTATTTATAATCTCTTCTTTGCACTTTTCGGGGCATTTGTTTTGGCTTAACATTGTTTACTTTCGGGTATGTGTGTGTGTGTGTGTGTGTGTGTGTGTGTGTGTGTGTGTGTGTGTGTGTGTGTGTGTGTGTGTGTGTGTGTGTGTGTGTGTGTGTGTGTGTGTGTGTGTGTGTGTGTGAGTGTCTATGTTCACATGTGTGTTTAATTCTGTGTGTGTGTGTGTGTGTGTGTGTGTGTGTGTGTGTGTGTGTGTGTGTGTGTGTGTGTGTGTGTGTGTGTGTGTGTGTGTGTGTGTGTGTGTGTGTGTGTGTGTGTGTGTGTGTGTGTGTGTGTGTGTGTGTATTCATGCACGTGTGCGTGTGTTCATAGATCTGACACCGAAACGGCAAGCCTGGCAGCAGTATTATTTATGAAATTCCCATCAGATTGCGAATCATGAAAAATAAATGAACCAACTGGGACTAACTCATTGTGAACATTAAATCATCACTATGATAATGCATTGCTTTAAGTGCCTAAAAGATGACAATTACCAATAATATTAACAAAATATGACATATATTGTAATATAGCAGTTCAAGTTTAATTAAAAAGGTTGAAGTGAACCTTTTGAGCTATAGGTCTATGTAACTAAGATGTGAATGTTTATGTGCTTTTTTGCTTGTTTGTTCTCTCTTGATCCTCTTCAGCAAATATGAGAATATCTCCTCATATCACTGGACACGGTTTTATGTGGATAGAAAGCCTTTTCTTTATTTAGTGCTTGATTATATTATCAAAACCCCAACTTCCATATGGAACAATTAAAATATAATTTTTTTAATTATTCTGATTTGTTTTTCATTGGAACTATCAGAAAAATATGAAATATAATTTATTTATTCAATTTATTTAATTATGCCCTATAGGCCTAATAATACATTGTCATAATACTGGAGGTGAAGTAGACATACTGCAAGGAAATAAATTTTTATAATATTATAATATAATAATATTATATATATATATAATATTACATATATTGATATATAATATTAATAAATTGTCTGTTTTTGTGAAATCCTATAAATATTTCTGTTGCAGTAGTAAATTGCACGTTACCTAGCTAGATGATTAAGAGCGAATGAATAATAAACTCAGGACGCACATCATAATCAAAAACAATGTTTGCTATATAATAATGATTAAACCTTCAATATGTTATTGTCAATTGTCTTAATTTATCAAAAGTTATTAGTATTTTGATTGAAGGACGCAGAAGGCTGTGTTTATGTAAAAGGTTATCTTGCACATCATGGGTTCTTGGAGGTCTGAGTTTATGCATTCACACAATCAGTGTTCTTTAAGGGCATTTCTTCTCCAACAACACACCCATTCCCCCCTAAAATTGACATCCTCTCATACTACAGCGTTTAAAACTCTTCACAGGAAATTCATTTAGGATTTTTCTGGTGTGATAACAGCAATGACAACGTGATAATCTGCTTACTCTTTTGACGTTTTTTTTCCAAAATGACTTATGCTCAAGTGTGCTTACTGGTAGACTGCGGAGACTGGGGAATCAAACCCAGTAGCTTCCAGCTTGGACTCAAACACCTTATAGCCACTACACCTCCTCCCAGCAAGAAGTCAAATAATGTACAGAATGTTTATGGACAATACTGTACCTGAACTCCTACGTCTCTGTGTCTCTGTGTTTCTGTGTTTCTGTGTGTCACTCTCTCGCTCTCGCTCTCTGGTTCCCATTTTACCCATTCTTTCCGAAGCAGCGTTAAACCAGGACGACTGAAACGACACACACACAGTAATCTGGAATACGACATCAGATCACTGTGTGAATGAATGATGGTGATTTTCCGCCATTTTTCCGCCATAATACAGAAATCGTCGCTAATGTTCATCAGCGGCGTTCCAACCCAAACAGCTACAGAGTGATTCATGATGGCCTGAGTAAACGCAGGCAAACAGTGATGTTCCAGCACAGACGAGCTGTAAATCATCCACTGAATGGCATATATTGGTTGCCATCGAGTGAGAAGTGTCCATAACTGTTGGATCCTTTGATAAAGTCACGCCTGTCTCAGGTGTTGCTCGGCTGACAGTGAACATTACAGGCTGAATGAGACTCAGGGTGTTTTCCTCCTGCTCTGACATTATGGGCCATGTCAGAAACATCTGGGCTGCGCTTCCATTTTGTAAAAAACAAATTTTGGTTGATTTGGAGGACTTCATTTAAATGTATAATCACTGTAATAAAATGTTTTATTTATCTTCCCTCAGACAATATTTCAGTAGACCGAGAGCACATCATTTCCGACCTAAATAGGCTCATTTAAATATAATTTTTTTTACCGTGGAAGAACCTGTTTTCTTAAGAATTGTATTTTTATTTTATACTATGTCGTACGATCAGACGATAATATCGTTGACTTTGCTAGGAAGTCAGATTCAAAACATAACATCTCTACATTGGTGCTTGAATGCCATCCCCTCTTCTAAAACCCCTTACTCTCTACTCCAGCACGGCGGGGGGACCAAAGCCTGGAGAGAGACAAATGAAGTCTATCAGGAGGCTGGATAAGATTTCTCTGACACACCGCAACCTTGGTCCAGTAAGAATATCTCTGTATCCTGTTGACACGCGATCCTCCCAATCTATTTGGGACGGCTCATCTGACTGAACTCTAAACAAGTGCTTTCAAGCTGCATCATCCATCACTTTCACCCCGCAGTTTGAGGGCTATGGATGACATGTCACAAGCACAACAGCGGCTTCGCTAGCTAGATGTCACTGTGTGTGTGTCACACAGAGCCTGGCGCAAAACCTTTTTCCATTTTTGTTTCCCCTTTTCTTTTCCTTTTTCTTTTTTTCTGCATACTAATTCTGTGGAGTAGGTGTTGACAAACGCTAAGGCGCTATAGGTGTCAAGGGAAGCTAATCGCATGCCCTAGTTGGCATGACAGCTGTTAATGAACATCAATCACAGGTGAGCGTTTGTGTTTGTGCGCGTTGTCGTCGATAGAGTTGAGCGCCGCAGAAGCGGTATGGCAGCAGCGGCAGAGGCAGCCGCACCGCACGGCTCCACCGTCTAAAGACAGAAAGTGTTTGGGGCCAAATCTGTCTTTGTTTGTGATGATGGTGTGCTACCAGCGCAGCACTTTCTGCAGATGGAGAGGTTCAGTAGATAAGTGATGAAAAGAATTCTCTGAGCACCACTGTTACGGCTCTTTGAACTTTTTTTTTTTCTGTCTTATTTTACGTGATTGCCGCACAAAGACTCCCTCACTCCTTCCTCCTAGACAACGGTCGGGGGAATTCTGCTGATTTGTTCACTTTTGGATGTTTTTTTTTTTCCGGGGGCGGAATAACCAGAAAGTATGGTTACTTTTCACAGGATATAGATCATAAAATAATTATTATGGAAACAAATAAAATATATAGATATTTACACAACAGAAATCAAAAACAGAAATCAAAAAAATTTCACTGTTCTAAACAAAGATATTTTTGTTAATTGTATATATTTGTAATCAAGGCTGTTTAGAATTACTGGGTGAACATTAGGTTTGAAAATAAATCCATTTGTCTAACTATAAATCACCTACGACTCACCTCCACAATGTCAACATCTGTGAATTTGGATAGCGATCTTTCCATAATGACTTCCCCCATTACTGTACTGATAGCTATCTGTGTGTCTTTGAGAATCCATTTTGACTTTCAGGCATACCGAACTCATGTTTTTGCTGTTGGGCTCTAATTGCAGCTGCTGACTGCTACCCCTGCCTGATTTTGTACTCGGAAATGGCCTATTTGAACACTTTCAAAGACTGGAAGACAGAGTGATGATGGTTTCATTTGGGATTTGTTACAGGTAATATATAGATACTTTTAAATAAATGATAAAATAAAAAAATTAAAATAATATACAAAATATCTTCATATATATTCATATATAGCCTAAGTTGTACAGTTGTACCATTTGAAGATGTACAATCCATTATGAGTAGGGCCTACACCCAAACAAAATGACCTCTATATCATGCAATCTATCTAATCTAAAAACATTACAATTGTAAGCAACAAATTCAATCAACTGGGGAAAGTTTTCTTTCTCATAAGCAAACACACATAAGCCAGGGATGATATTGTGATTCTGAGAAGCACTGTTTACCTCTGGTAATTAGCACTGCATAAAATAATGTAGTAGATTGGAACATTCAGACTTTAAACATACTATATAAAGTGCACTCCAGTCAATTGGCTCTCTTGAAAGAGCATTTTAAATGATAGGACTATATAGGACTGATCTGTGTACTGAAATACTCACATGGGATTCTGCTACACAGAATGGTTTGGTTTGTATGGTTTGTTATATGGTTTGTCCTTGATTTGATTTCTGAAAGCCAACCCATTAGTGAAGGTTGACCAGGGCAGTGTGGTCTAACCAGGCGATGTTTCTATGATGAGCAGAGATTAATATGTGCAAGTTGATGTATGAATGCTAAACACTCAAGGTTTTGAAGTATTGTCAAGGTTTTCGACGATGGCTACAGTAGGTGGTAGGTCTTGTCAAACGTCCACATCATTAGCATTTAATAACTCCTTGATGTCAGTCATAACTGTAAAGCAAGGAAAATGTGATGGTAGTTTGGCTCAATGCGCCTACAGGTGTTTCCATGGTACTATTCCAAAGAAATCTGTCAATACCTGCTAATGGAGATATCAGTGGTGGAAAAAAACATTGAAGTACTTTAACAAGATATATTTAACTCAGTCAAATATGTGCACACATACTCAGCAGCGCTGCGCATCATGGGAGCTGTGATTGTTAGCGTAAGAGACAAGTCAAAGTCATCTAAATCAAATAACCTATCACCGGCCCACCTATCAGGGCCTGACTCAAGGCAGCTCATTTGAATTGGATCTGTAATACGGTCATCTCTTAGGTCATCTGTCACACACCGGCCTCATTGGTATACAACACTCACACACTAATCTATGTCCATGTCCTGAACAACATCACAATGCACAGAGACGGAGGGCCCAGGGACCACTGTTGGGGTCTGTATTTACAATGTAAGGAAAGTGTTGATACAAAAAGAATAATTAATACATCATCTACTGTAGATCAAACCAAAAGTAAGGAAACAGGCTCATGTTCATTATGGAAGTTTGAAAAAGGCCATTGTAGAGCATATTATGATGCCCATTCAAGGACAAAACGATGAAATGAAGTTATATTTGTTACTATTCCACAGAGAATAAGATTTAAAAAAAGGAAGTCAAGGCCTTTGCCTCGGTTGGAATATCATAAAACAAGTGAAGGAAGTTAAGGTATAATGGGTTCACATCTGTGTTCTCTGTAATGTTCTAGCTAGAGAGTTTAATTGTTGTAAATGTCACCTGAGACACTGAGTGATGAAATAATGACAACCTTTTTTTGTTGTGTTGTTCTTTCCCACAATTGAGTGAGCAGGATGTTTGTGGGGTGAACCATATGTGCACTTTGCTCCCAAGTGACCTCCCCCTCCCACAATGTTCAAACAAAGGAGAGGACATCTTAGAAACTTAGAAGCTTACGATACCAAACAAACACACCATTTCATAATGTTAGCATTCAGCACTCATTTTGGATAAATGCTCAGAGTGAGTAAGGGAAATCTACTGCCAAAAACAACAAGTAAAATCAGGACTCTAAGTGATGAATTTAGCTTGCTGTGACACTGATTAAATTATTGGACTTAAAATGCATGCAATGAATACAAGTATGGACAGAAATACTTGCTAATTAAAATGTTATTGAGTAGGTCAGATTGTGAGACAGAAAAATCCATTTGTTTCCATTAAGACACTAACTGTATCTACTTACATGTCAAATATTTGATTAATTTTCCCATGTCATATGACACCCTCTTCCATTCGTAATGCACTGTGAGGAGCTCTGTGCAGTAACAGCATCTACCAAGGCTTGTGCTTTATTCTGAATTACTATCGCAATGATGAAAAAGACGCTAACAGAAAACCACTTAATCTCAATGTTACATCTTTGTGAGGTGGCGAAAGACAAGAGTGAGGCATAGAAGTGGAGCAGACATCCCTGTTAGTAGACTGGTTGATAAGATGGAAGACGATGTAATGAGAATGTAATTTCAATAAAATGCTCCATGCTACCTTTCAAAGTGTGACAAAATATGTTCTTGAACAAATGAGTCACTTAGCCACTGTCTTATAACATTTAGGTATGGAATATAAAAAAATAAGCCAACACTGTTTCAAGGAACACTATCTGACATTTGCTGTATCCTGTATGTAAATGTCAGCATGTGTACCCTTTTCCAGAAATAATCAAATAAATGAGCCAACGTTAACTATCAGGCTGCCACTATGAAATATGATCTGGCCTGTGATGTTGATATTGTGGTTGCCGTACATTTTGGTACGACTTCACGTAAGATGCGAGACATTGCTTCTAAAAGAACACAGGAAAACCCATTCAAGGATAACAAATGAAACAAATTGAGATCTTTCAAGGAGTCCCTGTTTTAGTGATAAAACAATGTCTTGACATTTAACTTTTATTTGTTTTAAAAATAAAATCTGAAATTGAACTGGATAACAGTATGGTGCTATAAATACTAATTTGAATTTGAAGAATGCCTGAACTACAGTTTTTAATACAAAGGCTTACATTGTTAAAATCTGTTATGAGAATGTTCAGTTGCATGACCCTCTTCAAAGGGGGGAGAGTAGCAGAGCTGGAGCCGTTTTTAAAAGCAGTGGAAAAACCTGACACAAAAGAAGCCATAAAACATTCAACATCATTCAACTCTAGCCTCAATGTGTGTGAGAAAATATGACATTGAAAACAACATGGGAATGTCGGTCAGGGAAACACGCTTCAGGAAATCTGTTTGAATGGAATAAAAGGTGTGTGTGTGTGTGTGTGTGTGTGTGTGTGTGTGTGTGTGTGTGTGTGTGTGTGTGTGTGTGTGTGTGTGTGTGTGTGTGTGTGTGTGTGTGTGTGTGTGTTAATAACAGAACAACTCTGTAAAAAAATTTAATCATACAGTTCCATAGACTCGCCAAGGATTAGAGAAATCAATCTTTTTGATGGACAAAAGTTTAAATTAATAAATAGTTCTATCAGCCATTGAGTCAATGCCCTGAAACAGCAGTGATTCCAATATCAAACAATGACAATTTATACAAAGTATAAACAAAGTATATGAATGAATGTACAACCGTTGTCTAAAAGTTGGAAAAATTGCCTTAAGAATCTGCATGACAGAGAAAATGTGAATGTCAGTATGATTGTATGAGATCTGCGATCAGTGGAAGAGATGTGGTAAGTTGTTCCTTCAATCAAAAACACTGAATCAACTTTAACTCCTCAAGTGTCTGGCTTTGATTTATAGTCATGGAAAATACAGCCCATTTCATATGATTTGGTGGTTACCCCATTTCACATTTTTTCATCAAATCATATTCTCAGGCCATATCTGTAAAATTGAGAAATCATCAGAGCTGAAGTGGTGGAATATTGGAAGTTCAGCTTCATCAGCAGTCTGTGCTGCTGAAATGAGAGACGCCGCCTCTATCTCTCGCCCTCTCTCCCACTGTTCTCGCTTTTTTTTTCTTTTCACTTTTTCGCCATCTTTCTCCCCATCTTTCGTTCTCTTCGCATCTCTCGCTCTCTCTCGCAGTCTTTCTTTCATTCAAAGGCCATATTTAATCTGCGGCGTTGAGTTGTCACTTTAGTCTACCGATAGACGGAAGCAAGAGGTTCACTCATGTAAGATAAGTTCATTACACAAACGCACCACTTTTAAACCTTTGCCATGTCATTAAAAAAAGCCATTTGCGTTGCCGCACAAGGAGGTGCTTGGTACAATTGGGTGTGATTCTGGAATTCAGCGGCACCAAATCTTAATGTCTTGCTGATGAAGGTAACACGTGCTATATATCTACGCAGAATTATAATTTAAAGACTTTTAGAGTGAGCCTTCCCTCTTCACAGCACAAAACATAATTGAGTCTTTATCTATCTTTATTGCATGAGTTGGGGTGTCGCTAATACCTCCTACAGTACCACCTATAGGGGCCAATATGTGCTTCCAGGATAGCTGGGATATGGTTAGCATCTCATTAGTTTTTACTTACACTCATATCAATAATATGTAATTAAATTGATACACTATTGATCACCATAGAGTCATTTTGCATGGGAATTAATCAGTGAACTGCTGTGGCATGCAAATCCGAGGCCCGATTTCACTCTTGCGGACTGCATATTCTCATAAGTGGAGTGCAATGTAATATGCAATCCGCTGATGGCTTATTAAGATCCGTTCAGTCATTTAATCTCACGCTGTGGTCAATTATACCTCTCCAGAGTGGCATTGCAGCTTAATTTGATATAAACAAAACAACAGGCAGCAAAGCCGTGGTCATGGTGGAAGATGATACAGCCCATCCTTCTCTCTGTCAGTGTCTCTCTCTCTCTCTCTCTCTCTCTCTCTCTCTCTCTCTCCCTCTCTCTCCCTCTCTGTCAGTGTCTCCCTTTCTCTTTCTCTTTCTCTCTCACTCCCTCCCTCTGTCTCTCTATCTCTGTCTTCGCTGTCCACACATGAGTCTGCATGACTGCAGACAGATCCAGCAGCCTGACTGCCCACTCCTCTGGGGTTGGTAGTGGTGTGGGGGGGGGGGGGGTGGAGGGCTGGGGAGGGGAGTGTGCGCTGTTGTTTGTAAACAACAAATAATATTAATTTCACACTGGACACCTTCCTTGGATCGATGCTTATCGACCCGGCAATCAGTTGTCTTTATGGGTTGTATATGTTCTGGATGTAACGGCTCATGGTTTATGGAGGGAGACAAGCACAACACCAGTGAATGTGTCACGCCCGCAAATGAGCCTCATGTTTCCTTATAGAGGTCTCACTCCGGGCTCTCTCTCGCGCTTTCTGTGTAGTCTCTCCCTCTTTCTCTCGCTCACTCAGTGTTCTCTCTCTTCCTCCCTCTCCCTCTTCGCTCTCTTTCTATCCCTCTCTCACTCAGGGTTCTCTCTCTCCCTCCCCCTCCCTCTCCTGTTCTCTCTCTCTCTCTCTCTCTCTCTCCCCCTCTTCCCCTCTCCTCCTCTCCTCCTCTCCGACTCCCTCTCTCTGTGGGCTCTCTCTCTCCGCCTTCCCCGCTCGCTCCCTCCATCTCCGGCTCCCTCTCTCTGATGCAGCTGATCATTAAACATAGTTGGGGTTGGTGGGATGGCAGCGGCGGTGGGCCAGGCGGGGGGAGGCGGAGGAGGGGAGGGGGCAGGGAGTGTGGTTTTATGTCTCCCATGTATGATGGATCGTAGGAGGACAAGCTGCCTGCGGTCTCTGGATACTCGCTGCTGAAACGCGAGCCGGTGGCGTGGAGAAAATTAATTACGAATCAAACCACAAATCAACGAACAGCCCAACGTGTCGGATCCCCCAAAGAGCTGTGACTGTTGGTTAAACTTTGACTGGAGAGAGAGAGAGAGAGAGAGAGAGAGAGAGAGAGAATATTGGGGCGGGTGGAGGCGACAGAACACGCCTTCCTTGCGTCCTATCTTCAAACACATGCGCATTAACATCACTTAATGTTGTCCCGCGCTAATAAGCGCTCCTCCTTGTAAACACGTCATATTTACAGAGGTAACACGGGGCTTCGGGTGCCATCTTGGTGTTGTCCAACAAATCACGCTCCGGGAGCCTTTCTGGAGCCGCTGACAGCTCCTCCTAGACGCCCTAGCAGGTGATAGCGCTGCCACGTCAGCCCAGGCAGAATGATTTGAACAAATAGTGGGAGAGAGAGAGAGGGGGGAGGGGAGAGGGGGGAGAGAGAGGGAGGGGGGGGGAGGAGAGAGAGAGAGAGAGAGAGACAGAGAGAGGGAGAGCAAGAGAGAGATGGGTGAGAGAGAAAAGAGCGACAGAAAGGGAGAGAGAGAGAACGAGAGAGAGATGGAGAGAGAGCAAGAGAGAGATGGGGTGAGAGAAGAAGAGAGAAAAGAGGGGGAGAGAGAGGTTGAGAGAGAGAGAGATAGAAAGGGGGAGAGAGAGAGAGGTGGAGAGAGATAGCGAGAGAGAGATGGGGTAAGAGAAAAAGGGTCAGAAAGGGGGAGAGAGAGAGAAAGATGGATGGGTGAAGCAAAATAGAGACAGAAAGGGGGAGAGAGAGAGGGGAGGGGAGAGAGAGAGAGAGAGAGAGCTCTGCTCTTCAACTTTAAAAAGAAACCCGCAAAAAAACGTCTACTGCTAACCGGCCACTTCACACAACACTGTTGAATGGGGAAACTGAATTTCAATAATGGAAAAAACAAAAGAATGGACGCGAACAGCCTGCGGAATGGTAGGTGAGGACAATGGGTGATTTTGAACCACCCCACAAATGAGCCGGGCTGAGTCACTCCTTCGCTCCCTCTCGCTGGTGGAACCAGGCTGGATTTTTTTCCTTTCTTTCCATTACTGTTCGATGTCCAATTGGGCATAATCACAAACTAAGGATATCCCAATGGCTTATTTCTCGGTGTACTATTGTGTGTGTGTGTGTGTGTGTGTGTGTGTGTGTGTGTGTGTGTGTGTGTGTGTGTGTGTGCGTGTGTGCGTGTGTGCGTGCGTGCGTGCGTGCGTGCGTGCGTACTGCTCCCTCACTGAACGTGACATTGACCTTTAGCAAGGGAAGCCTGATATACGGACAGCTTAATGAGTCTGTGTAATGTCCCTGCTCTATGGGTGGAGTCATCTATCTAAACAAACCATAATTAGCAGGATAGGTGGTAATCCACTTCTTCTATTCTGATTATCCAGTTGACGGGGGAGTGTGAATGTGAGTGCACACAGGCTATACAAAGACGGAAAACATATATACTCACTCCCACACACACACAATTTTTACAAAAACACATACACGCACACACACATAGACTTGCGTACACACACACACACACACACACACACACACACACACCTGTAAACTGTTTGAGGTGGCATAAACTGTATAGTTGGTAGTTTCACGGTCAAAAGAGTGTATTTTGGTTTTTGAAGGTGATAAAGGCTACACATAGTTTGGTATATATCTTAGTTTGTTCTTTTTTGGTCATATAATCTTTTTTCAACTGCCATTCTTGGTTTGCTGAATTATACAACATGCAGATTATATTTTTTCAAAACGAAATGCAAAGTAAAGCAATGCAAATGGATTTTATGATCAAAGTACATACAGGCCTGCATATTTTACATGATATGCAGATATATTACAAAAAAATATCAAAAGAAAACAATGTTCCCGTCTTTCTGCATTGACAACACCTTTGTCATTCCAAACATGTACTGTTTTTTGAAGGTGGTGGCAAAATGAGCGTGTGATCCATTCCCCACATAGAATCCGTGCCTGGTTTTGCTGCTCGGCTGGCCACGCCGTACCTAGTCCGACTCTCATCACTCTAGCATTGCTGTGCAAGCAGATGTTCTCGCTCTCTTTTGTCAGAATATACATTTTATTCATTGGGATAAGGCATTATTTCGAAAGCAACCAAGAATTTGGCGACACAGGGTGAAATTGCCTGCGACCTGCCCGCAAGTGCATCCCGAACGGTCGCAGATAATTAAGAGACTGAAACACGAGGCAAAGAAGAGTGCCCGTTCCTTTATTTACCACACCTGTGATGCGTTGTTCGGAGCAACGGAGACGCACGACGGGGATACAGATGGCCAAGACAGGCGAGGAGGATACGTGTTAAGGAGAGCAAACTCATTCTAGATGCGTTGTGAGACGGCTTAGGTGCGACAGAGGACGCCCTTCGGACCAAGAGACCAAATTTACAATATTTTCTCTCCTCCCGGTTTTGCGAAAAAACTTCAATTGTGAAGTGGTGAAAAAGATGATACCGTTATCACCGGGCCCCTTTGTCCGCTGTAGATCCACTTCTACGCTGCTGATGCTCTGCTGGATCTTCACTGGCTTCACCTGCACTGGTGAGTTTATTAAAACGCCTATGTGAAGAGACACACACGCCTGTTTCCAGAGGTTTTAACGGAGAATATATGTGAAACAGGCGTTTCAAGTTTTGCCTTATGATGCTTTTAGGGGATGTTGGAGTCGATGGGTCCTGCATGAAGCACCACGATGTGTCCGTAATGGCTTTAATGAGACTATGGAAGCTCCCACATGTCCGAACTACTCACATCTTCAAGGTTACATATAAGTGTTTTTGACATGAAAAGCAAGGTTAACGCGGCTCCGCTGTGCGTCCTATTGCAAAGGAGTGCAATTCTGAGTTGTTTTGCGAGAGTGCCGTGGTGTCTGTGCTTTTGTGTTTCCATATGCATAGAAATAGCTAGTTACGACTGGGATGGAAGTTAAAGTAACCACAAGAGAATGAGCCACCCACCCTGCAGACTGGGATCTAAGCATTTTATTAACGAGACGGTGAGCGTCTGGGGTCAATCTTCAGTGTTCGTTTCACTGCGGTTATAACAGGCGTAGCGCCTCATCAGTGGCGTTTGTAACACGTTATCGCTTTGTTTGCCTGCGTTGAACCGGACGGACCCACTCGCCGAAGCTTTTATGCGGTCTTGCAAAGCGTCTCCACTGATGTGCCCGCTACCACAATCATTCAACTTATCGTTTCTTCCCGCTGACCGCACGTTTCTGCAGCATTCGCAAGAAGGCGACAGGTTTACTCGCTCTGATGAGCTACGTGTTATGGTGGGTTGTAGTGTACCTTGTTGGATAGCCTATGCAGGCACTCCACTCCGGGTGCCATGCAAAAATACAGTCAAATGCATTTTTTCGTTTTTGTTTACATAGACCTATTTGTTTAATTTTTGAGGATATGAATTATGTTTACTTGAATTATTATTATTATTTACATAAATTTGACTTATGACAGTGTTCTGCAGTCTGAGGGAGGGCTATGGCGCAAAGCAATTCATTTTTAAATAGCCTACAAAGATGATTTATGGTATCCTATGTTTTCTATATTTGTAAGTGTAACTAGTGTGAAAATTAAATGATTGTAAAAAATATATATTCTAATTAATTTCATCCCAATATTGTTGCTCAGCTGGGGGCTTCTCTAAGAAAAAAACACAAATTCTGCAGGAATGTCACACTAAATTTGCCTTTGTTTGTTTTCTAATTGTTAGCATTGTCCAGGACAGAAGGCAAACATGCAAAAAGTTGTGTAATTGCATCTCTGGCTTCAGAACACAAACCACAGATGATGATTTAGGAGGAGTCTTTACTTGCATTAATTAGGAGTCTAATTATGAATTTATTGAGATTAAATAAACAATCATGCTCAGGGGACCCCATTCTACAAGTACATATCCAAGAATAGTGCCGTCAATACTTCCCTTGATGATGTCTCAGATTTTGTTTAATTTATTTTTCATATTTCTTGAAAGGTTCCCTTTATTTTGGTCGCATTTTTAAGGCAGTGATCTGTTTTGCTTGTCTACCGGTTCTTTATGTAGTATATTAAATCATTACAGTTATGGATAGGGCCTCACTACATAGCCTACTGTATCATTTCCATGGCGTGGAGTTAGGGAGTGTTCCATAAATGGATAAAGAAGCAATTTAGGAGTCAATTCCTCTAACATCATGGCTAGGACTGTCTCGGTCTTGATCGCACCACTTAATCTCTGTTTATTCTCTGTTCAGGTGGATTGTGCTTACTCTGCATGTCAGAACAACATCTTTCTTTCTCCCCTCCTCCTTTCTTACCTTCCTTATTGTCCATTCCTCCCTCCATCCTTTCTTCCTCCCTACCTCCCTCCCTTCATCCTCACTGCCTCCTCCCTCCCTTCTCCTCTCTTTCCATCCTTCCTTCCTCCCTCCTTAATTTCATCTATCCTTCCTTACCACCTTCCTCACCACCTGTCTCTCCTTCCTTCCTTTCCTCCCCTCCCTTTAACCTCCTTCATTTCTTCTTACTTTCTCCTCTCTTTCCATCCTTCCTCTCTCCTTTCTTTCATCTCACCTTCCTTATCTCCTTCCTCCCTTACCTCCTGTCTCTCTACTCTCCTTCCTTATCTCCTTACCTCCTTCCTCCCTTACCTCATCCCTTCCTTACCGCCTTCCTTCCTTGATGTAAGTGTAACTCGGTTAGTACTGAAGGCAGGCCCGTCAGTCTAAATTGGAGCGGGCGAGACACCTTTCCCTCCCCTGTATTGTGAGTGATCTGTCGGAGTCAGAGAGGGGTTGTAAATGTGCAACTCTCCTTAAGAACAAAGAGCAGTGACACCTCAGCAGACTTGGCACACCCTGCATATGCTAGCTGTGCGTGTTTGTGTATGTGTGTGTGTGTGTGTGTGTGTGTGTGTGTGTGTGTGTGTGTGTGTGTGTGTGTGTGTGTGTGTGTGTGTGTGTGTGTGTGTGTGTGTGTGTGTGTGTGTGTGTGTGTGTGTGCGTGCATGCAAAGGTGCTTAATGATGAATTTGCAAACATGCACCTGTTTTAAAGCCATTACGTATACAGGTTTAGCAGATTGTTTGGCTATAAGTCAGGAAGTTCAACACGCCTATCGAGACGAGGGAAAAGGATCAACGATTGAACCCTTTTGCATGAGAAGAATAGAGCGAGATCAACGGATGGTATCGTAACTGGCTAATTTACACCTGTCTGATGTAATCATTGCAGATGGTTGGGCAATCCCAAAGGCTAATCAGGTCATGGTTAGGTAAAGCTTGATTAGTCATCTGTTGTTTATGTATACTATTAATTGTGGGCAGATTTATTGTCGAATGCATTGACATATTCATATTTCAGCCTAGTTGTTATGGTGCTACCCGGCGGTGAATCACAACCCCTGGTTTTCAAAACATCCTCCTTGACATGGCTTTGTTTTTCCACCGCTGACTACTATAGTGTGTTGCCAGGCAATCGTTGTTTGGATCAGTGAGGGGAATGTGGAATTTGAAATAAGACCACTCTAATAGTGTGTGTGTGTACACTAAGAGTGACAACTCTAGTGCTACTTTTCTTTTGTAAACTCTCTTTAACCCTCTCTCTCATTATAGTTTCCAATTAGTATAGCTCTCCACATTAGCATAAAATCATGTTTTCGTTGATGTCGTCTCATACTTCTAATTTGATTCATTTGAGGGTTGTCTTTCTCTCAACCTGTTTTAATTTTTTCTGCCTCTGTCTCTGAAATGACTCATTGTTAACAAAGTACACGGAAGGCAAGTCTAAATCAACGTCACTTATTGAACTACAAAGTTCCTTCTGGTGAAAATGACTTAAATCTGTTCTTTTATATATTTCTACCTGTCTGATAGGTAAAACATTATAAAGGGCCATGAGTGCCGGCATAGATTTGCAGGGACATGATCTTCCACATACCAGTGGTAATTTACCACCGAGTAGAGACGTGCGTTTGTATCAGTCTTGAGAGATGAATACCAATGACACATGCAAAAGAGGAACTTATTCACTCAGGGAAATAAATAAATTCATTCTTTTTTTTTTTGCCTAACTCCGGCTTCCCAAACGATAAATTTGAGTACAGAATACATCATGCAAATAGGGAATTACACTTTGGAAAAAACGCAAGCAGGAAAGATATAAATTACATTGACTTATCTTGCTGGGACATTGCGCTTATTTGGAATAATACACTGCTACTTACTGAATATGAATTAACGAATTTGAACATTAAGAAGTTAAACATAATTGAAATATGCAAAATGACGCAGCAGACCGACAACATGCCTTGCTATATTATTCATGAGGCGTCTTTTTTTTTCTGTGCTGAAGATAACTTCAGACAAATTACATTTTCATTCATGGGTATTTTGTATGAGTTTTGTGATATCACGGTGGTGTTGTTGTTGTTGTTGTTGTGTTGGTTTGGATTAAGGAAAACCAACATAATCGCTTAGCAAAAAGGCCTTGTATGCAAACAGTGCTCATCAACACTGGCTGGCTCTGAGCAATGACGGAGCAAGCTCCATTTGGTGACAAACATCCACCTCTGCCTTATCATTTGCAAATGGCAGTCTTGTTGGAGGAAAATGGAAGGACACAGGTAGCAGACAGCGAGAGAGGACATGTGGCCAATGAACTTCATAGGAGGGAGGAGATTTGAGTTATTTTCTGCAGTCAGCGCAAAGCCAATACGTCTCTGTCACACTCTGCCCTTTTGCTTCAATTACCCCATTTCTATGTTTCAAGTCCATGTAGGGTCACTTAGGGCCCCAAGCTGAGCTGTGGCCCTTTACTGAAATGTACTGGATCCTTGTCGCTATATAGTAAATGTGTCTTGTCCATTTATAATGGGGGGGGGGGGGGGGGGGGGGGGGGGCTGACCTTTCACCTCTGAATGTGATGAGTTCCTTGTGATGAGTACCGCACCTATCTCTCAATCTGAATCGGAGCCATAATTCATAGGATTCTGCAGTGTTCAATGTCGTATGAGATCACCCTCTGTCTATTTTATAGGATTATTTATCATTGCTTGCAACCTTCGCTTCCGCCATAACATGTAACCTCATGAGCAAGGATCCGCTTGTTGGGTTAAGTCTCTCCCTGCAGGGTATATTTGAATATTTTTTTTGTCTGTTTCCCCCTCCCACCGTCACCAGCACCAGCACCAGCACCAGCTTTTCATTACCCCTGTCTGCTTTCATGCAGGCCCCATGAAACGAACCCCTAGCGAAGCCAACGTCTCTCCCCGGGAGTAGATGGGTATCTCGGTGCAGAACATGAAACATGCGCAGGTTAGGGTTGATGTGCACAAGTCAATCTCAATAGAAGATCCTAATGTGTTGCCCGAGGCGCCTCCTGTGTTATCCCCAAAACACAGGAGGACTCGCCAAGCACTGGTGTGCTCAAAAACGATGGAAGAAACCCTTTGATTTCCTTTACTGTTCACTTCTTGCTGGCTCGGGCTAGAGTTAAAGCCAGCAGCTGAAAACATACTGTCCTTGGTGTACACAGCAAGAGCATTATCCAGTGTTCGTATTACACTTTCCCAGGATTGGACATGTGATCAACCTCCAAACGCGAGGCCACGTCCGTGAGAGCTGCTGTATGGAAAAGGATCGGTTTGTCATCAATATTTCTGCCGGGGTCGCCATTGCGGCGTACAAAGAGAGAAAGGCAGCGTGTTATTGGACGTACCCGGGCTCTTCCTGCCCGGTGGGTGATCAATACGCCTCTGTGACTGGTTAATTGGCCATCAGTCAGTGTCGGGGAGAAAGTGCTTAGGAACCCAGAGGTGTCCTAGCTCAGCTCATAATAGACGAGTGTCTTGGTCCTCTGGGGCCTCTGCTGGCCTTTACTTTAGGCCAGGTGGGCCACGGAGGGCAGCTCTGAATGCAATATGGAGAGCCGCAGATTAATAGTTCCTTAGCGGGGGGCCACTGGGGAGAGTGCCGGGCCAGAGCCAGCCCGACTTCATCACACGCAGAACTAAACGGTAAGTCAACCGTTCCCACATCGATGAGGGTAATCGTTGCCGAAATGCCCCCCACGGTTGAGGACGTCGGTGTGGAAGTAAGCAGATACACACGCACGCACGCAGACGTGACAGATGTGGCCGCGCTCAAGCACAGAGTCACGGTGTCTTGTTTTTTTTCGTCCGATGGCGCATCGCCCAACACGGGTTTGTCGACGTCGACGTGACAAGATCCTTTTGGTATTAGGGGAAACAAGCGATTCCCAGCTGAGGATATTAGCGTTTGGCGGGCTCCCGGCTCCCCCTATTAGCATACGTCTTGTGCACGTCGGTGTGCAGCGGCTCACGAGGGAGGAGGGCAGACCGAAAAAGGTCACGCGAGTGACATTAGTACGGTTGTGTATCAATACTGAATTATTAACAAAGCGGCGCAGCTAAACCATGCATATCCCGGGCTTACGACAGCGTACAGCATGTTGTCTGGGATGGGCGTGTGTTCCGGGATGTGTTGCTCTGTTGACTCAGTTGAATTGCTCGCCCCAGGCCTGGGGGCCCGGGCATATATACATGACGGGGAAAGGTCACTAGCCCCCCCCCCCCCCCCCCCCATGTCCTGTCAACAAAATCACCTCGAGAGGAACCATCCGAGCCAGACCTCCCCCAAATACCCTTGCCAATCAAACACCAGCAGGGCCAGCTTGTGTAGCCTCAGGTAATTTCTAATTATGTTCTTTTATATGCCATGTGTAAAAGGGGTAAGCATAATAATCAGCCGTATTTGTTTTCGGAGGTTTTTTTTCTTTTTTTTTCCTTTGCTTCTCTTCAAGGTTGAGCTGGCTGACGTGTGTGTGTGTGTGTGTGTGTGTGTGTGTGTGTGTGTGTGTGTGTGTGTGTGTGTGTGTGTGTGTGTGTGTGTGTGTGTGTGTGTGTGTGTGTGTGTGTGTGTGTGTGTGTGTGTGTGTGTGTGTGTGTCATTAATTGCCTTGCTTTTACATTATTTTCCACATGCGAGGGACATTGGTAAGGACATCTAATTAAACCAAATTACTTTTTAAAAAGAAAACGAAAAAGCTTATTTCATTATTGTCAACAGTGCTCTGCAAAAAGAACAGAACATACCGACTCTTCTGTTATGGTGTGTCCCCCACCACCCCCTTCTCTGGGAAGAAAAAGTAGCTTGGACAGTACAGAATCACAACGATTGGAAGTAAACCCACCGATTTTCTTGTCCAGGCCAACCGGAAACGCTAGGCAGGCAGAAACCCATTCAAGAAACCCAATAGTCCAGTGGAATGAATGATGGGGAAAAAAAGTGGCTGTTTCCCTTTCATCACGTGCCTTCTACTTTGATTGAGGTTTCTACACGCATTTAGACAGTCAATAGATATTTTATCTATTGACTGTCCATATTTGGAGAAAAAAATGTCCTTACCCTGTACACGGCTGAACAATGCTGGGTTTCAGGTAAACCACAGTATAGTCTCTTAATAAATAGGTTATATACATTAACATATTACTTTTCTCACCTAAGGCATAGCCTTCTACGCATACACACACCAATACAGCAAATCAACTTATTTATCTGCTTACACCCATGTTAGTAAATGAACTATCTCGGAAATAACTTGGCATGCTCATCAACAAGCAAGCTAACTTACAGTTTCCTCGAAAGAGCAACAAACTATTATTTGTATATGTCTGAGGTGTTTAGGGAGCTTGCTCTGCCATGAGTCAGCCTTAAAGCGTGAGTCAGGGGGGGGGGGTAATGGCATCATTAAGAAAGACACACGGTGCAGGTGACAAACATCACCATGACTCACTTTCCCGCTGACACGGATGGGGCGTATGAAAAATGTCACAGCAAAACCTCACTTTGCACTGTTAAACGGACATTGATTTCCAGTGACACTTCTTTCGAAATAGGTGTGTTTGCGTTGATCACTGGTTAATAAATGGCAACAACTTCTCGCGCAGGGATGTCAATTGCCGCTTTTGTGTGCAATAGTGCCGGTGAAAAAGTAAATCCTGCTGTGCTAAATCCAGTCTAATATCTACTCTCTTTATAAGTTGCCATTGAATGAGGTGAGACTGTGAAGCGCTGCACAGTGAAAGCACTAGAGCAGCGAGTTCAAGGTCTTTTTACAAAATCAAATCATTGACTCCAATTACCTGTGCTTTAATTAATCTCAAGTAAAGTAGCCTTTAACAAGTTGTCTGGCTTATTGACTTTATTCGTTTGATTTTATTATGAGAAATAATGAGCATGGTTGCATGTTATGTTTTTTTCAAAATGGTTTCTTGAGTTGTCGTTCTGACAATTACTCACCGATTATTATTAAAAAGATAGTACTTCCATTGGGAGCTGTAGCAATTGTATTGATGTTTTTCTCTCTCTTTATAATGAATGTTTAAAGCAAGACTGTAGACTTAGCGGTATTGTGGTAGCGGTATTAGCGTCACGTTAAACGTCTAGCAGTGAAAGCGCTTGACAACAGGCTTTTAATTGTGCGCTAAAATCATCAAAACTACTAATTTAACCCCATCTACCATTTCGACTTTGACAATTGTGTTGAAGATTCTGTTGTGGCTGTTGTTGATGTGTCTGCAGCATGAAAAGTGCCCATATTTTCTGGGCCCCAAGCCGCCCCATCCTTATCAGCTGGAAGCCGAAGCGGATGCAAAGAGCTTCCACGGCCTAGTAGATCTTGCCAGATCCTAAAGCAAACAGTGGGGCCTGCGGTCCCACCAGTATGAGGCAGCCAAGTAAACCCATTAACCGCCTATAGAGAGGCTTGTGGGCACTACAATCTCCACAAATGAACCACCGGTTGGATCGTCTCTGTTTGTCTGTCAAACAACCACAGATGGGTCGATAATACATTGCACCATTCATTAACCTTCGCCAAATTCTAATTATTGAATGACAAACGTCTTTTATCATATTTCAAAAATGAAAAAATGCTCCCTAGCTGTGACGCGGTGCTAGCCGGCTACAGCGTGAGCATTTCACTTAGAAGACATAATCTGACCGGTCGGCAGAATTTAATGTCAGGACCAATGAGAGGGGATACTTTATTTTATAATTTTTTTACTCTGAATTCCTCTGCTATCCCTTCCTCAGCACACGATGCCTGACACCACACATTATTAGAGTCACCAGAAGGTGTTTGATTTATGCTGAGGCTCACTTATCAGCTTCACACAGGCCATGTTACTTTCCCTCTCATCGTTCCGCCAAGCTGCTACACAGTTGCACATTTTTTTTCGGCTACACAATATAATCATTTTATTTTTTGCCCAAACTCAAATTTGATGACAATGGTCACAATCGTGATTTTAAAAAATCGGACAAGTTCAGCGTACATTTCTCCCCACATCCCATCCCCCATCCCCCTCCATCCTTCTTTTTATTTTTTCAGATCAGTTGAGTATTCTAACGTAATGTCACGACTCCAACTGTTGGGTAGGGGGGAGGTTTCTCTCCATCCATGACCCCTCGTGTACAATAGTCCTCCCCCGCTTCCCTCCCCCCTAGCCTTTGAGGAGGCCACGGTTGAGGTGAACTTGGATGTGTTTGGGGGGGTGGGGTGGCTGTATTCCTGTCACAGTGGAGCGGTGTGTGTGTGTGTGTGTGTGTGTGTGTGTGTGTGTGTGTGTGTGTGTGTGTGTGTGTGTGTGTGTGTGTGTGTGTGTGTGTGTGTGTGTGTGTGTGTGTGTGTGTGTGTGTGTGTGACATTCGTATGACTCCAGGGGCACTCTCCTGACCAGAGAAGTCGTTTGCTGTCACTGAACATCACTGTCTTCTTCTCCCACTAATGGCGTCTCCAGATTGAGGTGAGAGGAACAAAGGCTGGTTTGTAAGAAGCCACACACACACACGCACGCACGTGCGCGCGCGCGCACACACACACACACACACATTAAGGAGGACAAATCAAGTCCCTCCATTAGGACACACGGAGCTGGTGTTCCCAGACAGACGTGACACGGAAGCATATAGCCAAAGAAGTGTCATGACGAATATGAACCAAGGAGTGGGTTGGAGTGAGATGTGCTTGAGGCTAGGTGGTTGAACTAAAGGAGTGAAAAGGCATCCCGGTGAATGGGTCCCAGCCACGCTGGTAGTGACATACAAAACGCATGCATCGCAGCAAGGTCAATTCTTCCAGCAATATGACCACGGAGGGCTGTCAGACGTGGAGTAGATTGAACCGGACTACATCAGATGGCTGGTGTGTTGCCCGTACGTTTTTTCTTTGTGTACTTACAATATTCTCTCCAAAAGGAATCCACACTCTAAATGATAATTTCCTTTTGTGTGGATATGCATATCAATAAGATGGGGATGAATTTCATGTTTAGATTTTTGCCCAAAGATTAATTCTGATCAGTTATCAATGTCCAATGAAATGTTTACCACCAAGAGAAAGTATCAGCAGTTCACCCCAGAGTAAATGCAGTCCTGTTCACGGTGACACATCCGTTTCTAGCTCTAGGAGGCATATTTACCAGTAGAGTCTTGGCTTACATACTGTGTACTGAAAAACATGAGGGGATGGGTAAACCGTGACGTTTGTTTACTGGTTGCTTGTTACAGGGTTGTGAAGCAAAATGTAATTATAAAAATATTAGACTTCTATTACCTTGGTGGTCTTCTTGTCTTATTTTCATTTTTTTCTTACAAGCATGATAATGAAGTTTGTCTGCTGTTTTATTACACTGTGACATCCAGCTAATTGGATTTAAATAGAAACCCATTTGCCAAAAAAAGTTACTCCTTACTGCTGGGGCTGTGGTTTGCTTTCTTGACTTTTCATGTCATTTATTTATTTTATTCACTGTTCTGATTAGGCCTGAGTCTTGCCACATACAAGACTCGAGCTAAACTTAACTAACCGGCAGAGAAATCATTTGAAGTATTGGGGTCATGGCAACAGTTAAAGATATGCAGAGAGAAGTTTGAGAAATCAACATCCACAAGACATAATCTGAGTAGCCTATTTAACGTTTAACCATTTTTTTTTTTTTAACTCTGAACAAAACCCAGGATATGGCTCAGAGTTCATGTCGGGGTACTCTTACACTTTTAAAACACTACAGTGCACACGTTTTGGGTTCTTCTTCTCTTCTTTTTTGGGTGGCGGTAATCACTTTTTGTACAGATATTTTTCACCGAGTCCCCTGCTGGCTTGTGTGTCAGGGATCCAAAGTCGGATTGTTGCACGTGTCGTATTTCTGCAACGCATTACAGAAATGCGGCACTCGACCGCCGTGATGTCACACCACATCTCCATCTCGGCGACGCGCGCAGTCACAACACCGGCCTGACCCAACGAATGTGGAGGGAAAAAAAATAGGTTTAATTTCAGGCAAGGCAGACATACTTCCTTATTATTAGATTAATGGTATTTCATTCGGTTTCTGCTACATTATTTATCATCCCCCTGAATAAATATTACAACAGCGGCGTGCACATAATGGAAAATAGTTTGCAAGTGAACAGTACAGTACAGCACATAGTAGCTTGGTTTCCAGGCCTAAATTGCTTCATAATTGTTCTTGTTAGCGGCACTATCTTCCTCTCCCAATCGTTTGGACCGCAGAATAGACACGTTGTGTTATATGCAATTTGCCAAATTTTTTTCTCTTCAAAAGCAATTGCTGCATTAGCCCTTCATCGTCCCTTCTTCCTTGGTCACAGCATGTCTGCTAGCCCATGTGGCTAACCGTCTCTGTGATAGCTGCCTAGTCCCACAGGTTTAGCTGTAATACCGTCAGTAATTCCACGACATGTCCCCTTATGAAAGCAAAGCTCGTGTGACACACCAAAGCTCATGTGACACCCTAGCGTCTGTGAAGTTTTTTTTTTCGGTTTCTCATTATTTCTGCTGATGCCTTTATTAGGCCTCACACCGTTTATATCACTGTACCAGGAATACATACCAGACAGTGCACCTTTTATGAGGAAGCATGATGATAATGCATCATTTATTCCACAAATTACTGTTATAGGCCCTATATGCTACCACTTGATATCATGGTGTAGTTTAAGGGAGTTTTTCAATCCTTTTTATACAGTTCAGTGTCTGTGGCTGTTGTTGTGTCTTATGGAAAGAGAGAGCTTTTCACAGTCTCCACCCACACATGTCTACATAACTTGTTATTCATCACAAGCAGTTGGCGGCACAGTGGTAGAAATGGATGTTCCGCTGTCGAGCTCTTCCCTCCAGTTGGCCAAGTTTGTCAGATGGAGGTTTAAAATACTTGGCTATAATGAACTTTAAACTCTCTGCTATTAAATCACTGCACAGGTGACAGCTTTTTTTTGAAGCCACCATTCGATGGCTTCTAGTTCTAAAATATGCCATTTCAGAATGTTGTTTGTATTGGCAATACCAAGCTTGACTGAATAAACATGAGACGGTGAATATTTTGTCAGTGTACTCTGAATTGTACAACTGAGGGTGTAGACATGCTTGGTGTTATGCTAGCAGGATAAACTACTGCTCTCCAGGAAGTAATGTCATTTAACAAAACACACACTCTGGTGCGCTGTGTGACCGATGAAGTTGAAATACTAGCAAATGTATACGGGAATATATGGAAAAGGGTACATTTGTGACCTTGGATACTGACGACTTGGATAGTAACTTGTCAGCAGGGAAAATACATGCAATTGTAAATACAAGACAATTGCCCACGGGGAAGCCCTTGCCGAGTAGCCTTAAACATGTAAACACTGAACGCTACAGTGCCAGAGAGAGGGTACATAAAAAATAACCGCTTTGCGATCCAATTTGTAGGCTATGACAAACACTAACCCCACGTAAGCGGCGCCTGCCAGCTAGGACGCCAGGCATCAGTGATACAACTCCATGGGGTAAACCCTTGACCCTGAGATGCTGGGATGATCTATTTCCTCTAAAGTCCCATTAGCTCCGGTGCAGTGCGCAGATCCCACACCCAGATTGTCACCCTGCTTATCTCCCTATCTTTAATTTTAGAAGCGCAGGAGGAGGAGGAGGAGGAGGAGGACGGTGGCACATGGTGGAAGGGATGGGGGGGGGGGGGGGGTGTGTGAGAGATGGTTATCGCCCCCCCCCCCCCCCCCCCCGGTGTCTGTCTTGTCACTGCCCTCATCAGCTCACCATTGTCTGCTTTTGGGACGGCATATCTGTGTTCCAATACCCCTAAAATACCTTTGTTTCTTTACCCCCACCCGCCCTTGTCTTTTTTTGTAATGGCTGCTGACACGGCCCCCTTAAAATTCCTAGGATTTTTTTGTCTGACTTGATTCCCACCTTCCCTACCCCGCCTCTGTGGTTTCTGAGGGGAGGCAAATCGAGGGATGAATAGGAACTCGAATAATTAAAAAAAAAAAAAAAACGTCAAATATTTGTGTCAGCACATGGATTCCGTTCTTTTGAATGTGAGATATATATGTTTGCAATTTTTGTTATAATGGGGTCAGCACATATTTGGCTCGTAAGAGCGACTTCTGCAAGAGCTACAGTAGCTTTTGTCTCGAGGAAGATAAACTAAAGCAACGGAGGAAGCATTTGCTAATTGTGCTGGAGTATATTCACCAGGCCAATGAGGAGGAATAGTGCCTCTGCTGTATGTAGTTCTGGAGAATAATTGCCATTCACAGAAGAAGAAATGCTGAAATAACATTTTTATGATTCATTAGCTATCAACATTGGACTGATGGTTAAACTATGCTTTTCTGTTGGTAACAAAATACAGTTAGGACCTTGATTAGCCAAATTAGGGCGCCTGAGTAGTCCAATTGACTAATTTCCCTCAGTGATCGGTGCGCTTTAATTTGTCTAAAAGTTAATTTCTTTTACTGTCAGAAGAGAAATGTCCATTTGGTGTATAATAGCGTGAGGTTGCCATGGCCTAATGGAGTATGGGCTGCCATGTCTCTGGGGCTTTCAGCTTTGCTTTTAACATTTGCCTTCCAAAGAGTTAAGGGGCAGAGAAATTGTTCAATTAATCTAAAAGAAAGCCAGAGACCAATCGATGGGATTTTCATTACGGTTATGTTTTCATACCGCAGCAGCGGGGGGAGGGGTGGGGGAGGAGCTCAGGGGGATGGATGATACATTCACATCCCCCGTCCCCTCTCCCCCGTCCCCATCGCCGTCGGTCACTCGCTTCCAAGGCCTGTCGTTCCCAATGGATCGCGATCAGGGCGATGATCTGTCCTAGCCCGGGGACCTCATCCCACTCACCCCCACGCCCTTAGTCCACAGCTGTGCATGTTTGTTGTTGCAGATTTCAATCTCTCGGTTGTGTGTGTTGTAGGGTTTAACCTACAAAGGAACGAAAAGGTGGATTTTTTCCCCCAAACTATGGGCTTAGTAAGGTGGGCAGCTTACCCAAGGCCCTAAAATAACAGGCAGTGATGATCTATGATCTGAAATGAAAAGGCCTGCCTGTACTATGAAATATCATGTTTCATAACAGTGATGTATGCCACCGTATTAGTTTAAGAGAGTGTAACGGCAACATAGTTGTATTTTCCTCATACCTTGCAGCTAAAGGAGCCGAAGAGCAATTAGTTGTCCTCAGGCTTGTTGTTAAATAATTCAGCACCCGAGAATAAAGATCCCAAGATTCAAATTGGGTAGCATGGGCTGATTATGTGCCTCTGTTGTCCCATGAGTTGAATCGTGTGCTGTGGAGGAGCTGCAGTTCCCATGTGACAGACCAGGAACTATCTTTCTTTCTATTTCTCATCAGACAGCAGATGACAGTGAAGAATCACACCTTTTTGGCTCACTGTGACAAGCTGCGCAACATTTTCTCAATATATTTTAGATTCATCTATGGCACATAGTGAGGTTCCTGTTTTAAGCATCAATACTGTGTACTTAATTAAAACAGTTTTTCGTCTGGCGGTTGTTATGGATGTTTCAAATTGAGGACCTGTTTTGACTGCTCATTGGATATATATAAACAATGTACTGTATATAGAAAGTGTAGTTGTTCTCAAACAAGTTGAATTGTTTGAGAGGTCTCTCTCCTCACACCTCACTTATTTGCACACACACACACACACACACACACACACACACACACACACACACACACACACACACACACACCTCTCTGCCGAGTTTATTGAAGATTACTGCAAAGCCTATACAGTATGATCACATTTAATATGTGATGATGTATGACTTCTGCTTATTCCCTTTTTAAGGCTGCTTTCCTTATCGTCTCTCCAGCGCAGACAGCTTGGCTTTGCCTCTTTCCTGATAAGCATGACTTATACATATTTCAAGTTTTCTTCTTTTTTTTCCCTCTATGCCTCTCATTAGTTATTAATTTTGCTTTATTGCGCTGATTCATGTTTGTCGCCCCAGAGGTAAATGGCCATGAGGCACCTTACGGCGTCTACCATTGTTCATTTCCGAAGGAGGTTGAGGGTTCAGTTCGCCTCTCAGCCAGGCATCTTATCACCGACGCCCGGGCGTTTTTTTTTTCCACTTTTGACCTTATTTTAATTCCCAGATAAGCCACCCTCAGATGGAAAATTGCACCGAATTAGTATCCTATCGGATGTGTTTCAAAGGGCTGCATTGTGGCCGTGTCTGTTTTGCTGATGTACTACATGGACCTGCATGGCTACCAGCTTGGCAGATGTCTCCAAATTCCCTTTTTATAAGCAATGTTTTTGTCTATTCAGATCATACAAACACACTGACCTTAGTCCACATGGGTCAGATTACACAGTGTAAACACTGGCAAAATATTATCGGTGTACAAATTCTTGGAATGGCACGTTTTTTTCTACAATCTTGGCAGTTTGCAAAGGGGCCAGTTACACAACATTACCTCACTTATCCTAATCACTACAAAATTGGATTTTCGAAGCCGAGCGAGATGCTGACCTGGGACGCCGCGCAGGTCCAGCCTCCGTTTATTAAGATTATAAAGCATATGCACAAACATATTTTAAGTGTTACCTAGACGGAAGTTTAGTGCTGTATTTCACTTATCCAAGTGATGTTTGCCAATTTAGCGAGGGCAAAATGTTCTGCTCTTTGCATTAATATTTTTCTTTCAGTTTCGACTGAAAAATAGCAGGGTAGTTGCCTCTAATTTTCCTTTGCAATCTAATATTTTGCAGCTCATTTTCAAATATGATTTGAGTACCTATGTCACACACATGTCTGTCTGTCTGTCTGTCTGTCTTTTTATTTTATTTACTTTTAAAAGTTAACCCTGATTGGTTGGTTCCAGTCACATGCTGTGGCTCCTTTGCCTCCTCCCTAAGGTATTGTTTTGCCGTTGGGTTAAGTGACAGCACTCGGCTGGAGACAAACCCGCGACACCGATCTGTTAGGGGAGGGGGGGGGCGTCGAGGTGCGCCCTCAACCTTGTGGCAACCGCTTTCAGAGTTATCTTGTGTGCCGGGGAACAGAACGGCGAGATAAAACAATTCTGGAGGGGAAGCGATTCTGTCCCTAATCAGATTTATTTACGCAGCCCAATGAGAAAGATTGATGTCTTATCTGCCGCCGTGGATTTCAATTCTCTATGCCAAGACACAGGCAAACAATCACTATGCAGTCTGATAGCCGTCATACCAATTGTGTGTGTGTGTGTGTGTGGATCAGTGTGTGTGTTCAGGTGTCTACATGCATGTGTGTGAATATACATCTGCCCATTAGAATTTCTTTCCTATTCATACCAACAACCCTCTCCCTGACAAGTCCGCTGACGGATAAGTTCATTTTTTTTCCTCCCCTTCCTTTTCTCTCCACCCGTGGCTACGGCTCACGCTGCTTAAACGCCAGGCATCTAGCCCTACATCTTCCGACTGGGGATTGAGAAGTCGAGCTCAAGGAGAGATCAGACCGCGGCGGCTGCCCCTGCCTCGCTCGGAGCCATGTTTCCTGTCCTCTTATGATCAGGCCGGAGCACAGCGAGCAAGCTCCCATTTTGACTGAGCCCGTTTCCCTCTGGCGGGGCCAGACCTTAAATGGCATTGGTTTGTGTACACAGAACACTTGTTTATTGCATTAAGCACACTGATCCTGTGAAGCGGTAGCTCGTTAAAATTTAGTTAAAATGGCTCACTTGTTCACTGTCCACCGAGTAAATGTATTTTCTAATGATCAATAGTGTGTCTATTTTGGCGAAGGGACTATTAATAATGACCCATATGTTTAGCATAAATCTATGATATAATGGATACTGCCGTGGATAAGTCAAGGTCAGCCAACCGTCTCTACGTATCGGAGGAAAAAGTATTCATGACGTCGATGTGAAATGCATTTTAATCAAGAGAAACAAGTTTGAATGAAAATGGCCCTTTTATTTGGTATTAAAATGGGACTGTAGGCAATAAGGTTACAATCAAGGTTAATGTTGTCTATGTGTCCAGGAAGCAGCATTCGGCTGGTGGTCCTCTCTTCGCATTCCTGACGCTGGTGGGCTGTAGGGGTTAAAAAGTGAGGCGAGCAACCAGTGCTAATTCTGAAAAAGCATTGCAATGATTGGATCCTCAGGGGGAGGGGGGGACACTTCTAATTGGTGTAGGGATAATTAATGCAGGGAGATTTATCTTAAAGTGAGAAAAAAGCTTAGTGGCTGGGTTTTCCCCTTAAGCTTCATTTAGACTTTCATCGGCTATCAGTACTTAGTCGTACTGTGTCTGTGTCGCTGCATAGAGTTTCTGGAACAATTTGAAAAAAATGTATGGTACAATTTGTAATGGGATGTGTACTTTTGATGGTTGGATCATGTGAGATAAACACAAACAAGGCAAGCAGTTATGAAAATATTTGTGAATAGCCTACTCTCCTAGGAAATACAGGGGTCAAGGAACCTAAAGTTGTGCTCAAACATTTTTTTTTATATAGTCTAACACATTCACAAACATAAAGATATGCAGACTTTAAGATATGTTTGTCATTTATTAACCCTTTTTTCCATCATTTGGGAATCAGACAATGTGACCAAGTCACTATAAAATAAGCAAAAATTAATATATTAGTCAAGCAATCATGTTGCCTGTAAAAAAAGTTCTGTTTGTACAGTGTTGTGTTGTACATTATTTGTTTTGAAGCAATTATTTCCTCATTGCGGAATTTGGCTTTGGGCACATCCCTTGTTATCAGTACCAGGTATTTTAATTAATCGTTTCGCTTATTAGTATTCTCAACCCCGTTCTCTGTAAATAATAAGAAGTCTAAATTTCCTGCTCTCACAGCATAGGTGTATATGGGGAATGTAGAGGACGGTCTCTGTTTTTGAAAAGGTTTCAAACAGAAATATTTCCAACGATTCGGCTCTCTGCTGATTTTAATGGCTGACAGCTATTGTGTAAATTATATTAAAAAACAAGCTTTCACCTTGCAGCGGTAGTCACGGCGCAGATTCGAACAAGCACAACATTGCAGCCATTTCAGGTATTCAAGACGAAAAACATACCTGTCTGCTTTCCGTGATATTATGTACGTGCTGCAATATTGGAAACGAAAGCCATCCATATCAAGGTCAAAGTAAATATTGTAACATTTGTAAAACAATGCCATGGGACATGTTGTGTGAGCTACTAAAGTAACAATGGGTCGAAAAGTTTGAAACATAAGAAAAGTCAGTTTCCATTTGGTAAAATAGCACTCACCACATTGTGGCATTGTAAGATCAAGGGTTTGTGTTGAACTACAATAGGCAACTAAATAATGTAGACCATTGCAATGCATTGTATCATTGTGAATAGACTTGTGGAATACCACCACTGAAAGAACCAGTTGTTCACTTAATAGTGACCTTATTTTGGTAATTGGCTTCACAGATGTTTTGTACTTTGCACTGAACTAAGATATGGGTGCAGAGTGTCTCCCTTGTTTTTAAATAGAACAGTCATAAAGGTGTGGAACGCAAACTCTGTGTTGAGTTCCCTGTCAGAACGGGACATAGTTTACATGAACTGACAGCAGCTGCCTTGGAAGCATACAAATTGCGCAAGTGCACATTTTTCTGCCTCTCGCACAAAGTACAGGCATTGACAGACAGCTCTCACATTTTTATGGAAATAAAAGATCCTCTGGCTTGTTATCTGGTGCAATTGCTATTCCCCGCGAATAAGCTACAACAGAGAGAAGTCTTCGAGATCTGGGAAAGATTGCCCACCCCTCCCCGCTGTAGCTTATTTTATTATCTCCTGGAATGGCAAGGTTACAGTTGCTGCAGTGCCGAGGAAAGGGGAATCTGTTAGCATTTTATCCCGAAAGACATCAACCTTTGAGAAAAGCACATGCTACTTAAGTTTTGTCAGGATTGCGGAGAAAAGGACAAATATTCCATCGTTTTGTAGTACAAAATAAGATATTATGTGTATTAAGTGTTTGATATCTCTTAAATGCTGGTTACCATACACAAACTTGGTTAGCCTTTTGCGTTAATATAGAATGTACAAGTGTAATTTAGGTGAATTTCCTGTGGTGCCCTGAGAAGACCTTGCTTTGTAACGCAATACACGTTTAGCATAAATCCATCACTTCTATTCTGGCATCCACCTTGAACCTGCCAGCATTCACTCATTCCTGCTCTGTGCTCTTATACCCAGTTCTGCTTATCTCCTTTTTTTTAAGATTACATTTTCAACAGTGTTCAATTCCATTTGCCCGGGGAGAAATACATGCAAGATGTGTCAAGTAGCAGTTTGGACGTGGGGCAAAAAAAAAGCACACTTTTCTTCACTGATTCCATGAAACGATGAATGGGAAAACTTTTGGAGAAGGAGGGCGAGGGGATTAACAACATTCCTGTAAGGCTTCTATAGCTTCCGCATCAGAATTGTTGTTGTGGTGGTTGACCACTTCCCTGGTCTGTCTGCTAGGAGCCTTTATAGTCTGCGTCTTGCCAATCCCGATTTGAATCAATAGTAATCATTGGGTGCCGGTGACTTGTCGTAAGAATTTCAGTGAAATGCTTAAAACTTTGATCTTGAACTTGGTGGTATTTGCTGTATTTCGTAAATTTCTATGCATCAATCCAATTTTTATAATTATAAAACTTTAAATATGTATTAGCATATAAGATAATTTAAATCGTATCACTGTTGACTATGAGTTTTACATATATATGTATGGTGCTTTACCCTAATAATTATTTCGAAATTAGATATACTATCGCACTACGCACTAAATAAAATGACATGTCAAGAGATTTATGGAAATAAAATTATAGCACTTGATTTGCATACATATGAAAGTGGTAATGGATTGAGCCATTTTCCTCGGTACAATAGTTGGGCTATCTGGCCATTAATAAGAAGGACCATTTTACAGGTAAGGCAACTGTCAGCTTCTGACACGCTGTGATTCATGTATTCTGTGAATAGGGACTAATGAGAAGCATATTTCAATCAGCCCACGATCTGGAGCAAACCTCCCCTGCCTTCCTTCTTCTCCTGCTTCTGAGGCTCCTGCAAAATTATCAAGTAAGCCGTTTAGCACCTCCTCTAGTCTTTCAAATTAAAAGAAGAGGAGCAAACGCAATGTCACAACCCATCCCAATAAAGTCTTTCATTTTCTTAAAGTACTTAATTTTACATTTATTTCAGTAGTCTTATTGCACAGATATGCTCTTTTTCAGAAACTCAAACTGATTTAAAATGTATTTTGAGGGAATATTGATGATACATGCCTAGCTCTTTCGGAACAAGCTTCAAGCATTTGTCTTCAGTCTTTCAGCAACACACACAGACACATCACACCAAACAGACACCCCAGGACAAAATGCAAACAGCAAGTGGGCAGTGTAGGATCACAGATTTACAAAACCCATACTGGAAAACATATTGATTTATTGATACATCCTTACAGGCTTTTGTCTCCCACAGTCATATAAATATTTAAGCTTACTCTGACTAACATGCCCTGCTAAATCAGTGAATGTTTTGCTTGGGATTCATAAGCATAAGCATAACGCTGCCCTTCTCTGGATGAAAACAAACAAAATGGCCACCGCCAGGGACTTTGTTTACCTGCTGTTTGCTGTGTATGTACTGCACTCTATGGTCAGAAAATGCTAACTCGTAAATCAGAAAGCCTCTCAGGGCTGGGAGTATGATCTGGTCCAGCCTCTGTGCACAAACATTTACCCAGGTCTTCCGGACGATAATGCACCTTTCCCGGGGAGAGAAATGAAGGATCGGGGACCCTCAGTTCCCCTCAGTTCAACCTCAGGGCTAAGCTGCTGGAACCGGTTCAAGGGTTTGAGTGTAGAGCTGTTATTGGGTCAAGAGAACCCCTCTGAGTTTAACTTAACCCGGATGCTCAAATTAGCACTAGTGCTGATTGATGGTAAAGGTCTTGCTGCTGGACACTCGGCAGTAAATTAGCTAAATGGTAAAGAAGAAAATAGCCATGTTGATCATCACTTTCTGTTTTTAATGCACTCCATCTGCAGGGGGCCTTAACCTTTGGTAAACACCTGCTGGGTGTACCATTCACCATGCATTCAGTTGTAACTCATCATGGTTCATGTTTATTTCTGACTGAACGGGGGGAGAGTATGCTTTATAACCACCAGAAGGGTTATAAAAATGTAGAACCATTTTAACCTATTTGGTCTTTTTATAATTAAACTCTGGGGTATTTTGACCGCTCATTCAGTTTCTTTTGGGAGTCGGGAAGATTCAAACTCTGGCAAAGCCCGAAATAACTGAACCATGGTCCGCTTGAGAAAGAAAAAAACCTAATTTAATCCAAGCGGACCACGGTTTTAGTTTCGGTCAGCTTCCAAAGAAATAGAACAAGCCCACTGTAGAGATCACACCGAAATATACAGTGCATTGTGGGTTCTGAAGGTAGGTATCCAAACCTCACCACTTCTAGCTCAGAGAGCGAGTGCCTCCCTCTCGTTCAATAGTGTACTTTTGAAAGTACACAGTACGAATTTTTTCCAGGCTCTCATTAGGGAGCGCCCGCTCCACCGGTGCCCTCTTGTCGCCCCACTTCTCCTTTGGGTTGTGTGAAGCACCGACTTCTCCTGACAACACGCGGTCTCCACAGTCCGTACTGCATAATAATGTATCCGCGGTGGAGGCTCTCTGCTGCTGTTGTTTGTCCGTACACTCTGTGATCAGGAAGGTATTTGTCCACTTCTTTCTAACGGATGAACGAGTGCGGGCCTCGGGGTTTGACCCGGCTGACATTTGTTGGTCTGGTTTTAACAAAGGCCCGTGACTTCCACACCGCAGTCGGACCACCTCTGCAAAACTATAGGTGTGGAAAAATGCATGTTGAAACTATTCAATTATTTGGATGAAGGAGTGCTAGAAGTCTAGAGAATATCCATAAAAGGGTATTATGAAGGGATTCTTGCTCTAGACATAGAACAAATAAGACCTGTTTCATTAGGGCTATTTAAAAATGATGTCTATAATCCAATTGCATGCCTCTGAATGGCAAAGAAAAAAGCAGCAAACTATCTTTTATCTCAGCTAAGATCATACAAAAGTGGTCAAGTAAAGGTTTAACTGTCAATTAAAATATATTTTGCAAAAGTGGCCACAAAGAAAGTCCAGGTTTCTCGGAGTGTCTGATTCAGACCAGTTAACAAGGATACTTAGTTTCACCTGCTGATAATGACATATAAAAAGACCAAATTAATTCAGTAATATTCGTTTATACCCAATTTGATCCTAATTGTTACACATGTGTCAGGGGATCTGTTGGGGGAATCCATCAATGTATTTGTCTCCGTCAACAGAATTTGTTTATACAAAAACAAGTGAATGGAACTGAATTGCTGAGTGGCACAAGGGAGGTAGCATAAAAATGGGTGTTTTATGTCATGGAGGACACATTGTAGGGATTCCAGGTTATATATTTCACGTTATGGAGGTATGGAGGATATTGCTTTTATACTTAAATCAACACACACACACACACACACACACACACACACACACACACAGATTCACTCTCTGAACCAATCGTCCCTTGAAGCTGTTCCTCCGCCAGACAGCCCCCGAACAGAGCTGCACCCCACGCGTGAGCGAGGTTGCATCGAGGGGCAGGTGGACTCCATCAACCCAAACCTAATGCCATGTAAAATGTTTAGAGGGCTCCGTGACCCATGGAAGGCTACCTGTCATCGATTGTGTGGTTGGCATGGGGACGGCGGTGGGTGGGCGTGCAGGTGGCATGTCGGATGTGGTGCCGGCGGGGGAGGGGGGGGGGGGATACAGGTGAGGGACATCTGGAATGGGATCAATTTAGTCAGTGGGAGAGACTGTGGAGAGGAAATGACCATAGACATGCTCATAGAGAAGTCGTCTCCGGGGGGGGGGGGGGCATTCTGGGTGGAAGAATACAAATAAATAACAACACACGGACATGTGCACCAAAGTGCACACCAAACCTGGTCAATCCTCAGATGAAAGTTTATGTGTGTGTGTGTGTGGGGGGGGGGGGCGGGGGGGGGAGGCTGCCAGATCTGCACTTTGAGGTGCAAAGTAATTATCCTCCTGGTGGCTTGGAGGGTTCAAGCGATTCAGTGCTGGAAGAAAGCCAGTTTGATGTGGATCCGCCACAACAACCCCACCCCCCCGCAACCCTCACCCCCCCCCGCAGGAAGGAGGAAGGCCCACGTGCTGACTTCTGCTTTTATCGCATCCTGAATATTCCTGCTCGTTTCAGTGCCCAAGGGATGTATCTTGTGTATCGGGCAAAGCAGATACCGCTGTGGTCGGGGTGTCGTCGGGGGTTGGGGGGAGGTGGGAGAGGAACATGGCCACTCCTCAGATGTTGGGCTGACAACGAGATGAAATGTCCACATTTAGGTCAAACAGAAAGCGCACGCTGTCTGTCCGTAGCGGGGTAGAGGCCGGAGAGAGATACACAGAGATACACCTGAGTGCTTAGCGGGAGTATGTTTCACTGCGTCCAATGGGTTTGACGGTCTCACTTGAGAATCGTGTGGTTTCCAAGGCTTCTTCAATTATTAATATTACATCGTGGACACGAAATCAGTTTTCCATAGATTTACTGGGGCGGAAGGCTAGCAGTGTTGTCAGGGGAAGGTGACGGTGTAGAGATGTAGAGATGATGTTGGAGGCATGGATTTTTTTTCCCGATGATAATATAATCTGAAAATAAATACCTCGCTGCGTACCTTCTCTCCCCTCTGTTCCTGATGATAATTGTGTTTCTGAAATGGCAGGGTAGATTGAGTAGGCCTAATCTTGTTTGATATGAGTAATTAACTAATTACCACCATGTGTTACGAAATCGATTCAGGGAATGAGCGAGGTCAATGGGTAAGTATAAGCATGTTATTGTTTAAAGGGAAATTGCGTAGCAGATTGCCAGAAATGAATTCTCATCCGATCAAGTTCATGGTGGTCGGTTTGGCAGCTGGTCAGTAGGTTGAATCTGGTTCTCACAATTTGTTTGTATTATACTGCCTTCACATGGATTCCGGTTGAGGGCAAACCGGGTATAATTTTAGTGGGTGAGAGCAGGATGGTTTAATTAGGTGAGGCTGGCGGAAAATACCTGTAACACTAACGGTAGACGGCATTTCCCTCCAAAGTAAAAATAGAGTAACTTTTTTTTACGATTTACGACCAGATGTTACCTAGCTCCCTCAAACGGGGAGAAACCACCGGAGATCGGGACAAGGAGGAGCTGATCATTTTGGATTTTAATTCCTCTATGAATTAAACGAAAGGAATCAACACAAAATAATTGCAATCAACATATTTCATTCCGTTCTTTGTAAACAATACGACATCACCATAGCTACATGTCGTCACGCCTGATTCGCTCCGCCGTCCTGCCATTCCGTCTGACTTGTTTGTTTGTTTTTCCCCGTGCCGTCCAGAAGGTGTTGTCCATCTGCTGTCTGCCGCCTGCCCTAATTCCATGCGGACACACGCATGAACATTAGCACAATGAATATAACATGCCGCCAAGCATCTCGACCGGGAGGTATAAAGTTATGTGCCTTCATGAAGACCAGCGTATTGATCCCTTGTATCTCAATGTCTCGCCTCCTCTGTGCAGCCCTCGTGCTGTTGTAAAGCCGAACCTACTCAATAGGATGGTGGTTGAAAGAAACTGAAGAATCGAACGAGTGTAGAAATGAAAGAGATTCTGTTCAGTTTTGGTATTAAGCCTGAAGGTAGGTAGGTGTGTGTGTGTGTGTGTGCGCGCGGCCATATGATATTAGTCGCAACCCCCCCCCCCCACCCCCCCCCCCGTGTTCCGCATCTCTGGCAGGTCTTGAAAGATGACCAGTATTCTTGGAGAATAAGCCACTTTCCTCTGCTCTCTCACTGGACATATTAGATCCTCTTGTCCAATCAAAGTATTCATTGAGACAGAATGCCTCGGCAAGATGTGTTGCCCGGGCCTGATCACGGAGCCAGTCTTTTATTCCCCTCAGCTTGTTCCGTTTTTTTTTGCGGAGGATAAAAACAATCAACCATAATGGTGCCTATTCCCTTTATACGTCGCCCTATGGTAAGCTGCTGCACGCACCAAACACCACCGGCCCTATCCTCCAGTGATCGCTCTCCTGATTGATCCTCCGTTCCCCCGAAAACTCTCACAGCCCCACTAGTTGATCCCTAACTGTTATTCTTAGCGCAGCCACCATATGCTACATAAGGAGCCACCTGCCTCTGGCGCAGGCTAGGCAGAGAGGAGGTGACTAGGGCTGGGTGTGGGAGGGGAGGGAGGTAAAGAGGAGGAAGGAGCGGTAGAGAGAGAGGGGGGGGAGAGGGAGGGAAGGAGAGGGAGAGAGGGAGGGAGAGGGAAGGAGGGAGAGAGATAGAGGGAGGGAGAGAGAGAGAGAGAGAGAGGGAGAGTGGGGGACAGAGAGAGAGAAAAGCCCGGAGGAGTTGAGCTAGACCAGCCCATATCCTCGACGTGCCTTTTCAACTCTCCTAATGAAGTCCTTCTGTTGGACTTTTTTATTTTTTTTTCAGACAATGGGTTTGATATCACACCAGGGCATCGGTCTGAACAGAAGGCTACCAACCCCTTCCTGCTGGGTGCCTCCACTCTGCAGCCATATTGCCTGCCATGTTTTTTCCTCTCTGTGCTCCCGTGGCGTGCACCATCCCACACTCGGCTGCTCCACGCCCATGGAGTCTGCCTCCAACTCTGGACCGTTCCCCACGCTCCTTTTTTGTCATTACTCTGAGATGAGCGAGCACATATTTCTGAATTAATTATACACTGGAAAATCACAAATAAATAAATTATTTCATGGCAGTGCGTGCCGTTTTTTTTTTTTGTCATCAGTCAAATTGCTTCCTTGACGGGAAAATGCACCTTGTTGTTGTTGTTGTTCAGCGTCGGGCTTCACCAGCGGCACTTGTTCCAACTAGATATTTAACTAAATACACTTTTGTCACGTCAAATGTATTCTACTGCCACTACTGGAGGGGGCGGGCGAGAGTTTGTCTATCTCCATCTACCGAGATGTACAGCGCACATGCTTTTCCCTCGGCCAGCCCATTGCTCTTCCTAGAATCGTTCCTTTCGTCAGCTCCTGAGTCAATACTGGATCTCTATATTGTTCTGATACCTCATTGTACCACCCGCTCCTGGCTGTGAACACTAATCAATACCGCTGGCAGAAAGCTGTCAGTCAAATGACAATGTTCCCTCTGATGCATGTGACGCATCATTCAAGGTTGATCACTATCACGTTGACAAAATCCATTCTAATCAGGAAGGACGGGTTGGGTCGACGTTTATAAAACATTGTTTGACATTTAAGAGTAAATCAGCACTCAGATATTTCTATGGTGAATCTAGGTTTTAAGAGGCCCATGTTAATTTCAGTCCCCACAATGGTTTCTTTAAAAAAAAGCACAGCCTCAATGTCACTTTTAAACACGCCCGGGCCTACTTGTGGGAAGATTTGTGGCAAGTGGAAAATTAATCTTCACACGTGTATTTTTATTTGTTTTATGTGTATGTGTGTCATCCGTTGCATTTAAATAATACTTGAACTTGCCTATCGCTTTTCTTCTTCCGAACCGCCGAAAGAAAAGGAAAAAATAAATGACATCTTGTATTATGAGAATCTCTTGGCTTTAGGGCTGTATTTCACAGAACAATGCGCCGTAGTCTGTCGCCGTAATGAGCAGACTCTCCTGCTCTCCTAATTGCTTGCTGTGGCTGTGTAAGACTCATCAGAGAGGGGCCTTAATTGGCCATCACTGCCCAGAAAAGCATAAGGCTCCAGCTACCCCCAGATTCCAGCCTGTTCTCCTATTTAGATGCTCGCAGAATAACTTAGTGGGCCCATTCATTTTGCATCGCCGTTGCTAATGAACACAGTTTAGCCCAGAGGTCCTATTGTGCACTTTCTTGTGCTTACCCTTGTTACATTGCAACGTTGGCCACAGTTTGTTTCCCTGGCTCCGATGTTTGGGTCACTTAGTAGGGATGTACCGATATAAAATGCATTGGCTGATACCGTGATGATCGTATCGCAGCGGCAAAGCTGCGTGTGACTAAAATATGTATATTTTAAATTATTCATTGGCTATTAATATTTTCACAATCTCTTCCGATATCACCCGTTTTATCCGTTATACGTCGGTGGCTCGGATAGCCGCGTGTCCACACTGCTAGGCGTCGCTAGGACAGAGCCATTCCTAGTTATGGTCTATGGGGGACTCATCCCCCGTAGACCCTGGGGGACGTCATCTTTCTCCACGGGAGATAAGTGTCTTCAGCTGCTGGCAATCAACATATTTGCTATTTAGCGAATACATGTGCGGCATGAATACTGAGGAGTGAAGAGAGGAGAGAGAGCACTGAGCTGGAGTCGGCTCGGGCTTTCATGCAAGTTTTTCCGTTCTCACTGAGAAATGATCCTTTCAGTGGAACAACACATCTTTATGGTTCATTACCCTACCCTGCCAAACATACACTGAGGAGTTGTTTCCCCCCCCCCCATCTTATTTCAATACGCTACCGTTCATGTTGACAGTGGAACATTCAAAGACAACTGCACGAGATGGTTTTCCTATTTCCATGCTCCAACAATTACATATTATAATGAGGTTTTTGCCGCTTTGCATAGATAAAGAAAACATGAACATTTTTCTAAAGTGCATGTTTCGTTTCCGTATTTATGGTATGTCCGTGCATCGGGGGAACTAGGTACAGAGTTTCTCGACGGAAGTGTTTGAACGGTTTCAGGGGTAAAAGACATCCCCTCCACTCGTCCTTGGCGAAGTTGCCACAGCCTGTGAAAGAGAAGAGACACTGGCACATAATGCAGTATTGATTGGGGCTTGAATCAGTTTGATAACAGCTTTGTCAAATCAGCTCTTTTAACAATCAGATTAGAGCTTTTAGTGCAATCGATTGCCGGTGGATTTCAAATCCACGCTGACGACAGGTTGCATAGTAGTTCAGAGCTCGGGTGAGGCCACCCACAAAATGGAGGGTGGCAGAATCAACAACAATGGAGGGTGGCATTATCAACAGCTCATGAACTCTCCTCTAATGCACGCCCGGATATTTGAGTCCCAGAAAAAGAGACAGGTCGTTCACTCATTTCAGCGTTGGCCGTCACCAGTGGTACTTGTATCCAAGTAGATATTTAACAAGATACCCTTTTGTCACGTCAAATGTATTCTACGGTCACCCTCCATTGTGGGTGGCAGAACCCCTTATCAGCAGTTCATGAACTCTCTCACTAATGCAGGCCCGGATATTTGAGACCCAGCAAAAAAGAGGCCGGTCGCTCACTCAATTCACAAAAGTAGCTATTAAAGAAAAACGATAAAAAAAGAAAAATGTGGACTCTTTACATTCCGGGCTCTTGAAGTGCACTTCTGAATAACGAGAAAAGTTAGCAAATATCGTGTCTGACTGTGTGAGCAAGAAAGGGCGTAATGGCCAACCCTTATTTTAAATAGTCCCTCCTCATTGCTGAGGCCCCGGTTATAATCCACCTTGTTAATAATTGAAACGAGAGTCGTTTGCTTTGGCCGGCCGGGCTATGAATAGATTAGGAAATAAAAATGAATGAGAAGGACGTGTAAATAAGGACGGCTCTTTTAGTAGCAGGGCCAGCGCTACCGGATACAGGTCGTAGCCTCTGAGGGGACCTCTATAGTACACCAGTGTGTCTGGGCGAGTGTCTGTAGCCCCATCTCCACGCTGTTGCTTACACCTGCTCTGGGGATGAATTAAAATACCCCTTTATGACTCAGTGTGTCAATGGATGGAAAGGGAAGTATAGAATTCTTCGTTTTTAGGGGTACTTGCGCCAATGTTTTCAGCATGTTTCTAGTGATGCATGGACCTGCTCCAGGAGTCCTGCCGGGGGGGGGGGGGGGGGGGGGGCGACAGTGGGGCCACGGCCCTCTCCTGGGCTTCTTAATTGGCTTTGTTATTGCGGACCTGGTCCTGGGTGCAGGCAGTGGGGGGGACAGGGGAGGGGAGGGGAGGGGAGGGTGGAGGATGGGGGGGGCGGGGGGCTTCATCAAGGAGGACAGTTTTTCGACTGTGACCCTCCTCCCAGGGGCAGGGTGTTCACAGCTGCTCTCTCCAGAGAAGGTGACCTGGACGGCGCTCTGTTCTGTCTCCCAGATGAACCCTCCTCCCTGCCCTGTCACCTCCCCCCCCCTCACACCCCCTCCTCACACCCCTCACACCTCTCACACCCCCACCCGCAGTGCTCCCTTCTCCTCCCTCTCCGCCTCCCTCAGCTCCGCCTCATACCACTCGCTCTCTCGCACCAGTTTCTCTCTCTCTTGCTCTCATTGGCTCTCTCTCTCTCTCTCTCTCTCTCTCTCTCTCTCTCTCTCTCCTGGCAACTCCTCTGCTTGCCTCAGAGGTCATTCTCCAAACCTCTCCTCCTCTACCCATCCAACCGCCCAGCAGGCGGCCTGCTAATCTTCCCGCTCTGCAGATTTCCACACTTTTCTGCATGGGATGCCAACACCTCCTCAAATGCATCACCCCCACTGTCATCCCAGCCTCCCTCCCTTTAACACGCTCATGCTCACGCACACGCATGCACACACGCGAAAACACAAACACACGCACGCCCGCGCGCAACGACACACGCACACACAATCACACCCACTGTATTTCTTTCACGCTGGCTCGCCCCATGCTCTTTGAGCTTTTAGATGTGAGAGAATAGCAGTGGCGCATGTGACAGTCATAATAAAACAGCCGTATGTTATTTTGAGGGCTGCCATCGAGGCGCTTGACATATTTACCAACAGGGATGTTTGCCCAGCGATTGTTCTGCTGACGACTCTCTCTAAAATATAAAACGAAAGATGATTTATCCTCTTGTGCAAAGAGTGCTAAGCAGGATAGGGGGAGGGTGTGTGTGTGTGTGTGTGTGTGTGTGTGTGTGTGTGTGTGTGTGTGTGTGTGTGTGTGTGTGTGTGTGTGTGTGTGTGTGTGTGTGTGTGTGTGTGTGTGTGTGTGTGTGTGTCCCCGCAAGAGACTAGCCTACGTAATGAGGATGTATGCAAGAATCTAGTGGATAGCCAGGTCAGGGCAATGCAATAATGCATGCAATAAAGTCCTTCGGTTTGTGGTCCATTATCTGATTCAGCTTATTATGATTATGTGTAGTAGAAGAAGTTGTATTATTATTACTGATATTGGTCATGCCTGCCACTCACTGCGTATGACCCATAAAAGGAGAAACAACAAAAAAGTATATTTCTACCAACTTGCCATTGGTATAGTTTATTTTGGGCTCTCAAGAAGCCCGCGTTGGCCTACGTTTCACTTAATTATGCAACATTAGCCTATTTACTTCGAGAAAGCTGGTTGGAGCTGTCAAAGTCGAGGATTGGGTTGTTACTTGTAAACACCGCTTTGGAATCCATTTGTGGAATTAAAGTTGTTATGACGTCGCCACAGCAAACAGGGAAACGTATTCATGTGTCTTATCACTGATATTATGTTACCCCGATGTCTGCCTCTGCTTACGCAACACCCAATAATGAACGCTTCGTGTGGAAAACGGAGGAAGAAGAAGATGTAACTCAGTTCTCCGGTGAATCGGCTCAAGTGGCTCTCCAAGCAATAATCCACCCAACAAAGTCACTTTTTAAAAACAGCATACATTATTGTTTCATTTCTCTTACCACACAAGTCAACTCGTTCCCCTTTTACATACAAACCCATTATATGATGGGCGGACGAACGGACGGACAGAAAACTGACGGATCCACAATATTTTTTTGAATACTCTTAATATTTATCAACATGCGTAGTTCTAAAAATCTTTTCCAGCTCCCATACACACACACACAATTTCTTTTTTTTTTTTAAGTGCCATAGAATCCTATCACTAAAGCCCTAACTGCCATTATTGATAATTACATGGTGGAGTCAATTAGCTCCTGGTGTCTGTAAAGGCTGTCAGCATTTGCATCCTTCCTTCCAGTGAATGGGGCTGATGTGCATCAACAGCAGCATCTGCAGCGTCTGAATGCCGCCAGATTTGGGCTGAAAAGCGCGTCTAAATGTTTGGCTTTCTCAGCTGTTGACAGCTCTTGTCGCAAGCTCAACCCACGATTCAACGGGCACAATGGGTTAATTTCCTCTGCTGCGGACGCAAACCACTGGTGGCCATTCATGACATAAGTGCATGGCTGCGAAAGTCACGTTTCGCCATATTTCTGAACTGATGTGAAACTGGATTATTCTTGTTGATATACAGTTTTTTATGGTTTATATCAATAATCTTAATCTGCCTAGCGGACTCTTGGGTTTATCCGATTGAGCGATCGACTTGTGTGTTTTTATTTGGGGAACATACAGTGTGTTCCTTCCCATTGTGTCACCCTTGCTTCCTCTCGCGGCACCGGGCGAACGAGACCACAGAGGTAAAAGCAATCATCTGAAAGCACTTAGCAGAGATGGAAACTCGATCACCGTGCTCCGACCTGGACCCATTCATTGCAAATGCGCCATATCTTCTTCATTAATTAGCTGGAAAACGGTGGGTAATCAGATCCATCCCACGTATGGCAATGCAGCCGTCGTGAGACATCTTAGCCGATCTTCTGTCAAAGAGTGGGCTGGGCTGAGAGGGACCTAGCTCACTTTCTCAGATTACCACATATCTTGTACTATATTCCGATATTCTAACAATACTTAAGATTTGAATGTTAAATACAATCTTCCATTATACCGCAGGATAATAAACAGTATATAAGTATAGCAGTATATAAACAGTATTCCTCAAGAAGAACAAGCCTTATGCACATGGTAGGCAGCTGTTTAGGGCCCGAAAATCCATAGCCATTAACAGAATGATGGGTCTCTACTAAACACAGCATACAGAGCAGGGCCAGATACCATGTGATACCATGAATGTCACTTGAGGAGGAATAATGCATTTGTGGAAATTAATTGCGCTAATGGAATCCTATAGTATTTTTGCTAATGGTGGCCCCAAAGTGCCTTCTGGCTTTGGTTTCCAATTTACCACATATTCCAAAACCATGATCCGGAAACAACCCAAAAAGCCTTAAGTCATTAAAAACAGAATTGGACAAGGGAATCCCATGTGTCAAAAGAAAGAAAAAAAGAAGAAAAGAAATGAGAAATAAACAAAAAAAAGTGTAAAATGGTTCTTTGTAAACACTTCGATCTGGGCTTTCCATGCAAGAGTACTCCTTACTCTTGTTGGCTACTTACTTTTATATAATATAAGATATACCATTTCCCTACCATGCCATTTTTCATCATTGAGAGAAATTTGTTAACATACACCAGGGCTTTGAACTGTACGCCATAAATGAAAAATTAAAAAAAATAAAATAAAATTTGTATACTTTATTTTTCTAACCCAAACCCATTTTATGTACAAAAACCATACAACATAGAGAAAAAAAAAAGAAAAAAGAAGAAAGAAGAAAATCACACTAAATAAATAGCTAGTAAGACAATATATGAACAGGAAGTGCATTACAATTAAGATTCTCTATAAGATTTGTTTGTTTTTCTATTAGTTTGTGAATAGACCCAAGATTTTCATGAATCAGCTGTTTGACTTGGAGAATCGTATTGTGGAGGATGGCTGGGCAGCCTCACCTGGCCCCGAGTCAGACCGGTTGGCCCCTGGCACTGGCTGAGGCTAGCACATTGAGTAATCAACGTGCACAGGTTAAACCAGCCGTCGCCACACACACTCAGAGAGATCTTCTACCTGGCAACACCAGGTCGTAGCACCAAGTCATGTGTCATTGTCCACAAACGTCCACGATAAACCCCTTTACAACATCCCAGCCCTGTGTCCTGTGTCTGGAGGTGCCCAGTAAAAGCCAACCGGTGTGGCCTGTAGCGGTGAACATTGGGACATGTATTTCCTCCATATATATTATTGTGACCATTTCGCTGAGCCCTCTCCATAAGCAGGGAGGAGAGGGGGGATAGACAGTCCAATCAAATCCGTTCTGAGCATCAACGCCTCACAGGTGGTTCCCAGAGCAGTCCCTCGCATCCTGCAGCTGTCATGTGGAGACACTGCAGGATACATTGTATTCAGTTTAGTTCTCGAGGAGCGGCGCCTATGCCTGACTTTATATTGAATCAGTCGGTACCGAGCATTCATTTAACCAGATGTTTTCAGAGAAGGCAGTATTATATTCTCTCTCTCTGGGCCAAGGCTTCCTCGAGGTGTTCAGTAGGTACAGAGGCAGCAAAGATTAAAGATTCAACTGGGAAATAAATATGAGGTTTCTTAAAGAGTGCGTATCCAGCATGTGTTTTAGGAGAAGGAATGTAGGTGTTGTTAAAAAGATTATAATATGGGGGTATTTGAACGGCTGTCTGCATACTCAGAAATTATGAATAAAAATAACGTGTAAAATATGTATGACTGGAGATATGTGGGGGATGCTGCTTGACGAACAAATATTGTAGTGGACATGAATACATTTATTGGATTCTATTTTATTTATACAAGATGAGCACTCATACTCCATCGAACCATACGCTACCCAATCCATTTCTGTTCTGCAACGCATGTTTTCGTGAGACAGAAACCAGGCAACCACCACTGTAAAACGTTAGTATGCAGAGCGTGCAAAGACATTTCTATGCAGCAAAGCGCATCAACACCTCGTCGCAATTCCCCCCAGAACCTGTTCATAACCATGCTTTGATTGTTAAATTCATGTCAAGGTACTGTTTTGTTCCCTGCGGCGGAAGCTGTGGTCATTTACTTTCAATCTGCTTGAAGATATTTTTTCCCTGGCGCCTATGGTGCAGTTCCACTCAAGCTGTGGGTATTTTAACATTGTTTGATTGCCTTCATCAATGCTGATGGTGTGTGTGTGTGTGTGTGTGTGTGTGTGTGTGTGTGTGTGTGTGTGTGTGTGTGTGTGTGTGTGTGTGTGTGTGTGTGTGTGTGTGTGTGTGTGTGTGTGTGTGTGTGTGTGTGTGTGTGTCAGTCACACACACATGACCAGAGATGATATCACCGGGTCGGACGGAAATGAGGGAGACGTGTGGGGAGTGCAATCTCCGTGAACGATAGCGCCGATACAAAGGTGCTGTTCCGGGGATGCCGATACCGCCGGTGCCCTGCTCACAGATAAGTTTCTCTGTGAGGGAGCCAGGTGCTCCCCGCTATGGCCCCCTGATCCTGGCTGGGGGTGCGAGGCCAGCGCCCGTGCCAGAGCCGGTGCGCAGCTCCTCATTGGGGCCGATTACTTATCTATTGATTGAGAGCCTTGGTCGCCGCAGCAGATGGATGCCTCTGGAGTGACATGCACTTTAACAACCCCCACGCGAAACCTCAGGCCTCCTTAGCGTCACTCTGGGTCCATGTTAAGTAATGTCCCGTATCTTTGGTCGCCAGGACAACCTCTCTCGCGCTCTTCCTCTCTCTCTCTTTCGCTCGCTCTCTCTGTTGGTCAGTCTGTTTGGTCGGTCAATCCGGGGCGACTAAAGGGTGACGTCTTGAAGGGTTGTCTCCCATCCAAAAGATGTATGGGAGCAATTAAATTGGAGCCACTTCTCACCACAGCTGGTGCGATGTAATTAATAGCATTAAGGATTGGATTCTTTAAATACACTTTCTGCTGTCACTCGACAGAGCTGTGGATTCCTTGTGATAGTTGGAGTGAGCTTGCAAGTGCCGAATGCTGTTCCTGTTGCTTATCACTTTCACAGCACGCGCGCACACACACACACACACACACACACACACACACACACACACACACACACACACACACACACACACACACACACACACACACACACACACACACACACACACACACACACACACACACACACACACACACACACACTGAGCGATGTTATTTAGGGACATATTTGTATTGTTCAGACAAGATGGAGAATTAAGCCCACAATTGTCTTCTGCAGTAGTGCATCTGGTTCCATAGTCCCGTAGATCAATCCTAGCAACCCCAACCACCAAAGAAAATATAAAACAAATGACATTTAAGACATGGCTCCATGATGTACCGCCTCATATGGGCCACTTATATGTGGTTGTAAGAACCAGATGTTTTCTAGAACACCCGTATCAGTTTGTGGCTGAGTTCCAGCACTACTGCTCTCTAACAAGTAGCCTTGAGCCGGCCAAGTCAATGAGGTGTGACTGCTGGCGAAGGAACAGGGCGACCACCAGGCCTCATTTAAAGCAGAGCAAGAAAATAAATATATAAATCCAACGGTCTGAAACGGAAATGGGGGGAGAAATACACCTTTTTTCGAATTCGTTCTTGGCATTGGCCCCCCTGAAACGATGGCACCAGAGTTTGCAATCACTGATCGAATTTTTTTTTTTTTTTTAACGTTTGTTTTTTTCCGATGCTGGATGAATTTTAAATGTGATTATCAAAGGCTGTGGCTGACCCAGAGTTTGTCCTCCACCAGCCGCGCGGTGGTGAGCTGCCTACTGATTGATGTGCCGGGGTACCAGGAAGGAAAGAAGGGGCTTCTCCACGGCTGGGCTCTCTTCTGCGCTGTTGTGTGATGTGGAAATGTGTTTCACCACTGTTTCACTGATGCTACAGGGAGAGCGGTGTTGGTCCAGAGAGAGCACACATGAGAAAGTGTTTTTAACGTGTGAGTTTCTATATTGTTGATTTCTTAACAATACAGTTGGTTGTAGTAGAGTCATAAGGGGAAATGAAGTGAGAAGGAAAATAGCAAGTTGCACATTCACCATGCCGGTGGGTTCTCCATTAAATCTAATTCGAGTCATACTAATTTCCAAAACAGTTCTTACATGGGCTTGGAAGGGAAGGAAGATATTTTTAATCAAACATCAAAGCAGCTCATTTTTTATAGGGCAACCCTTTTGGCAAAGGAACTCACTGTAGGATTGCCACATTGGTTCGGGATGTTATTGCTTTTGTGCGAGAGGATATTTTTATGCCCTTTTTTTTTGGACGATTTCAATTTTCTAAAAGATTTTTTTTTTTTGAAAAAGCATCTCTTTCTGGCCACTGGCGGCGCCCCTTTCACACCTGCGCTCTGGCGAATAACGGGGGCGAGCTCAACCCCTGGGGCCCGGGCCGGGCCTGTACTTAAAAACAGACACCATTGGTCTTGCTCATAAAAGAATAGAGTGCTAACTGAATATCCTGCTGGAATAGATCATTTGCCATCTCCCCTCTGTCATTTACCATGGATTCGCCTTGATGATTTCCTGCTGAAAATCAATGATTCTCTCACTTTCAGAATAGCTGGCCCTCCGAGGAGCTGGCCCCCAGTGGCAATGATTTCAATCAAGACGTGTGAATTCCCGGCTCTTTCAAAGTGGAATGGAACACTGTAATAAATTGGACAAATAAGTCATTTCTTGTGGGGAAGATTGATTTTTGAAGAGATTTGTGTTGCAACCTTTTTCCAACCCGTAGACACATGCTGCAGGCATGCAGGAGATGTGCACACAAGCAGACGGCCTCGCGCATACCCGCAGGCACACACGTGAGGACACGCTTAATGATTACAGTGCTCAGATATGATGAAAAGGAGCGTTATGTTACATTAGAGTTAGGTTATGTCCCTATATTCCTTCAATTTAGACTTTAACTATTTTGCCATTTATAGAGCAACATTGACAATGCTTCGGTCTTCTGTAAAAGTACAGTAAAGTTTACAGACTAGAGAGTAGGTAAAATACTGGGAATCTTAAGTGTGGCCTTGTTCATTACATTCAAACTAGTAACATATCATCCTTATGACCATTACAGTCTCTGGTGTAGTATAACCTGGCCTTATTGCATAATTTAGCCAATTTTAAACCCATATTTTTATTTAATGAGCGCTTTATATCCTCAGTTCTCAGTTGAAATATATCAACTTGCGACAGTTTTTACCAAAGCCTGGAAGCACCTCCTACTTCCAACTTCTGTTAATGTTGCAAGAATCTTACCATACACCCAGGAATGCCCTTTATCACTTACGGCCCTTGCATATTTGCATTCCAAGTTAAAATAATAAATTATTACATTTTAAGCATATCCAACGTGACATTCTAGGCATGATTGAAATTTCCGCCGATTAGGACACGCAGGCTTGGTGGTGGACTCCAGTCTGACTGGTGTGTGTCAGGTAGTCTAGCTTGGGGTCTCGGCATTATTAATGAAAGTCTTGCTTCTGCTCGCAAGATGCCAGCGGAGCAGTAATAAATGTGGCGCGATATATCATCTGCACCACATTACAGGAGAGCTGGGGGGTGATTATTCATGGCACTGGGGCCACGAACAGACCTTTCAGGGGTTCAGGGCCTCAAACTTTGAAAGGGCGTCTCCTTGTGCTCTCTCTCTCGCTCTCTCTCTCTCGCCCTGTAGGGCTGGCAGGCCCCCCCACTGTGTGGAATATTTCCTCGGTACTAACCGCCCCTCTCTCTGTGTGATGAGTGTGGATGGTAGTATAAGGGATGACCTGGAGATTAGCGATGTGCTCGTCTCAAAGGTTGTTGGATTTTCACGGACTTCATAGTATTTGTCAGAGATGTTTTGCACAAAATATAAGGCGAAAAGTGTGACTCACGGTTTATAGGCTCAACACATGCTCTGTCGGTCTCATTTCTTCTCTTTCTTTCTTTCTTTCTTCCTTTCTTCCTTCCTTCCTTCCTTCCTTCCTTCCCCTGGAGACCCAAATTACGAAAAAATACAGATTCTAATTTAATGTATTAATCAGTCCCTCTGTTATATATATTTAACCTTAATCCTCAACAGATTTGGAATAATTGTTTATTGTACGTTAAATAGAACGCCTGGTGGTGTGAAAACGTCTGTTTCATTAAGAGTCACTCAATCTTGAATCCACTGAATTAGTTTCCCTGGAAATACGAGTGTAGTCAAGGCGGGAAATGACTTGCAACTTTTTTCCCTCCACAGGCTGCCTGAGCGCAATTAAAGGGGCTATTTTATACGGTCACTTAGCAACACAAAGGGTAACTGATGGCATTCTTTGGTTGGCAGTACCGTAGGGTGAAGGTAGATTGGCCTTTTCAGAGAAGCCTGTGTTAAGTGTACAGCGGTGGCTATAAGGACGGACACACACACACACACACACACACACACACACACACACACACACACACACACACACAGATGAGGTGCCTTGGCACGGCTTGTGTGTGTGTGTGGGTGTGGGTGTGTTTGTCTGTCCGAGCGGGCATCAGCACAGCACCAGTCACGGCATATCGATGGACCCATACGTTAGTCAACACGGGAAGCACTAAACTGCACTTGTCGATCAGGTCTCATGGGTTTAGCCGAAGCCCAGGTTGATGAAGAAAAATTGTCAATCTGTCTTGGGGACAGAGCGAAGGACAGGGATGTAGGCGGTCTAAGACTAAGGGGCTGCCGCTGGATGCTGCAAATCCCGTTCCTTTTTCAAAAACAGAATGGACGACAGCTGATGTTTCAGATAATGGAAGGCATTCATAACCTCGAGCAGGTATGTCAGATCCAAAACCAGCCCTGTTTGTGGGGTTGAGTGTGGTTCTTTTGAATGGGTTTCAGGGCATGTGGCCCACATGCACCAGGCTTGTGTCGGGTTAAGTGCTACAGGGTTTCATAATAAACTCAAATAACTGAATTTGAAAATGCCCTGAAGTGGTATAATTTCAGTTGGAGAGAATATTGAAGAAGGGTAGAATATTAAACACACTTCACTTGATGGAATACCATTATTGTTATAGACAAAGTCAGACATTATTTAATTTGTTTTGAAGATTCATGGTTGTGATTACGTGTGTTTTATTTATGCTTTGCATGCTGGGCTATTGGTGCATTTATTGTAATTCATTTCCCTTCATACTGTTTAACAATATATGCTGAGAGGCTATTCTATACACTGTAACAATCCAAGCATCGTAACACACAGTCACCTAGATGTCTAGGCTAGATTGACTCAAACAGGGGTAATACAATGAAGGGGGAAATAGAGCTCTTGGAATAGCAGAATACTGAATAGTCACTAGTGGGAGGCCTTAGGTGATTTCACCATATAAACACAAGAAAGGCGAGCAAAACAAACAGTTAAGGATGGATCCAACCTCACTATAGGAGGGGAACTATGTGCAGAGCACTGTAGCTCACAGGGGGTGATGCCATCAACAGCAGATATAGAGAGGCAGCTGATCAAATCTGTGTGTCATCTTACTTTAGTTTTCATATTGGTAACGTTGAGGGGAGTGATCTTGGGTGCCGTGTCACAGCCAATATACCGCCTCATCAGGCACTCATGGGTGACATCTAAGTTTCTTATTTGACGGGAGCACCGACAGACTAATAATAATGAAATCCAGGATCACAATGCAGTGTGGTTTTAGTCTTATTGTCTGCGGCCGTGGGAAGGGATTTGTTAGATCCTCTCTGAACATCTTTATCGTGCTTCCCGGCAGCATTTGTTTATTTTCGTTTGATTTCCTTAACAAAAGGTCTGTGTGGAGACGAACCATGAGACCAAATGAAAAATCCAATAAAGTGGCAACTTTATTGCACATCTAAATTGGACCAAATCCACCAAACTGAAGCGGCGCACATATTGGAGGATTTTGGATGGAGGAATTCATGGATGGGACAAGATAGCGGAAGGACGAATGACATGGAAATGGTTGAAATGGTTGTGGTAGTCATTGGAAAGAAAGTGACTAGCCACAAGCAGTCGACTAGCCACAAGCCGTTGAATACCTAGTAAAGCAACATGACGTCATTTTGTCCCTTTGACCTCTAGCCTGGCAAAAACATGCCCCTTTTTTGTCCATACAGTGGCGGCCCATGCTTGATATAAATTGTTGATGGTCCCTTTTAATCGAGCTGCATTAGCCAAGTGTCACTCAAAAGACTGCAGCAGCCTTTACGCTAGTTGGCCAACAGCACCTGCACTGGCTGGCAACTTTTTCGTAATCAGCTCCAAACAGCAATGCTTAGATGGATGGGGAGGCAACCTTGCAGCCAACCTTGGACTGGAGTTGGTCCCCTCATGTGACTGTGGCAGCTGTTCGTATTGTAACGTTTCAATGTGTGTGTATATACGTCTGACTGACAGCTATGTGTGATGGCAGGGGGAACCTTTGTTAGATATTGATGTGATGTTTCTGCAGTCTCCCTGATTTCAGTTGCTGATTATGGCCATCAAGGCCCTTGGTGGTGGTCGCAGAATGCCATGGTGAATAGACTATAGAACTTGTGTTTACTCTAGCTCCTCCACATATGCTCTTTGAAGGCACCGGGAAGCATAAAGGAGTGTTCTGTTAAAATATGTATAGCTGTAGCAACAACACATCCATGCATCACATTTCTCTTATTTCACACACTCTCACTCTCATACACATACACTTATACACACACACACACACACCTACACCCACACGCACATTCACTAACACGCAACCTTAAAAGGTGTTGCCATGGGAATATCACAGGGGAGCTATATTAGGTCATAACCGCCTGGGCGAGAGTGCACATTTTGAAGTCCACTATTGTGACGGCAAATGCAATTTGCCTGTTGCTGTTGGCTATTGTGCTTCATGTTTGGTCATTGTTATGCCCACCACCATAAAGAGGACTGAGTTTTATTCAACCAGAGTATTCACCTGTTGACGTCCTGGTGCGACAACAAAACAGGCGCAATGTCAGAAAAGAAGACAGATTCTTTGTGGAAGGCATCGACTTCCTACGCACATAATTACACATATTTTGCGTAATTAGAGCATGCTATTTCTGATTTTACGCCTGCAATTGTCTTTTGTATTATGGTGAAAAAACAACAACTATTCAACAACGTCAAGGGCAGTAATAATATAAAATAATGATAATAATAAATATGACAGCTTTTAACTTAAGTTAATTAAAAATAAATTTATATTTTTTAGGAAAATAAGAAGAAAAACCACGCTACATTTCTTGTTGACTGAAATTAAATTATATTAATGAAACAAATAGTAAGATTGAAATAGTTTGGCTTTGGTGTAATCGTTCATTAGTGTTCATTGGTGTTCCTTAATAAAGAAATTTCTATTGTGGCCTGTGCCCATTTTCAATAAGCCACATAAATATGATTTTATTATTCTAATTAAAACATCTTTTTTGTGAAGAAAATTATAAAACATTGGACAGACGAGGCAGAAGTGAAGCTGGCTACGTATGAGCAGCAACAACAACCACCATCAACATCCAAGTCAATTATTTCTCTTTCAAACTACTGCTTTCTACTCTGTTCCCTAATAGGTTCCGTTCTCCACAAAACAAAAAAAGGGAAAAGCTTACACAGGCTTAGGGTGGTGCATTGGCAATAATACTCCCTTTCACTGATGTGATATTTTTGAGGCGGGCAATATAATTGCTTTACATCAACATGCCGGAGAATCCTGGAGACGGGAGAGGAATGCGCTCTCAGTTTGGACTGCGACGCGGGAGCGGAAGTACGAGGAAATCAACGACCACAAAGGGGTGACGATGATTGAGGGACCAAGGAAGAAGAATGTACAACAAACAAATGCCGCCAAACACACGCGCTGATAATGAATCAAACATCTCCTCCCACCCACCGCCAACAACTTGCATGTGTTACAGACAACAGCTCCTCGTTATCAGACAAACGGCCCATCTCCGCTCCCGCTTTAAGTGAAACAAGGCGGTGGCCTGCGCTCCCCCTCTCATCCCCCGTCTCGCTGCCGTAAAGCAGGGGTGGATGATCCCTGCTCACCGCTTCCCATTGCCAACTAAGTGCTTCTTAGACAGGAGGACTGCATGGTGCTATCACCTAGCAAGCGTTCCCCCCCCCCCCCCCCTCCACCATCCCACCCAGTATGCTCGCCTGGCTAACACATAGCATATTCTGCGTCTAAGTGTGACTGCAGGGAATCAGTTTATCCTCCTCCTTCTGCTCTAGTCCCGTCATTGGACTTTTATCACTTTCATCTGTCTCACTCTCATTTTTGTTGGTGAGCTGTTTTAAGCTTCTACGTTGTGAGTCTGTGTTTCCTAATAGACTGTCTCACCAGTGTACTGGGTATTTGGAATGGGTTTAAATAATACAGAAAGCGATACCAGCTAAGTGTTGTTGTTTAATTGCCTATTACATTTGTGGATCATTTCTCTGTGTGGGTATCATCCTGACTGCTCAGTAGACTGAGAATGTCATTTCCGTAGTGGCGGCCATTAAAAATAGCTTTTATGTTGATTATTCTCTTTTTTGGAGGGGGTTTGCTACTGCAGTGAGATAAGCTAAATAATGTGCTAAAGTGTATACAACTATTGTCTTTTGAGGCATGTTAAGTATTTGCATTTAGCATCATGCAAGAGAGATGAGCACAGTTGAATTTTGAAGATATAACAGTTCCATATAATACAATTAAGATTACCAATAGAAGTAACAGTACATTTACCATCTTCTTCAATGCCACAAATCAAGGGTTTGAGGATTAGTTATCCTTGGTTTAACACGTCCTTTTCCATTTTGCTTGGAATATCTGGAAATTGTATTTCAGAAGAGGCAAGCTTGTTCAAAAATTTTGGTTTACTTTCTAGGTATTGACTTTTCATTATGGTATTCCTCAACATTGACTCATTTGATTGTGTAACTCCTATTTAAACAATTATAACCAGTGGCCATGTGAAATAACAATTTCGACAGCAGGATTAAAGCTAGGGTAGACAATTTGGAGAAACCATACATAGTAAACAAGAGTTCAAACCAAAAAAAAAAAAAACACCCTTCCCTCCAAAGCTACTTGACGAGCTCAATAGCTTTAGCACTAGGGCTGCCTAGCCTTTTGTAAGACCCTGGTCAAGTTCAATGAGTGCCAAGCAGAGTGTGCAAAGGTAGCCGAAGGACGAGCTAAATACAGGCCTGCGACAGCCAGAGGTGCTGCATTATATATTTTTTGGGCATAGCATTTGATTTCTTGATAAATTGTTAAATGTTCTCTTGCAAAATGTTTTCTTGATAAATGTTGTTATTTCACGACAATTTCAACAAATGGCGAAGGATGCTTTGAAAATAAATGGCGTACATTTAACTGGTTGCTATGTGAAAATCATAACTGCTCTTGCTTTGGTTGAATTTTTCACACTTCAACACATGTTATTTATTCTGTCAAACAACCAGGCCAACCATTAATACCGTTTTAGTGATGGACTAAAAGCATTATTTTCTTCTTCAAAACATGAAACAAAAAAAAATAATAATAAATAAATCACAAGGGCCCCAATCGAGGACAGAGAGATGCTATTTTATCTACAGTATTCCAGACAAACAAAGCCAGCATGTAAAACTAAAAAGATTGCGTGTAGTGAATAATCAGAAACTGTTGACTTGAAATTACTTTTCTTCACTGCTCGTTGCATCTGCTGTGTGGCTGATACCCTAAACACATAGAGACTTCAGATATGCATTGGGTTTGGTCGGCAACAAAAGCCCTATCAGATAACTAGGTACTGTCATCTCCTTCCTAGACAGGTTTACCCTTATCTACATTATCCCTGCCCGGTTACATTTCTCTTTTTGGTCTGCAGCTTTCATTTTGCCAACTGGCGAACATGTGACATTTGCGTTTGAGGATTATGTCTTCTTATAAGGCTACGAAGGTCACACGTTTGTAGATGAAGGAAAGTTCATTTCTCCCTCATCACTTTGAGCTTTAATATTATCTATCATTGTGGATGTTCACTATTTGTTCTTCCTTGTAATGTCATAGAATTGTTGTCTCATTCTTTTAAATAACAGTGGTACGGGAGGTCTAATAGCTAAAGCTCCATGTAATAAAGCATACTTGGAGCGCTACGTCAAATCTCCACCGCTGTCTGCGTGCAACCTTCAGGTCCAGGGGAAAGAGTGGCGGTGCACGCCGCAGTGACTGCTACGTTTGCTAGAACGTCACCATAGAATTTGTGTCGCGGTAATTAGAACAGGTGCTGCTTTAGCTCAGCCATGGTATATGGATAAGCTTGGTGAGCCTTGTGCAGTGTTTTATACGACGCTTTGATGTCGAGGAGCCGAGGTGCTTTGTCGCACTAATTAGCCGACCCAAGTCACCCGCTAACTCTACCCCCCCACCCCCCCTGCCCCTCCCCTCTCCTTCCCTAACAACCTTCCGGACCACCAGCGTGCACCGTGTTAGCCATAGCTAAGGGGTGTAGGGAAATGTCCCACTGAGAAGGGTGGAGGGTGAAAGTGAGCAGAATGGGAGGTTAAGTTAAGATGACTGGTGTCCCACATTCATGGAGGTTGTGGTGGTGGTGGTGGTGGTGGTGGTAGTGGTGGTGGACAGCTCCCCATGCAGTGTGACTAGAGAGGTTTGAGGACTCTCTGCTAACGTTGGGGGAGTTGGATACATGTGGCAAAAGGAGACGGTGGAAAGCATATGTGCGGTAGATATTTTTAATTTGCAGTCGTTTTTTTGGAATAATTTTTTTACATGAAGATAAATTTAATAATGTCATTATACTCGTGGATTGTGGTTTCCCGGGCAACAAACAATGCTGGAACAAAAAGAAAAAAACGTCCTTTCCATTTCGAGCTTGCGGTTCGTACTCTCTGAACTAAGTTCAACATGCTCCATTGGTGTTAAGCAGTTGGTGTGAAATCTCTCTTTCTGCCATGGGCATATCCAATAATTAGATAAAGGATTAACATGGTAATCTAAATTGTCTCTTGTTTCCCCTATTTCTTCCGCCACACATTTCCTAACATCCATTCCAACATATCTGCCTCATATTTCTCTCTCTCTCTCTCTCTCTCTCTCTCTCTCTCTCTCTCTCTCTCACAACTCCACGTTGAGCTCTGTAATCAACTTACTTTCTATTTAAATTGTTTCCGGGCTAAGCATATGGGAATGACAAATCCATGAGTGTGTGTGTGGTGTGTGTGCATGCCGCACATTGCGTGCCATGGATGGCAAACGGCTGTGACTGCCTGGCCCCCACTCTCCTGATAGCTCGCCATAACCCTGCGTCACTTTGAGGACGGCGTGTATGTAGTTATTAAGTCAAAATGTGTTTTTTTTTGATCCCCCAGCCTTTTTAGACAATTGATTGCGCTGAACTGCTAAACAGGTGAGGCTTTGAAGCACCTGGAGAGGTGGGATCTCAGGTTTAGCTGGATCACGGCTGTTTAAAAGAGGGAGCTTTTTTGCTTTCCCTTTCTCTTTTGTGTGTGAACAAAGAAAATCAGGCATGGCTTGAATTGGTTTCTCATTTAAATTCCTGACGACCACGGCGTCACTGACTACATCAACAACACGTCTTCTACTTATGCCAAACTTAGTAGGCTAGAGGGGAACTCGATTTGGTTTGCCTGCATGCGCTCGTTTACCTTCCATCTAAAACTGAAATCTGTTGAGCCTAAAGGTCTGGTCTCTGTGTTGGTCATTCGTGGGCTGTTGCTGCTGGCTCATCACCTACAGGTGAGCACGATGTGGAGTGGTGATCGTCTGGACATGTGTTTTCTTTCACATTTAAGCATTCTCAGGGGTGGATTTTGGTCTTTTTCACCATGTGCTTTGCATGAAGCAAGAGAAGGAAATGCCAACCCCAGAGGCTCCATGGAAACAGAAATACGTGACCTGACATTCCTTTGACATAAGTGTTCCTAGAGGCCCTCATAGCTTTGTTGAGTTAATCTCTGCTAGGCTCTGCTTTTGGAATTAGCGGGCTCCTATTCAGCCGGAACTAAGCTTGTCGTCTCCGGGAGAGATTCAACAATATATAAGACCATGATCAAAGTTTTATTTAATGTGCGTGGGGATTCCTAAGGACTGGTGGTACAAGTTTAATCTATCACTCCTATCAATGCTGGGATAGGAAGTCATTGAGGGGAGACATCGCAGGGATCAGTGTTGACTGCTACTCAGTAAGCGTCTGTGTGTCGGCCATTTTCCTTTCCATTTCCCCAAATCTCACAAGAATGGAGCACAGATCAGATCAAGGACTGTGGGACTGAACTCAACACATAAAAGATATTCTTATACGGACTCTGACACTTGACAATTAACACTGAAGGTGTCAGTTGTGTCTTGGTTATGAGATCAGTGGTTAATTTTCCGTCTTTTCTTCACGTATTCCTACTCACATGCCGGCATAAAGTTGAATCAAACAGGATACACACAGACCCACAGACACACACAAACACGCACTAATTCCGTTTTAAGTATTAGGCTGGAGGGACAGATGACGGTTTCCTTTCCCTTACCACCTACTGAGATGAGGCTTCAGAGAGATCAGAAAACAACAAATAACAAGTAAAAGCTAGCAAAAGGGAATCAACAGGCGTGCCATGCCGCTGTAGAAGAGGTCTATTCGCTGCAAAGCAAGGTAGGAAGGATTACAAACTCTGTCTCAAATCAGCGTCTACTATGAAGAAACCTTCATTTCTTAACCTTGTCATTTGAAAATTGACCAATTAAAGAGGGCAATGAAAAATACAATAACATGACCAGGATATATATTTTATTTATTCATTGTCTGAGTAACACGTTGACCAAAGCGTGTTCACAGTATACAACCCGGTAATGAAACGACCCAGATTCATCGCTCCTGCATCGACGAACATGCATAGCAGGCAATTTATATTTCCCCCCCCATTAAATGTGTGCGTAGGAGGTCTGCGCTAATGTAACGCTCTACGTGTGTCACCGAGCAGACTCTCACAGTTCCGCCATGTCCTCCCTGTTCTCCTTCGCCTCCATCTGTCCCCAGGTCTCACCTGGATGTCTTGCACGGCAGGGAGGCGAGGTAGAAGTTTGATGAAGTTTGGCTCCAGTGCTCGCTATCACACACCCGCCACCCTGTTCCCACATGCCCTTCAGGGTGCTTTCACAATAAAAGTTTGGTGGATGTTGTCCTATACAGCATGTTTCAATGCTGCACATTCACCCTGACTCATCATTTTGGGCACACTGTGATACACTGAGATAATACAAAACACGTAAGCAAACTGCGTGGTTATTTGGTCAGTTTGGTCAGAGTTGCGTCACTGTCATCCGTAAAATAAACTATCGAATCGCTCATGCAATGAAAATTAAAAAAAACATTTTAGTTGCAAAACTAAACTGGATTTCTGGCACTCTCATGAGCTGCGTGTATAAACATAACTACAGCTTCTCTGGATTTTATTTTGTGTTATACCGTTGTGCACACTGTGAGCAGCACATTCAGTTTGAATGTGAATGTAGACATCGCAATCGCATGTCAAACTGTGTTGATTCATGACACTGTAAAGCGACCTTGAGGCGCTATATAAAATAAACATTATTATTATTTATTATTATGTTATACAAAGTTAGACATCCACTCTGCATCTATTATTTTCGTTTGTTTCCTATAGTTGGTTCGGATCATGTGCTCACCTTAAGCAAACCGAACTTCAGTTGGAAGCGGACCAGCATGTTTTCCAGTGGACCAGTTGGTTTGTTTTTTTGGTCCGCACCAGAGCTGGAATGAGCGTTTACACCCCAAAAAAAAACTATTACAAGGAAACGTTTGGTGGTTTGAATCAGACGGAGCCAACAGCTCAATTGTGAAAGCAGCAACAGTTTCAGATTACTTTTCCCAGTGATTCCAATGAGCGAGTGAGCAGCATAGGGGCCATCGACTTCCAATTGAAAGGTTCAGGGTTCCACCCCAATGTCCACAACTGCCATAATGCATCTTCATGGCATGTGTCTGATTTGAGTGTCAGTTGCTTTGGTTACAAGCGTGGGCTAAATGACGAGACCTGCAAACCTTTTTGAGCATTTGGAATCTATGTCTACTGCTGTACTGGGGATATTCTAAAATGTCCTGTTGATGAATGTTCCTGTTCACAAATGGTGCAAGTTTGTGAATATTTTGAACACGATTGTTCCACATTTGCATCTGTGTCTTAACAACCTAATGAATCATAGTTTCTCCACATCGTCAAAGAGGTATCCTTTCATTTTTCTTTTAATGTGTGTGTGTTGTCGTGTGTGTGTGTTGATGTTTGTGTGTGCGTGTGCGTGTGTGTTGTTCATGTGCATGCGTGGGAGAAAGATCAATGGTGGAGGGAATGCTTGTGGAAGCATGGTTCCCTCATTGAAAGATTTATTTGCAATCCCAGACACATGGAAGAGTAAATATTTGTCATCTGGGGACAAACATACATCAGTCAGCTTCAAGGCATTTACCATCATACAATGTTGCTCTTCCTAATACATTTCTGTTTATACAGCAATATGATATATATATAGTCCTACATTTAGAGGGAGGGGCTAAGGAGCGCGAGGGATGCAGAGATAAAGTGACTATTATACAAAGGAAAATTTCTTGACAAAATAAACACGTACTTGGCATAGGCCCACACGCTCACACAAACGCACACACTTACACACACAAACATACAAACCCAATGAAACCAATAATTAATTTGATTACGTTTATACTCACCCAGGCAGCTAAACCGGAGAATGTGTCTAATATTTCAGGGTAGTAATTTTAATTGAATTAACTTCAGAAGGCATTGTAAGGTGCCACTGATGGTGTCATGAAAAGCGTTGCAGCGTCTGTTCAGTGCCGCTAAAGAATCCGCAACTCGTGATTGCTCAATGATGCTATTCTTGGAGGACATGACACCGATAAAATAAAGAAATACATTAAAAAGAAAGAAGAAAAAGGAATTGATGCTTCTGAAGGGCATGTTTTGTGTTCAAGCGGTTTCCGTAGAAACTAAAAGAGTAAATTTTCTGTAAAGCTTGGTTTATTCCTGCTCGTTAGCATTAGCATGCTGCATTGAATCCTGCGAGTCATTATTTTCATACATGAATGGGCAATCAGAAATAAATGAATAAATAAATACATAAATAAGTCGGGAGAGAAAAGTGGGTTGCAGAGGGCTGTTTTTTTTTTCTTATTAAATAGGTTTGATTTGTGATTTTCTGGAGTTTAACCGTAAACGACAAGAATGCGACACGGCAACATGAAAGGAAGAGTCAGACGGAGTGTGTCTGTGTGCGCCCTCTCCTCTCCGCTTTAACACACTGCCGGGTTGTGAACCCAACTGCAGGCCTTTTAAAATGTGAGCAGTGCTGACTGGCTGACATATGCCTTTCTCTGGCACCACCAGACGTCTTCATTCTTCCACAGCTAATAATACACTCTGATACCACACACACACACACACACACACACACGTTCTCAGGAAAAATGAGGACAAAAATGTGTTAACTCTGCACACACGATCTGATTAACGTCAAAGCGTGCGTGTTTGATTTGTTCAGATATTTTCTGTTTGTGACACCGGTATCGCTACAGTGCGATCCAAGGTAACGCAACATGTTGAGCGTTTGCGCGTGTTTATCGAGCGGTAGTTATTGTGCCTTCACTTGACACAGCAGACAAACCTGTGTGTACGAAACGATCAGGCGATACGCTTAGAGATGCCCATGACAATTAATCAAAGATTTAGCCATTCGCATCCAGCGGATTCTAATGCAATTCCCATAGTGCTACTCTATGTCTATTTGATTTGTGCACTGACCCGCAAGGAGTCTGTTAAGTGGCTGATATTCAGTCCTGTGTGTGTGTGTGTGTGTGTGTGTGTGTGTGTGTGTGTGTGTGTGTGTGTGTGTGTGTGTGTGTGTGTGTGTGTGTGTGTGTGTGTGTGTGTGTGTGTGTGTGTGTGTGTGTGTGTGTGTGTGTGTACAATACATGCGTGTGTGTGTGTGTGTGTGTGTGTGTGTGTACAATACATGCATGCATGTGTGTGTGTGTGTGGGGGGGGGGGGGTGTGGAGTGGGGGAGGGGTGGGGCCACATCTATGTATGAGTTGTCTCATTTTGTTCATACTACTGTGTGTGTGTGTGTGTGTGTGATACACACACACAGCCAATTTACCACGCATCAGCCCTCTATTACAGCTCTGATATAAACCAATGCGTGACTGGAATAGCCACCGAGCAAGCGTTTACTTGCCCCCAAAAAATGCTGTTTAACCGGAAAGGGAATGTAGTAAAGCTAACGACCAACCCCCCCCCCCCTCAAACACACACACACACACACACACACACACACACACACACACACACACACACACACACACACACACACACACACACACACACAAATAACAGCATCATCAGAAGTTGGGCACTTGCGTTGAATGTGACCCCCTCGCAAATGAGCGGGCAGCAGCGGATTTTACAACGCCAGCGCCTCATCAAGCGCTCCTCGTGGCGTGACGCCCCCTCCCCACCCCTAGCTTCCTCTCACCCCCCCCCCCCCCCCCCCCCCCCCCACCACCCCACCCCCGCCCCTCCCTCTCACACTACCCGGGGATGCGCGACGGTCCACTCCGGTAAGCCCTGCTGTTCCCCCTCCACCTGAGCCCCCCCCGCGTCCGGGTAGCTGATTAACCCCAGTGGTAGGAGGTGAGCTCCGGCCCGTGTTTCGTTGCCGGCCTCTCTCTCTCTCTCTCTCTCTCTCTCTCTCTCTCTCTCTCTCTCTCTCTCTCTCTCTCTCTCTCTCTCTCTCTCTCTCTCTCTCTCTCTCTCTCTCTCTCGTACAGAGGGGAGAGTACAGAGTGTCAGCCTAGCGCACTAATGACCACGGTCACAAAGCTGCAGGCCGGTCTATTAGGAGACTAGCTTTCCAACACACCGCCCCCTCCCCCCCCACCCCCCCCACCCCCCACAACCCACCGCTCCTTTTATTAAGCAAAGGTTTGGTCCTCTGCCGATGCAATTACGCACATCGTTCATAATGCACACTGGCTTCGCTTTGAATATGCATGCGCACGTACACTCATGCACACACGCACAGGCACACACAGCTCCATACTTTCAGGACACACAGATCTACACATTTTGGGGGGAAGGGGGACGAGGAGGAGGGGGGGGGAGGGGTGTTAGATAACGGGTAAATGAGGGGTTTATCTCTCGGTGAATACAAGTGTGAAAAAATAAGAAAATTAAGGGGAGAAGGCGAAAGTGTCAGGAAGTGATGTATGTCCTTCATTGGACACAGAACATTTAGTTTTCATTAAGAGTTAAACACGTACACGATACATTAATGGGGTACAGCGACAGCAGTGTGATTCACTGTACCCTGAACAGCCTCCCCTCCCCCACCTCCCCCCCCCCCCCCCCCCCCCCCAGCCCCCCCTTTACAAATCAGCAACTCAGCACACAGGAATAGAGGAATCACACGGAAAAAAGAAAGGGAGACATTAATATGCTATGTAGCGGGGGCGGAACTAGCCGGATAATGTCTTTATCCCAAGATTGGTGTTTATGACACAGCCCAATATTATGCCTGACCCGGGCCTCTGTAAGCTGCAAGGGATAAAAGAGAGGGAAGGATGAGGGAGAGGGAGAAGGGTGGGAGGGGAAGAGAGAGAGAGGAAAAGGTCAGCCAGAGCGTCGCAGTTTCATTAGGAGGGATGTGGACTCCGGCCCTATCATGTCCGCAAAGGGAGTGATCGAGATGGGCCGTAACTGCCAAGCATGTCAGCCATATTTGATTCAGGGCAGTAAATTAATATTACACTCCTCTGTTCTCTTTTTTTTCTCCTCCCTTTTTTAAATGGGTTTTATTTCAGGATTCACCGGTCTCCCCAGAGGGGCGGGCAGCTCAAAGAGGTTCTTTTCCAATTTGAACAGTCTAGCGTCTTTATTTCCCCCCCCCCCCGACTGCACCGATCTGTTTGGGAGGAGAGTGCACGGCAGCGGCCCGGGAAAAGTGCACATGCTCTGTCCAGGTTTTGTTTTGTTGGCGGCGCGGCGTCTCCCGAAACTTTGCTCTAAATCACCGCTCATTATCCTCTCTGAAGGACAGCTTCTATTTCTGCCTCTCCAAGGAATGCGTTTGCACCTTCACTCTCTCCTCCTTCCTCTCTTCTCCACCACCTCCTCCTCCTCCACCTCCTCCTCCGCCTCCGCCTGCTCCTCCGCCTTCCACTGGCCTCCTTCTCGAGTCTCTTGTGTGTCATGTATGCTTCGGGGAAATGAAATAGGTACTGCAGGAGGTAATTTGAGGGCGATGGGTTGTCTTAGCTGTCAGTCATCCCCAGCCCTCCCCCCCTCACCCCAATCCCCCGCCCCCACGACCCACGGCCCGTCACGTTTTAATGCATTCAGAGTTAGGGTCCCTGCTTCCAGAGTCATATAACACAACCTGGAGTGGCCTGGTCCCCGCGAGGGCAGGATTTATGGCAGCCGGTCGGTCCATCAGGCCGCTGATGCTGAGGGGAGCGGGTGATTAAGAGCACAGAATGTGGGGAAGGAAGGAAGGGGACGGAAGGAAGGAAGGGTGATGATGGGGAGAGAGGCGAGCAGGGGGGGCATGTGGGGGTTAAGGGGTGGGGAGGAAGGGTGACGGGGCTTCACTGTACCATTAGTACCATCTCAGTCGGCACAATAGCGAGCTCTGTCGCTTCCACTACGGCTGCCCACTTGTCTCTTGATACAGGATCCACCCCCCCCCTGTACCTTCGTTCTACCCAATCACTCCCTTTTTCCTTTTTTCCTGTACAGCTGGCAGTTTCTTCCCGTCTCTAATGGTTGCTTTCCACTTGCTCTCACTGTCTCTCGCTCACGTCTTTGACCCCTGCTCGCTCTCTCTCTCTCTCTATTTTTCACGGTTTCCACCTGGTTCTTCTCATTCTCCTATTTATTTAATAACTTTGTGCTGTATTTATGATCCCTCATACCGATTCTTTCTTTCACGGATGCTGACTGGCTTTAACACCAGAATTCCTCGTCAGGGCGGGTGTTGCTCCTGTTTCTGTATCGCTCCATTTCTGTTTCAAAAGTAATAACCCAGAAAGTTGTTTGTTCGACGTGAAAAGAGTGCGCAGCCTTCATCTACTCCAGTTTCCTGAACTCCTTCGCTCTCCCTGTGACCCCCCCCAGGTTCCGAGCACTCCGCCACGTCGACACTTCCTGCCGCCTTCACCGACCTGCTACCTCACTTCCTGGTGGAGCCCGAGGACGAGTACATTGTGAAGAACAAGCCGGTGACGCTGACCTGCCGCTCCACCCCCGCCACGCAGATCTACTTCAAGTGCAACGGAGAATGGGTTCACCAGGACGACCACCTGATCGAACGCACCATCGACCCGGCCACAGGTACGCACAAGCACGCGCATGCACGCGCAAACGCACAAACGCCCCATCGACCCGGCCCCAGGTACACACACGCACGCACACAAGCGCACGCATGCTCGCACACACAAGACGCACCATCGACCCAGCCACAGGTACGCACGTTCACGCACGCAAGCACGCACACAAACACACAAATGCACTCGCAAACACTCACACACGTTCACACTCACAATTTCTCTCTCTCTCTCTTGCTCTTTCGCTCACTCTCTCTCTCACACTCTTTCACTCCCTCACTCACTCACTCACTCACTCTCAAAGAGCACACACAAAGGGGGGGACACAAAGTCCTTCCCCTTCCAGCTGTGTAATCGTCTTTGTCTCCGGTTCCCTCTTTGTGATGTGGAACAATTAGCTTAAATCTGCTGCAGGTAAGATTTGAGTCTTAAAGAAAGAGCAGGAAAAAGACAGATTATGAAACAACCAAATAAACTTCCCGTCCCTCTCTTCCCCCTCCCTCTGTTTTATTTCTCTGCCATTGAAAAGTGTTGCATTTCACACACCTGTGATTGACAGGCAAGATAAATCACGGAAAAGATGCCCTGATTGGTCAGAAATGAGCCGGGATTTGTCCAAAATCTTGGAAGAATTGGCTCAGGCAGAGACGGGTGTAGTCACCTCAAAATAGCCCACGGCACATTTCAGACACTAATCGTCGACAGATGGCTTTGCCCTTTCTAACGAATCACCCTCGAAAACTAGCTCTTAAATATTACCTACAACACTCTTAATTCAAAGGCACCGGTGTAGTCAACACATGGTGGTGGTGAGGGCGTCTGTCTCCCAACACAAAAGCCTCTGGCTTCGGCATTAATCTGAAACTCCTGTTCCCTATTGGTTCGGATCAAAAAGTGTCTGCTTAATGACAACGAATAAATGACTCTTAATCCATAAGGATTTTATTGTTATGATTAGCTGCGCCGCGACCCGAAAAAAACCCACCAGAAAGAGAACGTATTCTGCTCACGATCCGAGGACGTCGTTGTTTAGCTCGTTTTGATTGTCTGGGATATTAATCTGTGATAGCCTGCACCTGTATCGCAGGTTGGAGGGCTCGAGTTAGCAATATTGTGGGGGCTGCTCCAGGCGGTCGGACTGTCCCTCTCCCCCTCTCCATTGGAGCTGTCAGTGTCATAATAGGCACATTGGTTTCAATCTCGGAGAACCTCCCGAATCCCATCGGAAGCTGTTTGTTTTCCTGTCTCGCGCCTCAAAGATAAACATGCATGACACTGATGTGCCGTGACGCCGGGAGATCTTCAGAAGCCGCATTTCACGCGGCCCTGACAGATGATTGGGAACAAGTGGTGTCGCAGTGACAAGTTTCCTCCGATGAGCGGGAACGCGGGGGAACGCGACGTGGATGCACAGGCGTTGACATAAGCACACGTATGCGTGACTACCACACGCGCTGACGTACACACTCCCCTACACACACATTTCCTCTGACAGCATAACGTTTGCAAGCGTGATTTAAAAAAAAAATCTGAAAAATAAAAGGAATTTATTATTGGGATCTGTTTTTGTGATGTGCCAATATTCATATCTATCTGCCTCGCAAAGCACAACAGCCAGAGGTTATTGGTCTGACAGTCAGCAACAACATGGTGTTGCGGCGGAGTCTGCCATGGCTATTGGCTGCGATGTGTTTTCTGTTTTTTTTTGTCAATAAAGAATCAATAATAATAGCTTGCACCTGGAGTGCCCCATAAAGGCCACGGTTCATTGCAACATCACATTACACGCACAGTGTTCCCCTCTCCCTGCCACCCCTCCACAATTTGATGACGATAGACCCCGATATGGGCTGCATGTGAGAAGCGAGAAGCGGCCCTGCTGGGCGTGGCCTGCTCGCCGCCACATCGCCACCACGTCACCCCACATCACCCAGACCTACGTCCTCATCTCCCTGGCATAGCAGAGAAGTCCGTTCCTACAATGGCGCCTTGATGGTAATGATTGAGGATGAGGATGATGAATGATGACGAATGGATGCAAACCCTAGTGTTGGGATGATGAAGGGCAGGTGGATGTCTGGAAGTACAGACTTCCAAGTCGATCTCTGAAGCTCCCGCCGCTGTTTGATGCCAGCGCTTCCCGGGGCGATGGCTCACAGACTCTCTGTAATCTCCCCCCCCCCCCCCCCCCCACTGCCCCCTCCCCCCCCCCCGAACCCCGCATCACCATGGCGATGCAGGAGATGCCACATTTTCCCGGGACTATTTCGACTGATCTGTTTGACGAAAGTATCTGAGGCGCGTGTCGTCACATCTGTGGTGAGCGTAAGCGGCCTTTGCGCGTGTCACATACGTGCGCGACATGCAAATAACCTGCCCGTCAAGCTAGCCTGGCACCCCGCCTGTCACGGTCACAGTGGACTCTAAACTCTTAACTGTTGCCAAGCAACCAGGGACTTTCAACGCAGCGAAAGCCGGGGCCGATATCAGCCTCCTGCCACTAAGAAGGTAGAAGTCATCACAAGTTGACAAAAATGTATTGACAATTTCTACACTTTGAGACCGTGAACAGCACTCCTCCAAATACCCTCTTGGAAATGGACCCTCACTTTCCTGTAGGCACATTCCTTATCAGCAAAGGCCTTGCTGATTCCACCCGGGCTCTGTAGTCGGAGCCGGGCGAAGTGCATTTATTCAAAGCGCAAGCTTGATGTAAATACCATGGACCCATGTGACCAGCTTACGCGAGTCAAGAGGCTCATGGGAGTTCTCCCGCCGTCCTCATTGGCTGGCGATGCTCCCTGTGATTCGCATCAAGGATCTGCGCGCCTTTGTTGTGTAAATGAAGATTCAAGTGCGGCAGATTATATCTTGTCTTTTCCTTTCTTTTCCAATCACAGCGATATAACATTAGCAATGGAACACTCAAACGCAAATTGAAATTGTGGGAAAGCCGTTTTGTTCGGCGCACTGCTTGATGACTGAGTGGCACGGCGGCGATACACACCTTGTTTATTCATTTGGTTATGTGTGCCCACCAGCAACCTGCCTTAATACATAAATAAATGAGCGTTTATCGCTCGATGTTACCGCAGTCCTCTTACAGTCGTGTCTACTATACGACGCACGCTTGCTTATTGCCCGGTATCGACGTGCAGAACTCAATAACAATAACCTCTAAAGCCCTTTCACGAGCCTCGACGTGCCTCAACTCAAAGTTGACATTTGAGTCACTCGCTTCACTGAGATTGACTGATCCACTCTGTCACTGCAAAGCCAGCTCCACATTTCCATCCTCTCGTGCAAAACACAGGCGCACGTCAAAGTAAAAGGGGCCCTTAAATTATTAATTGAGGCGCGTCTGAAATGCAGGTCGCTTCCCAAGGTAGCGGGAAGCACTGCTGGAAGACCAGGGGCCGGTGGAACACCCTGCGCGGTCGATCACCGTAGGGACCAGACGTGACCTCGGCATTCATCAGACAAGTCTATTTATTGAAGCTGTTTTAGTGCACACAAGACAAAAGGACATCCAGCAGCCTCGCTGAGAGGGTTCTAGTGTTGTCTCTCTCGCTCTCTCTCTCTCTCAACCTCTGTCTGTCCCAACCCCCCTCCCAGGTTATCGACACCTGTCTGTTTTTGTCTGCTAGCTTTTGCACCCCCACCTCCACCCCCTACCCCCTACCCCCCGCACCACTGCACTCTCTCGCTCTCACTCCTAGCCTGGGGAGCGAGCATTCGACGGCACACAGGGAGCCTATGTGTCGCAGTGTGTCCTTCCTCCCCTCATATCAATGTCCAATATCGACCCGCTCCTGAGAGTCTATCGGCGCTTGCTAGCCGTCCTCAGTAACTTATCTCAATCGTGCGACTGCGGCTTCTTCAGATGTACTAGCACTTGTTCACCGCCCCCCCCCCCCCCCTTCCTCCCCCCCCGCCCGCCCTCCAGTTTCCTCACCCCTTTTCCTCGGCACGACACTGCAGCTCTCTCTCTTCAGCCGCTCGCCCGCCCGCCTGCCCCCACCGATTGTCCCTTTTATAGAAGCTGAAAATGAAGACGCACGGCTGGCTTCTAATAAAGACATATCCCATCTCAACAAATCACTGCGGACAGTGTGTTTGCATAGATTAGGCCATGCTCCTCACTATGATTTCTCATCAGAACACATGATGAGGCGGAGGGTGAGATTGACATTTTGGGGGAGGAGAGAACGGTTGTATAGGCAGGCCTGATTTGATTGTATTTGCATTTCATCCCCCAGCCTTGATGGGAACAATTTTGATCTCCGCGCTGCATTGTCCCCGCTGCACCAAAAGCCACTCAGGTGGAAAATATATGCATTTCCAGATCTCCCCTTTCAATAAAAGCCCCTTGCAAGTGCTTTATAAAGATGGGGCGAGATTATATTGTTTTTATTGATTAAAAAGGTGGTCGACAATGCCACAACAATATAGAGCCGCAGAGATCTGTATGAGAGATTGGGGAGGTAAGCATCTGCCATGTAGTCTGGGTGGATGGCTTGCATAAAGCCTTGGGTGCCAAATTGGTTTGATATTAAAAACGGTATTTAGAGGCCCTTTAGTATTATATTTAATATCTGTATGTGTAAAGGGATATATTACCCGTGACCCCAAAGCTCTTCTTGTGACTCCTGCAGGGTTTATCACCAGAAAGTCCGCTTCCCATTCTGTAGTTGGAATTTATATGACGATGTGATATTGTGTGATATTTAAAAAATAAATCTATTAATTTATATTTATAACTAGTACTGTGTGATGGGGGTGGGGGAGGTTTAAAGTTTCATCTGTATAATATATGCATATCCTGTATTGACGACACAAAGGAGGGCTTTTCACGTGATATCCTAATTAGTTTTTGATGTAAGGGCTGATTCCTTTCTGCTAAGCCAGGCTTAGCGAGGAAGCACTGACACATTCAAATAAAAGGTTAGACATATTATGTCTAACCTTTTATTTGAATGTGTCAGTGCTTATCCACGGTATTTCCTTGAGCCAATAAGCGCTCTCCTTCTCTTGGTCCCGCCTCCCTCCATCCTCATGAGGTTCCCCTCCTGTTATTTTCCGATTGACTTTGCTAAACCTTTTCTGGCCTAATATTTGAATAATGATATTTTTCATTAATAATGGTATGGTTGTTGATGTTGTTATTGGTAGTATTGTAGTTAATTAATAATAATAAAAATATATAGTGTATATACTATCGCTTTCGCCTGCATTCGGATCACATGTTGCACTCACGCCATTCCGTCACAGTTGATCTTGGTCTCCATCCTCATATGTAGGCTCTATGCTTGTATGCAGGTATGCATGCGGGTCTAGACGTGGTAGGCTTTAGAGATGGAGGTTGTGAGTCCTTAGATTAGTCCTTCTAATGGTTGTGCAGGTCGTCAAGGTAGATCCTAAGATCAAACCTGAAAAAAAAAAAATCCAAGCACAATTGACACAAAAGCCAATAGGATTATAGGAGGAAGCAGGGTCTGAACAAAAGATGAACAGTGTGTGTGTGTGTGTGTGTGTGTGTGTGTGTGTGTGTGTGTGTGTGTGTGTGTGTGTGTGTGTGTGTGTGTGTGTGTGTGTGTGTGGTGGGGGGGGGGGGGATGATAACCAAATGGGCCGGTACCACCTGCTAAACATCGATCAATAGCAGGAGGAGGAGGGTGAGGGACTAATTGATAATGCATTATTAGCCGCTTCTCTATGATGGGACTTGTATTTCATCCTGTCCCCGATTGCGGGTCGAGAGGGGAAAGAGGTTGGCGACGAGGCAGCCCGAAAACAGATGGCAAGGTGAATCGTTTCGGTGGCACATCTGCCAAAGTGTTCCATTAGAGTTCCTGGTTTGGTCAGCGCAATCAATTGCCTGTCTGTGTGTGCGTGCACGCATGCATGCGTGCCTGCATGCGTTTGCACAGCTCATTTGCAACAATGCGGTGAGCGACGTTAAGAGTGAGAACAGAGTTAAAGAGGATTTAATTGAAGTCTGCGACGGGCTGTCCTTGTGAACGCTGCATGTGCTTCAATGGGAGTCGGGACAGAGAATATGTCAGAAATCAAAACATCACTTGTGGTATTCGCATTCATGTTCTTATTCACACAAAGGCACACAAGCTTCTCTTGGAGGCGAGAGGAGCCACGCTAGATTCCCTCTGGTAGATTTATTTTTTTTCGAACACCAGTCCTGACTCTCGAGGAGTTATACAATTATTAAAATTACCTGCAATTAGGGGAACAAAAAGTGGTTAAGGTGGTAATGGCCGTTTGTCAAACAACAACGCGAGGTCCAGCCTCCCACGCAGTGGTGCCTTTTGTCCTCCCACCAAAACAGATCTGCCGCCAGCTCTCTCCCCGGGTCCACTGAAGTCATTGTACATTGGTCATTTTTCTACAAGCCCTCTCCCGGCAGAAGGTTGAAATGTACACAAAAGTCTGACAGTTTTGGTTGTTTTTTTCTCCCAATTGACGGAAACACTGACAGTTTTCTTTTATATATATCTTCAAACAAATGAGATGGATAGGTATCATCAGTGGAGCTCTGAAACAATTTCCGTTTTGTCTTTGTCGTTATTGTTGGTGCTTTTGTTGAGGATGTAGGAAATGGAGTTGTCTCCCTATTCTTCACAGGTCAGTTGAAGAGCGAATGCTCTCTTTGAGGATTGTTCTCTGAGCGATCTGGTCAGGCTATATTCATCATGTATATCCTCAAGTGTCAATTTAATTCATATTTATGTAAAAGACAGCTGTGACTTATGAATAACTCACTCGGCTTGTATCTGAACAGTTTGACAGTATTGACTGCTGTCGACCGTAGATACACCTTCAGCTGCCTTTTGTGCTGAGAGTTTTTCTTTACCCTTTCTCTGAAAAACCCTCAAGGTAAGACAAGACTGTTAAGGTAAAGGTTAAGGTTAAGGTTGAGGAGTAGAGCAGAAGAGAAAGAGCCATACTTTATCTTGATTAAGAGCAGTAAGAAGTAAAGCATTTAATGGACCGTATAATGAATGCAAATGCAGAGCTGTATGGAAATGCAGTCATATCTGGACATGGCTTATGGCCAACTGCAAAACATTCATGGTCAATTCCAAATGATAAACATCGCAATTGAACGTTTGATACAAGAATCTATATTCTAGGATTCATTTTTTATTTTATTATTTTTGACGATTTAACTGTTTAATTGTAATGTCTGTGACAGCCCATCAACTCAACGGACATGCAGTTTAGGTGTGAGAACAGAAAAGGTGTGTTAGCCACTCATCATAAAATAAAACTCAATGCAGGCATCGTATTTTTAGCCCTAGCATAATTACATTTTTTTTGGACATACTTTGAGTATGTGTGGCATGGTGTTCCAGGCTCGTCTACATATTGGGCTTCTCAGGATTCCTTTAAGAGGGATAGCCACAGTAGTCTATAATGAGCGAGTGAGTGAGCGAGTGAGTGGATGAATGAGGGCGCCAAACACGCCATCGTCGGGTGGCTTATGGCCACGAGAGCATTTTGAATTCAAATCCTACAGTTAGCAGAAGAAACCCAAAGCAGACGAAACGTTTATGTATTCATGACAATTTAATAATGCTAATAATGTTGGCATAAAGAATATATGTCATTCATATAACAAAAGTAATAACATAGTATATGCGAATCTTGATATGTTTTTGATATCATTTTGACAACCAGCAGCTACAAAAACGTTTGTGGGAACAAAAGAGTTGCCCTTCGTTACGCAGCCTGCAATCACGTGGACCCCACCCCCCCGCCATCTCATCTCCGCCTTCACCATAGCATTTTGAAAAAAAAACTGTTGAGGGTGGGAGAACTACATTTTCCCAGGCTGAATTCATCTCCCTTTGAAGACTGACAAGATCCGAAATGGAGAAAGAAAATAAGAGCCCCAAACTGTTACCCTTTCCTACCCTCCTGCTTCGGACGGCAAGGAATTTAAACACTACAATTCTACAGCAATGCCGTAATGTGAGTTCACCTTATAAATCACCTCTCTCTGAGCCTCCAAAATGATGGCACCGAATGTCATGCAAGAGGAGTTAAGAAAGAGAGAGGGAGAGAGACGAGAGGGGAGAGAGAGGGGGGGGGAGAGGGGGGAGGGCAGAGAGAGAGAGATTTGTTGTCAATCAACACCTGCTCCACTCAAATTCGTTTAAAAATAGTGGAAGCTTGAGGTCTAGTGAACGGTCTGACAGCTAAGTAGTCCTGGGAGATGGCTTTGATTGGCAGAGGGAACTACTGACAGGAGTTGCTGACAGTAATGCTCTGTGTCTCTGGGCCCCAAAGAGATATTCATTGTAGGCATTTTATACACAAGTTAAAAAAGATCCTTGTGCATGCTCATCACTATAAATCATTAACTAGATATCGTTCATGGTCAGGTCTAATGTAACAATGGTGTTTTTTTTCCTTTCCAACCAGCAGATAAATTGTGTCTATTAAGTCTTGTAAAATGCTGCATAGAAAACAAGTTATTGTTTTAGAGTTACTGTGCTGCAAAGCAAAAGTGGGTTGTGGATTGTATAACAGCATGCAAAAATATTAGTATAGCCTCTTGTAAGCATATTTTATCGTGCAGCATCATTTAATTGTCAAAACATAACACTGCATTAATCAAGTACACAAACAAGCACAAACTCAAACACACACATGCACACATCACACGCACACATGCACACACTCTCAGACACAAACACTGAGACATGCCGAGAGAGTTTGATCAAAGGACAGTGTGCTTGTTATCATCTTCTGGGTTGGCTACTTTGAAACTAGGAGAGGTGAGGGAGAGGAAATGTTTTCATGGAGCAAGAAAAGTATTTCCACCCACAGCACATTTCAAACCACAAGGCCAAAGTAATTCTATGCTTTTCTCATTGAGGCATTGTAACCACTGAAGGAGCCCTTTTCTACTTGAGGAATTGAGGAATACCTTTTTTTCACATTTGATTGTTGTTTGATTGTTTTAATTTGTTCTGTCTGGATCTTTGAGGCTGGAACAAAGCCTGCGTTTCTTGAAAATGATTTATTCTCTCCATCAAAAACACAAAAGACATAATCCTTAATACATTAATTATTAATTAGATGAATTAGTATTAATCAAATGTATGAGAAAATAATACTTGTATCTTCTAACTACCTCTTACTCTTAAGACTTTATAAAGTTTATTTTAACACTATGTCAAATTAACTTTACTTCCCCGTGATTAATTTCATAGGTCATAAAAATACACGGAGCAGATCCGAGATCCGAATCGCAATTGCAACGCCCCAAAAGAGCAGCAACAAAACTGTTGAAGGCTTTAGAAAAATTTCACAGGCCTCCGTGATCCCTCTAGCAGTTTACCTAACACTGTTGTTGTTGCGCCGGATATTTACATTCGCCCACACACACACCTTCATTGGATTACCATAAATAAATGAATACTCTTCCTCAAATCCAGTCAACGCGACTGGCCACTGGCCCAAAATGGCAACGGGGGCTTGCAAAAAAAGAGGGGATTGGGTGGGAAAAGAAAATAATAAAATAAATGCAATTTGGATGGCAGGGAACAGGCGCCGACAATTATGGCAGCAAAGCTGTCTCACCTGAGGCAGTCTTTCCTTATTTACTTTGACGCCCAAGGCCATGTCACACAGTGGGGGTGGAGAGACACCCTCGCTAGCTAGCGAAACAATCGTGTCTATCTGGAGCTAACGCTGCATCAGATGCGCTCGGCAGGAGCGTAATGGAGGCGAGCTCCGCATGCCCAAGGCCGTCACCTCTGATGATGTTCTCGTTTGAGTGTCGGACAAGGTGTGCACGGGAGATAAAAGAAAGTATAGGCGCCCGGGAAAGAGGTGGGAACGCCGCCGCGGTAATCCGGGAACGTTCTCCACACATGCCGTCGTGTTTGGGGGCGGGGGTTGTGGGGGAGGGATTCGGGGGGGGGGGGGCCTTCAGGATGTCTGGAGAGTAATTACAATGAGGGCAACGTGATGAATCACAACGGGTGAAGAAAATTAAAAAAAAAAAGAAGAGGGGGGAAAAAAGCCGCCCTGTGTGTACATGTTGAAAGGTTAGGCAAACTAATTATGTGGCGACGCGAATGGAAAAGCCAGCGCTTTGCATTAATCTTCATTTAATGCGATCAATACCTGTCCGATAATTAGCGAGTGGTGACCCGGCTCCCCCCCCGTCTTCTAAATAAATGCAAAACTCATTTTGTTGCTCGCCGCCTTCCTCTCTGATGTCTGTTTACGCGCCCGCTGTGTGTCGGCGGCGAGGTCTGTAAATCAATTCATTATCACGTCTCGCCGCGTGTGAGGACACCTGCACGACGGAATATACAATGGGAGTATTATTTCTGTATGCGTCACATCCTTGCGAGAGATCCGGTGTGCGCAAGATGGCGTGCGGCGCGAGAGCGACTAAACACACCAGCTCTCGTTCTCCCCTCGCGCAAAGATCTCACCCCCCCCCCCCCCACCCCCCCCCGCCCGCCCCCCCGAGAGAGAGAGGGAGATGCCAAAACGTGTAAATTGTGATTATTTACGACAACAAGAACCGTAAAAAGACAACGATATTCTATCTGCCCCCGAGCCCTACTCGTCATCGCTGGCAGCAAATTGGCGTAGCGTGCGGCTCACTGCTTTTGTTAGATTAATCCCTTGACCCCCCCCCCCCCCCGACCCCTCCCGCCCCCCCCCCGCTGTGACATTGGGCCGCCATAAAAGATGACGCAATCCGCTTTTTAATAAGTGGCGACCGGGTGGTGGATGGGTTTGAACTCGCCGGGGCCCACCACCCAGCCTCGCTCAAGGACCGCTGGAAAGGCTGCTATGGGAACAGACAAACAAACACCCACAGCGCTATGAACCCAAGGGGAAACTGTAAAACACATAATGCACTTTCATCGGTCCATGAAAAAAAAACAAAAAAAGGAATCTCTCTTTTTTTTCTTTCTTTTTTTTTTACCGTTTTGCGCGTTCGGGTTCAGAGCGCGGCTCGGGTGTTTGGGTTTTTTTCAGGAGCGAAGAAGCCCTGGCGGCCCCGTCTGCGGCTCCTTGGCGTGGCATTGGACCGAGGGTGGGTGGAGGGCGGGTGGAGCGGCAGATTGATTAGGTGCGCCACCCCAGCGCCTGTTTGTCAGCCATGAATAATCTGTAACGGCGTTCGCAGCGTTTCGGCAGGGGCCCTGGCCCCCGCTCGTACTCATTGTGCCGAATGGACAGCTCAATCAAAAGGGAGGCACTTCACGAGCCCGGTCGTAACCGGCGGCAGGGCCTTGACCCAGAACACTGTCCTACTGACTCAGCCGCGCCCCCCCCCGTGGCGGGGCCTCCGTCTCCGTCTCCTTCTCCGGGCGCCACTTTTATTGTTTGGCTATCCATGGCTCCTCTTTGATTTCCTTCCTCTAAATTATCATCTCTGTTGTTATTTCTTTCCTCTTCACCCGCACCGTCTTTCTGTGTCTCTATCGCTCTCTCTCTCTGACTACCAGTCTCTCTCGCTGTTGCTCTGTGGCTCTCTCCTCCTTTCTTGCTCTCTTTTACTCTTTCTGTCTGTCCCTCCGTCACCTCCCTCCCTCCCTCCCTTCTCCCTCCCTCTCTCTGTGTTAATGTAGCCAATGCGTCACTCAGAAGGCCACATGGTCCATTGTCCCCGGTCAGGGGCATCATACACATCTACCCCCCCCCCCACCCACCCTCCTTCAGACAGTATCCACGCATTGGGGTGTCTGCTTGTGACGTGCGGCGGGGGCCCACCTATCAACCGGCAGCACCCACTCTACATGGTAATGAAAAGTTGGCGAGAGGGCAAGCTTTGATGCGGTCACAAGCCCGTTGCCCTTAACCCCCCCCCCCCCCCCCCCCACCCCGCCCTCCCAGAGTTCTCACCTCTACCTGAGATTGGTTGTTTCACCCCTTCAGCGACATTATTAATATCTTTTCATTTTTTGTATCTTTCGCTTCTTTTCTTTTTTCCTTTCTCTTCAATAACTTTCGCTCTGAGGCACTATCACAGTTGTCTTCCTTGGTGGTGGTGGTGGTGGGGGGGGGGGCGGTGTTTGTGGGCTGGGGGCTGAAAAAGACCAGTCCACAGTGGGTGGCTTCACCTCACTAGGCCCTAGACGGGCGGAAAGGGGCTTAGCAGGAAAGTCCTTTGTTGTCGCTTCCCACCTACGGTGAAAGGAAGCGGCGGCCATTTTGCAGTGGCTGCCGATAATGACATTTATGTCATCAGGTACAATGGGGGAGCGAGGGGGGGGGAGGGAACAACACAGCCTTTCCCAGACGGTGGCTTCTCAGATCCCACCCTCTGTGTGTCTGTGATGTCTTTGCTACGGACGTGTGTGTGTGTGTGTGTGTGTGTGTGTGTGTGTGTGTGCGTGTGTGAAAACCTCCTCTTCTATTGGCCTGTGCCGCCCTCCCACCACCCAACAATCACAGTGTAGCCGCTGATGAATCCCTGGCCACGCGCGCGCACCAGGGATGCAGCCCTAATTGAATTTCCCCCCTCGACCACAATGAACACACACACACACTCCAGAAAGGGGGCCGCGCGGTACAGTCCCCGCCTTTTGATAAGCAAATGACCCCGGCGGAATTGAGGTCAGCGCCTGCGAAAACAAGAGTGCGGGGGAGAGGAATGGAGTCCTACGCTCAGACCGGCCCAATATCGACTCGCCGGGATTGAGTCCGATGATGTTTGCCCTCGGCGCTGTTCAGCCCATTGGCACTTGAGGAAATTCATCTGTCACGTACGCACGGGCGCGCGCACGCACGCACAGAGACGAGAGACACACACGCACGCACGCACAAAGAAGAGAGACACGCATGCACAAAGAAGAGAGACACACACACACACACACACACACACAAGAACACACACAAGAACACACACACACACACACACGGACAAACAAACAAACAAATAAGAAAGACACACACACACACACAAACTTACAATCAAAGACAGACACATGCACAGACAAACACACCTTTACACACAAACACACGATAACAAAGACAAACGCACATTAACTAAGACACACATGTGTGTGTGTGTCTTAGTTAATGTGCGTTTGTCTTTGTTATCGTGTGTTTGTGTGTAAAGGTGTGTTTGTCTGTGCACACACATGCACCCTGAGTCGCACCCACAGTCAAACGCAACCAAAATACAATGAGCAACCAGCTCTCTCAGTGTGTGTGCAGACGGCGCTTGTGTTTCGTTTCACACGTTTAAATTGAAATCGCATACGTGATTGACGGCCTCCTTCTGCCCCATTCAAGGAAGGAAAGAAAAGCGGTAAACACAGAACTTTCATTCAACCTACTGTACACTTTGACAACAAAGGGGGCCTTTTCGCCCGAAGGGCACTGCGCCGGTTTTCCACTATTTATTCATCTCCCCCCACTCACCTCCATCCATCTTGCCTCCTTCTCCATCCCTCCCTCATATTGACTCTGTTTCTCGCTTTTCCTTTCCTGACTTGGAGAAAGAGAGTTAGAGGGAGACACTGAAGACAGACAGACGGATGGAGGGAGGGCGTGGGAGAGAGATGGACCCTGCCACCGAATGCGCTGCAACGTGTTTGTGTGTTTGCTACACCTGCGCCCGGTGGCGTCCCCTCTCTCCGAGGTACTGTCCGCGGCCGTTGTTTCACCGTGGGCTGTGTGTGCGCCGCCCCGCTCACTACAGCTCACTACAGCTCACCCACACACTAGTGATTGACGCGGGACGCCTCCGTGCTGACGATCTCGACTCACTCACGATGACTTCTCCCTTCTTACCCGTGGGCTGAGTGGGTGAGATGGAGAGATTTCTCTACGCTTTTGTGTGTGTGTGTGTGTGTGTGTGTGTGTGTGTGTGTGTGTGTGTGTGTGTGTGTGTGTCGAGGTGTCTGTCCTTGTGTGAAGACACGCGCGCATGTGGAGGAAGAGGCCTTGCCTACAGTATGTAAGCACAGGAGCATTCCCCTCGGTGTGTGAACATACACATTTTCCTGAATTGTATTCATATTCCTATACATTAAGGCTTTGATCACTATTAACTTCTGCGCCGTCATGGTCCTCCGGGGACGTGGACCCTCCGCCCACCTGCTATTTCCTCCTCCATTTAAAAACACAGGGCTTACAACTAAGTTCAGAATTTATAGTGGTGTCAGTAATTTAATCACATGTTTAAATTTTTCACTGGGATTCATAGTGCCTGGGGACGGGCAATGATTCTTAAACGGACTGTATATCAAACTAACTGCGGGGAGATTCATGTCATGGTTTAATTATTATATAACACCCTGTAGTAACTGCAGGCTCACTATTTAGCTTTAATGGGTGAGTACATTTGCTTGTGTCTGAATGCCATCCGTCATACAATATCAGCCCTGTTTTTTTTCTCTCTTCCTTTGGAGGAGTCATTTTGGTTTGGCGGTCATATGGGTCAAGGAAGGAAGTGAGAGGTGGCTTTTTATTTGAGTCAATACGTACCGGTCGTAAGAACAGAGGTCATAGTGCCCGAACAAAGCTGGAATGTTATATGTACTCAAACAACACCAAAATTCCTAACCCTTTGGGTGAAAACAGAAAAGATGGCATTTTGCACCCCAGGCTAGCCGCTGGCTCCTTCTGTTTTCTCCATGAAGGAGACGGTGATGAGATTGTTTTGTCTCACTTATTAATTGGAGTGAAATTGGACAGTGGAGTGACTCACTCAAAGCAGGTTTACAGGTTTGTGTTGCTGACAAAGAAAACTGGTAATTATGGAGACAGGAAGAGATAAGCAAGCTGAATACAATTACCCAGGCTTCAAATTGGATGTCTTGGTATTTCTCACCTCTGGTTCCTGTTGTTCATACTTTACATCTCTCTGTGGATCGTCATTCCCCCCCGAAAAAATCTGCTATTCCTGGAAACCCTTTACCTGCTGTAACAAAATGTTTGGTTTAGTATTCCCACATCAAATCCACCGCATAATTTACATTTATATGAATGCTAATCTGCCACGGCTTCTCCCCCTACAGTTAACATTTGCAAACTAAAATAAATACATTAATAAATATGTTTATTGTTTTTATTTTAAAATCCATTTTTGGGCATTTTTTCTTTTTGATTTGTGTTTTTACTTCACCTATGTTTAACAGCAGCACACTGTTGTATTAATGCTCAGAGTGGAGCTCGTGGCTGCCTCTGCTCCAGAACTATTCACTGAGAATTGGTTCCTGTTTGTGTTATTGCATTAGCTGTTAGCTATTAGCCTGTCTCCGAAAGCCATTTGTGAAAATTGTTTTTATGAAAGTGTATCAGGAGGGATGCGTCCTCCCCCACTCTGATTTATTAAAGGTGCCAGAGAGATGTTTGAATATTATGCTAATGAGCCACTGGATGGTGATTGGTGGGTTCAGTTTTCAGGGTCGAAGACGATTGGTTACATTTTGTTGCGTCGCAGTTCTGATGTCACCACTGTCACTGATTCCGACTAACTCATTGTGCTCGGGAAACTGTCATGAGGGGAGAAAAAACCCTGTCAAACCCCGGCACCTGTCTCTGGCAGCTTTGACAAACTCTTTTCCCGCGGGACCGACCATATCGCCGTTGCCGGCTAGAATCGGGCCCCACATAGACATAAACACACCTTGCCTCGAATAGCGACTCACAAAAATACTTCTATTTGGCTTAAATTAATCCGTCATGTTTATAGAACACAACGTATACCTTCTGCCTGTTTCCTAACCACCGTTTTGGGGGATTGGGCCACTCTGAGCGGTGTGGGCGGATGTATAGATAGAGTACAGCGAGTGTCAACAAACGCTTTTGAGTAAATGTCGGCTGAAGTGCCACTCACCACTGAGACCTTAAGACACTGTGTGTGTGATTGTGCGTGCTTTATGTGTGTGTGTGTGTGTGTGTGTGTGCGCGTGTGTAGTACCTCTTACCTGTGTGTGTGTGTGTGTGTATGTGTAGTAACTCTTACTGGTGTGTGTGTGTGTGTGTGTGTGTGTGTGTGTGTGTGTGTGTGTGTGTGTAGTAACTCTTACTGGTGTGTGTTTGTGTGTGTAGTACCTTTTACCAGGGTGTGTGTGTGTGTGTGTGTCCTCTGTGTCACATGCACAGAGGTCAACGTCAGTCTCCTGAAGGCCCTGCAGCGCAGCTAACAGAAGCTAGCCCAGAGCAGCGCTCTCTAAGCTCGGCTATGAAGTCAAAGAGGATTATATTAAGGCAAGGGATCAGGTCTGATTCTTAAGCATGGCAGATGCCTCTCACGTATGTATCCTTCGTACTTAAACCGGATAGATGTTGTGTTTAAAGCGGGCGTGGGCTCGACATGTCGGGCCAAATGTTCCGGTAGACGTGGAGTGGGGGGATGTTTTAGTTCCGTATCAGTATCATAGGCAGACGCATCTGTCTGTCTGGGGATGAGCAAAGAGACGTTTTTTTTAATGGTGTTAGATGTTTATTTTCTCAGCGAAATTTGCCATACTTGATCCAAAAGATGAAAATGAAATGATAGTGTGGTAGACTCCAAACACATTAAACAAAATGGATGGCCTCATCCATTCAGTTGAAAGTCTTATTATTTAAGAGGAACATCATTGAGCCTCAAGAGCAAATAGTAACAAAAAAGATACAGACGATCCCTCAATGATTTTGTGCTGCATATGTCCTTCTTTGTATGTCTGTTTACTTTGGTGCCGGCAAGTTCAGGCAAATGCGGTTGATATAAGATGCATATTCATGGGAGGCCTTGAAGTGTTGGCGGGGAGGTTTAAAAAAAAAACAAAAAAAACAAAAAAAACACGTAATAGAATATTGTCAGTAGGTTTTCCACGTTGAACAGCACTTTAGGTTCATAAGCAGACATGTGGATCTTTGCTCTGTGTTAGATCGTCTGACATCCATCTGACATACTCATTCCCCGTTTGATTTAGCAGGGTTTAAGGGAGTGACCGAAGAAGTAAAACGCCCACATGGATGGTGCTGCTGCTGCAAAGTTCAAGTTTTCAGCATTAACTTTACTCAACAATAACAAACTAACTGACAACAACCAATGTTATATCTTTTATGTTATTTTATTATGTGTGTCTAACCCTAACCCTATATATATATGTGTGTATATATATATATATATATACTGTATGTTGGTGATAAATTGGAAACTGAAAGTATGAAATCGGTACAATTCTCCTATTGAGAAACGGGTTATCAGATTATAGTTGAATAAAAAGAGTAGTCTACTTTCACAATGAATAATCCATTGTGAAGTAGTGGAGCTTGTGAGTCACGCCTAGAAGTTACAATGAAGATTTTGTCCTCCCTGTGTGCGATGTGCAAAGGTTGCAGCACGCCGCGTGAGTTACCACCATGTGTGAGCTACCACCATGTGTGTGTGCGTGTGTGTGTGTGCCGCTGCCATGGAAACATCCCCACGCAGCGTTGCGATAAACAGATATGAAGCTATAATCTCTGGGCCGAGCGGGGTGCTATACGTCCTCAGATGCTATGCTGTGTGTGGGCACTTTTAAACAACAATGGAGACAACACAGTTATACAGTGAGTTAGGGATGAAAAACGGCGACTTTGTGTTGGGTTTAGGCAGAAGAAGGTTTTTTACTCTTTCCTCCTCCCTTCCGGGGTAACTGCTTTATCTTTCTTTGTGGAAGGTCCTCTTTAAAAGACCCTCACTTTCATCTCGGGAAAAAAAATGCCTATTTAGTGGCGGGTGGCACTGTATCGCGCAAGTATCATTTGGCTTGGAATTAATATACAGTGTGGGGGGGAAAGTGGATCTGGATGAGTCCCCTTGTTTGTAAGTGTGTTTAGTGCTTTCTTTTTACTCACCAAATGACTGTGCCTGAGACCATGGTTTTAAACTGTTGCTGTTTCGCCGGCCCCCAAATTACGACAAGCTGCTTTTGGGGGCCCCACGTGTCACTCTCCCGAGTTAACAAGCACCCTGTTTAGATTCGATTATGGTCTGCCTGCTTGATATTCCGCAGCGTGCAGAACACCACTTCTTATTTCCCGCTCCCTCTTTCTTGATCACGGCCGCCTCCTTTAAAGTGTCCATTGCACTTGTTTTTCCCCTCACATTGACAGAATTGAAACACTTAGGTGTCCCGACGGGGAACTCCTCTCTGTCTGTTTGACATTAATCGTCCTTTTTTCGTCTCTGTTTTTGTCCAGCCCTTCCCATCATGCAGGTGAAGATTGACATCACCCGGCAGCAGGTGGAGAAGGTGTTTGGCCTGGATGAGTACTGGTGCCAGTGCGTGGCGTGGAGTACCACGGGAACCCAGAAGAGCCAGAAAGCCTATATCAGGATCGCCTGTAAGTGCGGCTTCAACTCAGTACACTGTAATTATCAGCAACAACAACAGAACATTGTGTTTGTCTACTACAGCATGAATCTGTTTATTGGCGGAGGCAGATGGATATCATGACTTTTGAGGTTGAAGTCTTGGTGGCTGGCTAAAAAAGAGAAAGCGACGCCATATCATTCATAACACAGGGCTTATTATAAAGATGGTGGCGTTATGAAATCATGCTCCTGAGATGTCACTTGGGAGAGAAAAAAAAAGGACAGGGAAAGAGTAATACATCGGTTTGGACACAAAGTCAAAAAAAGAAAGTGCAGCAGTCAATTTGGGTATTCATGAGCATATTTTTCACCAGATACAGTACAGCCAGCAATGATCCCTATGATGAAAATAACTGAAATGAAGACGGGTTTGAAATTTATAGCCGCGCAGCCATCGTAAATCTGTCTTGGGAACACAGAGACACCCTTTGCTGCTGCCTCGAAATCTTTATTAGAAGAAGCCATTTTAAATCTTTTTTTTTTTTTCCCACCACTCCCTCTATTAATTCAAACATAAATATGCATTATTCCAGACAGGCCTTTATGCAGTGCTGTCTTTGAGAAGCGCCAGGCGTTTTCAAAACACACACTCATTATCCAACCTTGTTTGAGCTCAACAAAGTCAGTAAGAAGTGAGATAAGGACATGCATGTGTTTTCATTTATGAAATCACACACACGCGCACACAGCGCCGCCGCTCCCCATACGCAGAGCGCGTAGGGCCCCAAGTACCTGGGGGGGGGCCCCCAAAACCACCATTGTTATTTGGCATCGGAGGCGGAGCACCCTTTATCAGCGCAGTCTCCCCCCCCGCCCCGCCAACAATCTACGCGTAGGGCCCCCAAAAGCTTAGCAACGGCTCTGTGCGCACACACACTCTTAACAGAGAACATCTGTGACTCTGGAGGTACACGCATGAACAAATCCATTACAGCGCTCTAGGCTTCTAGGCCTTATTAAGTGTCCTCCAGTCCCGTTAGATCGCCTTCAGTGAATATCACAAAGTGTTCCACACGGTGCCGTAATGCCCCCCTTTGTATCAGCCGCCATGACACCAACATGTGTTTACGGAATACACCAGGGGCCCCGCAGACATTTCCTCGGCCACTAGATTCCCAATAATAGCATTAGTGGTTGTAGGACATACATCACACTGCTGCTACACACTAGGTCCAACCTTAAGACCTGACTCTCTTCTCCTCCAGGTTAACTCTTAACCATCATGCCTCCTATTCACTGTTGGTCTCACAGGACACGTCGCATACAAATAGCCAATTCCGGTTCATTTATAGCATTTATTTATTAACACATCATGTATGTGTAAATTCTGGACATGTACATGCCTGTCATGTGTATTATGTGTTTATTCTTTATATAGCCCATATTTGCCATGAAGGGTGGTAGTAGTAATGCCATGGCTTTAGCATGACGCCGGTGCTGCTGTGTTTACCCAGGCCAGAGGGTGTAAATAGGGCTGTAATAAGCAGCATGTTTCGGGCCATGACCCCTCTGTGACTCATTTAGCAGTCGGGAGTGTAACACGCTCCCCAAGTCAAGGCCTTACAGCTGTGGCATAAATGAAAGAAGCTGTTTTGGTTTTAAGCATGGGGTTTCACCTAACGCCCGCCAGATGTCCTGCCGGATTAGGAGTGTCCTTTCGTCTTCTCTACATAGATATGTTTGTGCTGGTATATTTTTTTCCTTATTTTGTATGTTTTTTTGTTTTTTTTCCATGACCCGTCTCCTGTGCTCCAGACCTGCGGAAGAACTTTGAAGAGGAGCCACAGGGGAAGGAGGTGACTCTGGACCAGGAGGTGTTGTTGCGATGCCATCCTCCCGAAGGGGTGCCTCCGCCCGAGGTGAGAGAGGGAGAGAAGAGTGTGTGTAGGGGGGGGGGGAGAGAGAGAGAGAGAGAGAGAGAGAGAGAGAGAGAGAGAGAGAGAGAGAGAGAGAGAGAGAGAGAGAGAGAGAGAGAGAGAGAGAGAGAGAGAGAGAGAGAGAGAGAGAGAGAGAGAGAGAGAGAGAGAGAGAGAGAGAGACACACACAAACAGAATGTACACACACTCAGGCAAAAGGTAGCCAGTTATTTATAGGTGCATGTCTCGCGTACCTTTGCCCTTCGTTCTCACATCAGACATCAAAACAAAAGGAAAAATAAATAAATAAAATGGTTTGGTCTAATGTGGACTAAAAGCCTTTAACAGGGGGGAAATACACGCACGCACCCATGCATGCACGCACATACACGGCACGGACAGATAAATGGCGCTTTTAATTATTCCCGCTTATTGATTTATTATCCTTTTTACATCGCTGAAAAGCCATACATCACATTGTCTCATCACATCATTCAGAAGGAGCTCGGAGGCTTCTTGCCTCGGCTGGCACCTCTAAAGGCCTATATATAATTAATGGCTCCATTTGCCTCACCCGCTCTCCCTCTCCCTTCTCACTTTTCACTTCCCCCTGTGCACTCTCTTTCCTTGACCACCTTCTTTCTCTTGTTGTTGTTTCGTTGTTATTAGTTGTTATTAGTTGTTATTCCTTGTCCTTCCTCTCCCATTCTCTCTCGTCTTCCTCATTCTCTCTCTCTCTCTCTCTCTCTCGCTCTCTCGCTCGCTCTCTCTCACTCTTTTCGTAGCCGCCTTTATCCTTGTTATTTATCCTCTTTCTCTTCCATCTCTCTCTCTGTAGACCCTATTCTTCCTCCTCCTCTCTCTTGCACACCCTCTACTTGTCCATACCATCCCCCTCCTCTTCCCTGCACACAGTGTGTCTCTTGGAAGAGAAAGGTGTATGCATTGCGTGGAGAGGAGAGGACGGAAGTGTCTGTATGTAGAGCAAGGTGAAGGCCGGCTGCTCCCACTGGGGTCCGCGTGATCCCTCCCGCTCCCATGCTACAAGCACACATACTCAGCACTCCAGCAGTCGCGACACAAAGCGTTAGCACACTCTTCCCCCCCCCCCGCCGCCCTCCCCCACGCCACCCCCTCCCACTCCCCACCTCCTGCAGAATACACAGTCGCAGTCGCAGGGAAAACTGCATGCAGGGACAGTGGGGCTTGGGGGACAAGGGACTAGCTGGAGAGAGCAAAACAGAGTGGACAACACAAGCATGTGAAGGTCGCCATAGGAGGCCGCGGGGTGGGGAGGGGAGGATTGTAAACAAAGTAAAGCCCAATGGCGTGAGGGCATTGCATTCACCGGCAGTAATGCAAGTTCCCGTTGAGACGGCGTCGGGTCAGGAGGTAAGAGGACAAGGCAAGCGTTGAGTGTGTAGGCAGACAAAAAGGCGCAGGCCTGTATTGTTTCCAAAGGGCAGTGCGGACCCTGACAAGCTCTGATTGTCAAATGGCCGCTCTCCTCTGCAGCTAGAGTGGTGGTTGTTCAGCTGACACGGGAGCGCGGCAGCCCCTGCACGGACAAAGCACTACAAAACCCATTCCTCAACGTGTTTGTCTGACTGTCGATTTTTCCCTGTTAAGAGTAGTGGTTTAACATCCGTCGCATCTGGGCAAAGCGCCGCAGAGAGCGAGTGACAGAGAGCGGAACGGGGCGCCTCGTGCGCAGTGGAGGTGGCGACCCACGGGGGGGGGGGGAAACACAACAATAAAAACACCCGTCACGTGCTTCGCCTCACCAGGTGGAGTGGCAGCGGAACGAGGACGTGTTGGACCCGGCCAGCGACCCCAACTTCTTCGTCACCGCCGACCACAACCTCATCATCAAGCAGGCGCGCCTGGCCGACACGGGCAACTACACGTGCGCCGCCAAGAACATCGTCGCCCGCCGCAAGAGCCCCTCGGCCACCGTGCTGGTCTATGGTAGGTGACCTTCTCGCTCGCCCACCTAGTCTCCCCTTTCCAGCGGGGGCAGGGTCTGCGGTGATGCATGTCGCCGGCGAAATAAACAAAAGGTGTAGCTGTTGGTTGGGTTTCTGTGTGTTTTGCATGTGACCTTCGGTGCATCACAATTGTCGTTCTAAAGGGATTCTGCTCGCCCCCCCCCCCCCCACCCCCCCTCGCTATCTAAATTCTCCACACTTGCTCCTTTATCTCCATTGTAGCCAGTATGTTAATGCGTGGCAAGTGAGAGAAGCCTCCTAGAAACAAGCTGGCTTAACCCGCTTCGGATGGAGGATATGTCAGCGTATCCTTCACCAGAAGCGCTTCGTAGATTTTGACGATGGGACGCACGCCCATAGAGCCTCCCTGAAGACTGTGATTGGCCGACGGTTCATAAACGGTTGCCATTGCAGCTCTACTGGCTCGTTTCCACACAGCTCCTTTCCTGGTGCTAGCCCACTTACTGAACTGCCACTTCACACCTCCACGAGGGTATAGCGCGTGAGCGTCAGGATGTAGGAAAACGTTTTTTGGAATGCACCCCTGGTGTTACCTTGTGAATCCAAGTAGTGGTGGTGGTGGTGGTGGTGGCAGGTATTGCATTGCAGAAAGTCCTCGGCGTGCCTCTCCCTTGCCAAGTTAAATGTCATAGCGCTCCTCCGCTCACTCTAATTGTCATTGCGACGTGGCACCGCTTACTGCAGACCTCTTCCATTGATGCACTAATGATTAGCTAGATAAGCACGAGGGCATTAGAAATCGCAAAAATAATGATCGCCTTCAATCAAAAAACACCACAGGTGACCCTCACACACATGTACACACACAAAGACGCAGACAAAGACACAAATCCAAACTGACACACTGCATCCACGACCGCCAAACAGCAATCAGCGATCTCTTCCCCCCCCCCCCCCCCCTCTGTAGCGACGCGAACGGGAGGCAAGGAATTGAATTAACAGCAAACTGTAAATAATGACTAGGCTTGATAAGCACACTGACCTTTATTAAAATGCGAAGGAACAGCACATTTTCTCTCTCTCCGAGGCCTCCCTGGGCACGAGTACTACTTAGGTGTGCATACATTACTGCCTGCCTTAATTCCTGGGTACATGCTTAAAAGAAACAGAGAGACCCTCACCTCGGAAGGAGTGATGAAAGCAGCGAGTGTGTGGGCTATATAGCGAAGCACGTCGAGTGAGCAGTGACCCTGGGTTGGCTGTGATTCGATTAAGGCATTTAGGTGCCCGCGAGTTGAGTGCCGTAAAAGGGCAATATTGTACTGTAATGAAATCATCTGTGGCTAAATATATGCTGTGGGCAATGGCCGTTTACTACTTAGGCTATATCACCGTTTTAACTGTGATACGGCGGCGGCGTGAGTATGGCTCAGGTGCAGGGTCGTGCATTTAGTTATGTTTTTTTTGGGATACAGTATCGTAGTCCGGAGGAAACATAATGTCATTTCTGAGGTCTTATTTTTTACGACAACAACACATCCCCTGAGCATACATAGGTGTATGTTTGGTTCGTTTGAAGTCTGGAGCTGAAATAGATAATAGATAGAAGCCGTTGGTCACCTTCTTAGTCCTGTTATTCAATTTCGATCTTGGGAGCCTAAGAAATGGTAAACAAATTGCAGGCAAGTTCAAAAGTACCTCTTTTTTTTGAAAACACACTATTCATGGCAAAATAACAAACAAATAAAACCCTTGCAGTTTTCATTTAAATAACTTGATAGTTGAATGCTCGTTCAAACACTATAACCAATATACCGTTGCTCTGTTCTTGAGGAGAAAAACAACAACAATGCTTATCTTTAGCCATCAGAAGTTCTAGGTATGGAAAATCATTATAACCTCACTTACTTATAGTGGGCTTGGGGAATAGGCGGGCAGAAATGCATTTTAACAAGGCCCGGCTGGTGACTGCACTCTGTGCTAAGAGGTAATCAGGGGCAGCATTGCCTGGCAATTTGCCTCGCTGTGGTGGGCAATCAATCGCATAGAGAGGGCAAGGAAATGATTCAGCCACGGCAATGAGAGGGCGAGAGAGAGAGACAAAGAGAGCAAGAGAGAGAGAGAGAGAGAGAGAGAAGGAGGGAGAGAGGGAGGGGATGAGAGAGAGAGAGATAGAGAGAAAGAGAATGGAGAGAGAAGGAGGGAGAGAGGGAGGGAGAGAAAGAGGGGGGGGAGAGAGAGGGGGAGAGATGGAGAGATTGAGACAAACAGAGAGAGAGAGAGAGAGAGGAGGGAGAGAGGGAGAGAGAGAGGGGATGAGAGAGAGAGAGGGGAGAGATGAGAGAGAGAAAGAGAATGGGAGAGAGAAGGAGGGAGAGAGGAAGGGAGAGAAAGAGGGGGGGAGAGAGAGAGAGAGAATGGGAGCGGAAGAAGAGAGAGAATGATAGAGGAAGAACAAGGGAGCAAGGCACACCACTGGTTCCAGTCTACACTTGGAGTACCCCTCTGCGGCTCGGGCAGGTGCTGGTGAATACAGGAAGGAGTTGATTAGAACTTGCTAGATTTGATGCAATCACCCGCCATGATCAAGTTGTACAACACCAATTATGTCCCGATGGCTGGCACGGGTTCAAGGCAAAAGTGCTCTGCCCTGCGAGGGGCTATTCAGTTCAGCGTGAGGCTGTTATAACCGGAACTCAGTTTGAGCTGCATTGCCTTTTACTGTCAACCCTATGCGGGAATTGAATGTTACTGCATGTTCCCTGCTCTATCATTTCAGGAGCACTTAAAGAGAGAGAGACAGGAATGAAATGTGAATGACTTTGTGTTCGCAGTGGTTTTCGTTGTGTAGGGGACACGACTTGTATAGCTCTAATTGCTGTGTACCTTTTGAAAGCTTTGTTATTCAAGAAAAGCACACGCTCGGGCTGATGACAAAGTGGCTCCATGCATGTTCCTCCCCTGACCGAGTCCTTTCACTGCTAGCGCACTGTCTCGACAGGGGGGCTCAGACATTTGCCATTAACATGCTGAGTTGCAACATGTCGGGTGGTCATGTAATGTCCAGAGCCTTGTTATGAAGCCAGCGGTTGCGGGTCATGGAGCCCAGGAAGCCCCTCCGCATGGGTCTGCCTCTTAAGCCACCTAGCCAGGCCAGTGCAACAACGCGCTGGTCCACCTCTGCACGACTCTTCTCCTTTGGTGCATGTCAGGTAATCCTGGCTGCTCTTTCCCCCACTCATCACCCTCCCTCCCTCCCTCCCTCCCTCCCTCCCTCCCTCCCTCCATCCTTCTCCTTTCCGCATCCCTTCTATCCCCCACACCACCACCCCCCCCCCCCACTACCCCGATGCGGGCCGGACAGTCAACGGCGCTGGTCACGTGGACGACGTGGTCGTCCTGCAGTGCCGTGTGTGGGCGGGGCTGCAGAAGAGGAGTCGCAGCTGCACCAATCCACGCCGCTGAACGGAGGCACGTCCTGCGAGGGGCAGAACGTCCAGAAAAGTGCCTGCGTGGCCACCTGTCCAGGTAACAGCCCGACCGGGGCGCCACCCGCTGCAACGTTACCGTACCGTACCCGTACGCCGTAGCGCTTTCTTGGCTTCCAGTGGCTTCTTCTTTTTGCCGCTTTGTCTGCATCTCGCGGCGGACAACCGCCGTCCAATGTTTGATTCATTGTTTTTGTATCGTTTTGGCTGCTGCGTTTTTTTGCATCTGTTGCGTAGAGGTGGTTTTTGTGTGTTTGGTGTGCATCTGTGGTTTCCCCCCTACGATTCCAGTACACCATTTTGGTTCATTTTTTCTTTTTTTTTGCTGATGTACACGCCTTTGCCCGCTGCACTGTAAGACTGCGAGCCATCGCCGTTCTCCCCCGCATCTCCTCAGGCAGACGTGGTCCGAACCGCTGCACTGAATCCAAGCACCCTAATACGTCTGTGATGGTCTGGGGCTCGACCCATGTAGTAAATTTGTGGGCGATAAAAAAAAAAAAAAAAAGCTGAATTGCAGCAGCAGCAGCCTGTGAGCTATGTTTACGTGTTAGGAGTTAAGGCGCGTTTGATTTGCCTGCCTGCTCCTCCCCTGTGGGGGTGTGTTGGCGAGGCAGAGAGCGTCATGGCTGATGCTGAGCACTTCATATCGATCCCTGGCAGTCTGAAATGGAAGTTAGGCTCGCTTCATTTGCAGGGGCCCGGTTTGGACCCCCTTGACAGAGGGGAGAGAGAGAGCTGACAGAGAAACGAGAAGGGGGGAGAGAGAGAGAGAGAGAGAGGGAGGGAGAGAGAGAAAAAACAAAGGCAAACAATACAAAATAAAGACAGGGATGAAATAACACCGCCTAAGAGGCAGCCCAGCGGAAAGACCAAGAGGAGAGAAAAATAACCAAAGTTAAAAGTATCTCGAAAAACATTACAGAGGGGGCTGCGGACTGTTTGCACAACCAGTGTGTGTGCCAGTGCCGCGGGCGGTTGGATGTGTTTGGTGGGCATTGCATGCGTAATGCAGTCGTGCTGACCGCAGGAGAAATCGCTCTCTTACGCTCAGTAAATGGCAGGAGGAGGGGAACCCAACACCTTTGGCACCGGGGGCCGCTCCTGCCTGTCCAGAGCGGAGGTTATCTCCTGCACAGCCCAGCCCGGGGTGTCCGCTTACACATCTCCCATGTAAAGACATCACTCGCCGCCACTCGCCGGTATAAGTAACAACCCCCCCCCCCCCGCCCCACCCCCCTCTCTCTCTCTCTGCAAGACAATAAGATGTGCGTGCGTGTGCGTGCGCGTGCGTGTGTGTGTGTGTGTGTGGTGCGTGGCTGGCTGGCCACGCCGCCAGGAGTCAATTCCGGGGATTTGGATTTATCAACCCCGGAGCAATGGGCAATGAAATTATTAAGGGGTGCCCAGGGACGCCCCGGCCCGGCTCGCTGGAGGGAGCGCCCACTGCAGGCTCCGACCTCCAGCAGCAGCTTATAGAGATGAATGTCAGCGTAGAGGCCGCCCCCACCGCCCCACCGCCCCACCGCCCCACCCCCCCACCATCCCCACTCCTACTACCTAGCCCACCTCACTACCCACCCGCCCCTCCCCTCTCCCAAGGGGTGGGTTTGTAATTTCAGCCCTTGGTGTGCTGCGACGGAGATTGCACGGGGGCCCTGTGAGCCCGGGGAACGGGGACCGGGGACCGGGGATGGGAACGGATCGGGGAGGGGTGGGGGGGCCCTTTGCTTCCCACCCTGGTTCCGTTGTTTGGACGAGAGCTCTGGCCGGCGTGTGGCGTGGCATCGGGGCCGTCTCACGCGTCTCGTCCGTCCGTCCGTCCGTCCGTCCCCATCGCCGTCCCGTCCTTTTGTTAGGTAACAGAAGGCACTCCCTCCGCCCCGCACCCCCCCCACACCTTTTCTCCGTCACCTGTTCTTTTTTTGTCACCTTGTGACAGCCCACAGGTCTGCAGAGACAGCTCCAGCTGTCTCGCCTGACGGGAGAGAGAGAGAGTCGCTGTCAGAAGACTGCGGTCCCCACCGTCCCACCCTTCACCCTTCCCCCTTCCCCCTTCCCCCCCCCCTCCTAGGATGGGGCTGTTGTCTCTAATCAGTAGCGGCACCGCGGCCGGGGGCCTGCCCTCACCGGAACACCGCCGGAGACATCCCCCGCCCTCATCAACCCCCCCCATCCCCCGCTCCCACCCCTAACCCTTCTCCCACACACCCGCCCCGCTAAGATGAAGCGACCGTTCCTTTCCATTCTGCTTTCCTTCATTTGTCATGTGCCGCGGCCACAGAGCCAGCCACCCCCCCCCCCCCCCCCGCCCCCCCCCACCCACCCCTGCGCCCTGCATGCTCCATATTCAGCACACGACTAATATGGGAGCGTATGAATCGTGATGATCCGGATGGATGAATGCAAGCGTGGATCAGTTGGTGGAGGTGGTGGTGGCAGGGGGGGGGGGCGTGGGCGGGGGTGGCTGTGTCTGTCACGCGGGACTCATGTGAAAGCGAGCCCCCCCCCCCCCCCCCCCCCCCCCGGCCCACAGCGGTCTCACGTATGCAGGTCTGTGCAGACTCGGAGCTAACTTTAATTAGTGTTGGCGCGTAGGCCTGCACTTCCTTTTTCATTTGGGGCAGGGGGGGGGGGTGCAGACAGTGATTTCAGACCATTACGTGGAGAGAGCAGAGACATGGGGGAGAAGCTTAAGAGCAGAATGAGGTACACAGTGGGAAAGGGGGGGGGGGGGTGTACTGTAAGAGTGCGGATGGATCATGTTATTCACTGAGACTCATCTGACATGGATTTCGGAGGTTGTCGTCTTTTTTGTTTTGCAGGTTCCACTTGTCGAGGTGCTCCGTCTTCTGTTTTGTTATTCCGTCGGCGCTGATGCTTTTTTTTTTTTTTTTTTCAGCTCCACAATTAAATGCAGGTCTGGTTTTCCAGAGCTAATTTTTCCAGATTCTTTGTTGATCTTTATTTAGCCATCGCAGAGTCTAGCTGTTTTTCGGAGCTCTGATCTTTTGTGAAAGAGGTTACGGCCGAGGAGATAACAGGAGATGCAGAATCTCATTAATACCTTGGTTGCCGGCTGTGTCGGTTTTGGTCAAAAACACATCGACGTCTTCTCAGATTTGCCCTCTCCAGCCTTCAGGGAGCCGGAGACACTGTCTCACGGAGTGGAAAAAAAAAAATGGAAGTGGAAACAAATACATTTCGATTCGGAACGTCAAACAAACCAAGACATCGCCCGATGAATCGTCTCATCTCTGTTCGTACATTTCTCTGCTCCTCTAGCTCGGCAGCACACCAGCTACAGCCAACGCTCATTACCGAGGTGGCCATTACAGTTCATCCCAACTAGTAAGCCAACCGTTTTCACAGAGTGATGTTCCTTCCAACAGGACAGAAAGTGATCATTTGCGCAGCATATTTAGTCTTTGAAGTGTTTAATGAGTGAGGTGTGGACCGTCTGCTGCAGGAGGGGCAGGGCGTCCGTGGAGATGACGGCGGAGGAGCAGAGTGACGCTAAAGGCCCTGGGCCCGTTCTGCAGCACAGTATACTGTCTGTCACACTCTCTCCTCTCGTCTCTCTCCTCCCCCGAGCCCCTCTCTCTTTATATGTTTCTGACTCTTTCCCCTCTCTTTGTGCCCTTTTTGTCTCTCCTCAGTTATTTATTTCTTTCTCTTTTGCGCCCTCTATCTCTCTGAATCTCTCTCGCTCTCTGACACTGTCCCCCTCTTTCTCTCTTTCTATCTCTCTCCCTTTGTGTTCTCTTTGTGTCTTCTCTGTGTCTCTCTATCGCTCTCTTATTCTCTCTATCTATCTCAGACCCCCTCCTCTCTCTCTCTCTCTCTCTCTCTCTCTCTCTCTCTCTCTCTCTCTCTCTCTCTCTCTCTCTCTCTCTCTCTCTGTGCCCTCTTGTCTTCGCTCTGACTGTTCCCGGAAACATCCCCTATAATGAACGGCCCTGCCCCCCTCTCCCTGTCTGTTCATTGACTTCACCGCTGCATTGACTTGTGGTCAGGGCCAGGCAGGGTGTAGTCTTGATAAAATGTCAGACAGGGCAAATGTTCGGCTCACACCAGCCGTTACCGCGAAAGAGGCGCAGGGCAATTCGAGCCGGAGAGGAAGCATGTCCTCATGTATTAATGCTATTTGTGAGGTTCGCATTTTATTTATAGATTTTCTTTGTTGAACAACATGACACCTGCGCACGCCTATGACTGCACACCGCCGCATTGTCTCTAAAAAGAGAGAGCCAAACTTGAATAATTTAAGACGTGTACTCAACCCCTAGGCTGGCCGGGGGAAGTGGCATAGCGGGAGGAGAAATAACATAACAGACTGGAACAAGGGCCAGGGGTGGGGGGGGGGGGGGGGGGGCTGCTTGTCTAGGCTTATGTGTGAACGGCGCGTGTTGGGGTTCTTCCTAAGAAAACGCACATTAACTCTGGTAAAGTGTCAGTGAACCCACTGTTTCAACTGCAATTTCGAACGCTTGTGTGTGGAGTTTGTGTAAGGAGAGGGGCGTGTTACGATCCGCGGCAACGCGCGTGTGATGTGCGTGAGCGTTACAGTCAGCCACATTGGATATATGAAACGTTGCCACACACCGTAGCGGTGTACTATACGCGTCCGGGAGGCAATAACCCTCTCCCCGAAAGCAATCAGCAAAATCAACAGCATCTCCAGCAGGAGCTCCACACATCCGCACATACCGTGGCGTTATAGATACGTGTCCAGGATGCCTAACCCGCTCCAGGACGCCGCAGTCCACCACCGCCACCCAGGCAGAGCTCCGCACATCCTCCCACAAAGTGTCCCTCGGTCGTGGCTTTCGACGAGCACACAAACAGGCACCTGCGCCTCCATCGCTCACAGGCCGCGTTACCTGTGTCGGGGTGCAGAGTGTTTTGGGGAGACCGGCTCTCTTGAAGGGGTGCTCTACCCTTGACTGGTTGATCTCTTCCCCCCCCCTGTAGGGGAGTACTCTACCTTTGTATGATTGAGCTCTTCCTCTTGTCAGGGGTACTCTACCCTAATACGGATGAGTGCTTCCTCTTGTCAGGGGTACTCTACCCTAATACTGTTGAGTGGCTGCTCTTGTAGTGGGGGCCGCCGGCTAATTCTCCCAGGTCAGTGTTTCTGTGAAAGGCCATTATTGCGGCGAGCAGCATCGACCGCGCGCCACCCGCGCGCCCACAGGACAGTGGGAGTGGAGACGGGGGCCCGCTGACATCCGACATAATTGTCCACCTCCCCCTCGCTAACTCCTCTCGGGAGGAGTCTGGAGTCCCCCCCCCCCCCCCCCCCCCGCGGGGGTCCAATGATCTCGGAGCCTGTGTCTGTCGGCCCGGGCCCCATTGTCAAGTGTGAACAGCGAAGGCTTTTTTTTTTTTTTTTTGTCGAAATGGGGCTCCCCGCCATAAGGAGCGGCGGGGGGGCCTCTTTTCTTCTCCTCTTGTCAACATGTCCAAATAGTCGCGCGGCGCTGCGCTATTGTGGCCCCCCCCCCCCCCCCCGGGACCCCGGCTCTAACCCTCAGCCCGTTGCGAGGCCTGATTGAAAATCTGAAATGGACGGCGGCGACAGCCACTCTTTAGCACGGGGGGGGTTTTGTTAAGGAGCCGCGGTGGGCAACGACAGCCTTCAGTCCATTTCTATTCCTCCTGCCCCTGCACGCCTGTGACTCCACGTGGCGGAGGAATAAGGAGGAAAGCGAGTGGTTTTTCGTTATCGGGCCTTTCGAATTTTTGACAAGAGGGAGAAATATTTTTTTTTAAATAGCCCCGACGGGCTATTGATTGACTTTGATTCGTCCAAGGTGAAACAAGGAGGATGTGTGTGTGTTTGTATTGGTGTCGGAGCTCCTCCTCTGATCATGCGTTAAGCCCGACATCACAGAGGGAGTCCATCAAACGCTTGCTTCTGCAAGTACAGCTAACATCAGTCGTCTGGCTTTTAGGTTCCTTTTTCTTTTTTTCTGTTCCATCTGCTCTGCATAACAGCGGGCCCTATCTTGTTTTTCCCTCACCCCGCAGCCCTCCACCGCCCCCCCCCCCCCCCCCCCCCGTTTGTCTCGTCCGCCAGCAATGCAATTTGCTCGGCCATTAGTCTTGCGTTGAGTAAGGAGGAGTTGAATTCATCACCTCGTACCGGGCAGATGTTGATCGGGTCTCTCTCTTTATTTTCCAAGCGGTGTGGGTAAACCGAGGGGGGCACATAACATATTCATTACGATGTAATTCTGTATTCAATCATACTCATCCGCAGCCCAGATAATAAGCCCACTGGTCCAGGGATAAGTCCACTCAATGCCAAACAAGGACAATTATCTGATTGGTGCTGAACCCGCTGCCAAATACAACTGACTGCAGAGACCCCAGCTGGGTCACTGCACGTTGTGTTTGTGGATTTTGTGTGTGTGTGTGTGTGTGTGTGTGTGTGTGTGTGTGTCATTTAAGTGTCAATGACATGAGGTTCGGTGTCAAGCACCGAACCTGGGGCGACAGAGCCTTCTCTGTTGCTGCCCCCTCCCTCTGGAACTCTCTCCCCACACAAATCCGCGACTGCACCGACCTCTCAAATTTCAAATCTCTGACAAAAACTCACCTTTTTAAAATTGCTTTTAATGTTTAGCTTAGTCTAATGTGTTTTTAGTGTTTTCTTTTTTTTTTACCATTTGATGTTGTTTTTACTGCTTTTATGATGTATTGTAAAGTGTCTTTGAGTATTTAGAAAAGCGCTTTAAATAAAATGTATTATTATTATTATTATTATTATTAAGCACATGAACGCACACACCCATGCCTACCTGCATCTCAAACGCTAACAAACATTAACAAACACACAGACAAACACACACACGCGCACACGCACAAGCACACAGATCAGCTGATTGCAGAGCAGACACATCTGTATGCCGCTATAGGACTGAGCTGTTATTTACACACACATACACTCTAACACACACACACACACACACACACACACACACACACACACGCATACAAGTTCTCACCTGTAGCATACCATACAGTGTTATTCTCTTTTTAATGTTCTCCGTGGCTGTTCAGCCCCTCTGAGGGGCTATCTCTGGAAACCAATAACATCATTATTCGCTTCCACTATAGTATAATGGCCGTCGCACTTTGAATAATAGCGGGCTGTGGCGCCCATGTTTTATTAACTAGAGCCGGGGCATAGCGTTGGGTCAGATCCCTGCTCCTGAGGGTCACACCCCGCCCCCCACCTCTGACCGGCTACATTAATGAGCTCCATCGCTCCCACACTATAGGTCAACCCTGTGTGTGTGTGTGTGTGTGTGTGTGTGTGTGTGTGTGTGTGTGTGTGTGTGTGTGTGTGTGTGTGTGTGTGTGTGTGTGTGTGTGTGTGTGTGTGTGTGTGTGTGTGTGTGTGTGCGCCTCTATATTAGCAGGCGGGGGGGGCATGAGGAAATGTATATCTGTGTGGATGTGCAATGCATCTGTTGGAGTGTGTGTGAGCGTGGGTGGGTTGGTGTTAGGGGTAGGGGTGGGGTTATTTCGTGAGATTGTCATCTGATTACCTCCACATTTTCATTTGGGAGAGAGAGAGTAAGAAAGAGAGGGAAGAGAGATAGAAAGAGAGTAAGAGATAGAGCAAGAGAGAGAGTGAGTGCAAAAGAGAGCATGTGCGAGACAGGTAGAGATAGTGAAGGAGAGAGAGAGATAGTGAGAGAGAGGGAGAGAGATGGAGTGAGGGAGAGGGAGAGAGAGAGTGAGGGAGAGATGGAGTGAGAGATGGAGTGAGTGCAAGGGAGAGAGACAGAGAGAGAGAGGGAGCGCGTAAGAGATAGAGCGTGTAAGAGAGAGAGAGAGAGAGAGAGAGGTAAAGAGAGCGAGATAGAGAGAATGGAGGTCTTTCCCATGAGAGCTCATTACTGCTCCTTTTCCCATTAGCCCTGTAGTCACCTTCCCCAGGCCCTCCGCTGTGTCACCCTCAATATCACTCCCGGCCACCTCGGCCTCCATCCCCGGTCGCAACGCCAAATTACCTGAACCTTTTGCAAAATGGCCTCTCTCCGGCTCTGCGTGAGCTAAAGTGGCTGATATATGTTGTAGCCCGGGTAACCTCACAACCATAGCTAACCTTTTTCCCCGGGCTTGATTCTGTTTGCTCGCCGATGGCCGCGTGTGTGTTCACATTCGTGCCTCTCTGGGTTTCTGTGTGGATACCCGGGCCCGGGGGAGACGATATAATGCATGTATATTTATACGTGTATGTATATATTTAGGATAGATATACTATGCTGTGCTCACTGCAACCCATCCGCAATGCAAAGTCAGCTGCTGTGAAAGCAGAACATGATGGGCCGCAATTCACTTTTCTCTTTAGCATTGAATGAATGGTACACATTTATGTCAGTGTATATTTTAACTGTGTGTGTGTGTGTGTGTGTGTGTGTGTGTGTGTGTGTGTGTGCCCTTTTGTTTTTGTGCATGCTCTTGTTATTTTGTGTGTGTGTGTGTGCCCTTTTGTGTTTGTGCATGCCATTGTGTTTTTCACGTATGTGTGTGTGCGGGTAAATGTGTGATTGTTTGTGTGCACACATATAGACAGACAAACACACACACACACACACACAGACACAGACACGTACATGCTGTGTCATGCAACAGGGAGCAGATTTCCCTTGGGCCAAATATCTAGCCCTGTGCAGAAGAAGTGTGCAGACAGCTGGGCTTGTGCGTGCGTGCGTGCGTGCGTGTGCGTGCGTGTGTGTGTGTGTGTGTGTGTGCGCACATGGCGCGGGCACCCAAGTCAGCAGCCACATACTGTGGCGTTTCGGCTCCATTGAATAACCCATCTGATTTCTATGATGGCGGGAGAGCCAACAATGAAAGAGCCTCACTGCAGACAATCTGTCCGTGCCTTTGGTTTCCCGGCGTGCTCTGTGGGTTTGTGTACGTGCTCTCGTGGATTTGCATGTCTTCTTTAGTTTCCCCCCACAGGTTCCAATTTTAGGCAAGATGGATTTGCACAGGATGGCAACTCATGCTTGACGCTGTTCGCCCCCATGCAAATACCCCGGCCTGCTCTTAAATTACTGTTGCATCTGGACCTTTGATGGAGTTACATATGAGTAGCAAAGTCTGCTTGCCATGTTTCCAATCAGCAGGCCTTGTTTGCCTGCGTGTATTTGCATGGGTGTATGGTATAGTGTGTGTTTGTGTGTGTGTGTGTGTGTGTGTCTATGAGTGTGTTTGCATGTGGGCTGCTCCTCTTACCAACCCCGCGCTTTCCGTCCTCTGTGGTTCCAGTAGACGGAGGCTGGAGTGAGTGGAGCAAGTGGTCGTCGTGCGGGGCCGACTGCGCCATGTGGCGGAGCCGGGAGTGCACCCAGCCCGCCCCTAGCACCGGGGGCAAGGACTGCCAGGGGGTGGACCTCCAGTCCCTCAACTGCACCAGCCAGGAGTGTCCACAGAGTGAGTTCCCTTCTATCCACTGAGCGCAACTCCAACCCCTCAGCACTGAGCATTTCTATGCTGTTAATGTTGGATTGTAGCACATTCACGTGGAACTGTTAAATGGCATTGAATATTGGATGATTATCCACACCATTTGAATGATATTGACTAATCAGGATCTATTTATAGGATCTATTAACAGGATATATTAACAGGATCTATTAACGTGAGCTATTAATAGGAGCTATTAACAGTATTAACAGTATAGATTAAAAGGATCTATTATCAGGATATATTACCTGGATCTATTAACAGGATCTATTAACAGGATCTATTATCAGGATCTATTAACAGAATTGAATAACTGCCACCACCTGTTAATAGATGCAGTTGATAGGAAACACAATGGATGAAATCTCCTCCCTTTTGTTCGGATTAGAACCATAACCTTCGGGCAGATTGAGGTCTCGCCACACGCTAAGGTCAAACCAGCGGCGCAGGAAGCGGCCGCGCCTCACGCCTGCCAAGTCGACGTGGCTTCCTCTTTCTTCTTTGTTCTCTTCCTCTCTTCCCCCCCCCCCCCCCGTGTGCACAGCTTATCACTTCCATGTACGCGGCGCTTGATGTAGTTCCGACTGTACGCCCCGCCCCCCCCCCCCCCCCCCCCACAACCATGTGTGAGTTAGACAACCGCAACCACCGGCCGCCGCCATCTGCCGTTGGCAGCGTCCTCGCCACGCGGCCACACGGCGATGGGATTAGCTCGGGCGGGGCGGAGCCTAAGTATCGCCGCGGCCCCCGACGGGCATCAAATGGACCCCCTCCCGTCGCTCTGTACGGAGATCAAAGATGGGGATAACGTCCCCCCCCGCCAGTGGGGGATTGGTGCTTCCTCGGGTGGCTGGGGGGAGGAGACGGTATTAATAGTTTCCCGTTCTTGGCCTATTTGCATGGTAAGCAGCGCGTTGACTCTGGGCGGGGAGGGGCGGGGCGTCGCCGCGAGACGCCGCGGGGGCCACCGAGTTAATAAAGTGAATTAGGAATAATCACCGCTGATTGATATCGTTGGATATGAGTCGTGCGATGTGGGAGGTGTCGACTCGGGACTCGGGGTTTTGTTTGCTCGTCTGTAAACATATGGCGGGCGTCGGTACAGTGTGTCCGCGTAATGTCTCGTTATGCAAATGCCCGTTAAGGCGTGGGTTCGTGTGGTGTGTGTGTGCGTGTGTGTGTGGGTGTGTGGGTGTGATTTTGTGCGTTCAGTGTGTGTGTTTGATTCTCTATCTGGCTGTGATCAAAGGTCATCAACTCCTTCTCCTCCCTGATGAGGCAAGTCGTATGAATCAAATAAGGCGTCATACCCATATTCACACACACGCACACACACACACACACACGTACACACACACACACACACACACACACACTCACACCCCGAGCACACAAAGTCACTCCAAATATAAACTGACAAAGCAGAGCAGAATGCTGCCCACTAAAGAACGTTCCTCCCAATCTGTTCCACCGCAGATGTGTTCCAACAGACAAGCGCTCGGCAGAAACTATCAGAATAAGCACGGGAGGCGGGGGGGGGGGGGGGGGGGGGAGAGGATGCTTTTGGCTTGTCAGCAACTCACACGCTCCAACCATGTCTGCAGGCTATTAGGAGGAGCGACGGAGGGGAAGAAACGTCCTTCACCGGGGGAAACAAAAGGTATCATCCCGTGGCCGGCTCTGCGTCGACGCGAAAAAGGAGTCAGTTGGGGCGGAGGGGGGGGGGGGGGGGGAGTTCTTCACGTCTTTCGTGTTTTTCGTGTGTCTTCTGTCGGAGCACCTAACCGCAAAGAAAATGCTCTAATCTTCCTCATTAGGCGGGCACGCCTGTTGTTCTTTTTTGAGGGGGTGGGGGGGGGGGGGGGGGCGGGGCGAGGGGATCGCTCACACGCTCGTCGGGAAAACATCTGCGCCGGTGAGCGTAGCGTTACGGCGGCAGCAGTGGAAACACAAACACGCTCGGCCCGCGCTGCGGTATCGTTTTCACGAGGCCTGGGATAAAAAAAACAATGCGAAACAATAAAAGGCACTCGGACCGCGCACAATGAGGCCTCGCACTGGGACTCGGTGCATGGGAATTAATATGTCGGTTGGCGCCACGCCAGCAGCGAGATGGAAGCCAGGTGTCAGAGGGCACAGAGAGGATGGTGACGGCCAACGCCAAAAAAAAAAAAAAAGAATAACAACCCGTGTTTACCCAACGGCCTCGAATTAAAACGACACCGGAACAATAATTTGGCTTAATTTGTGGTAATAGGGATAATGAGCCTTTATTTGCGGCCACTTCTTGATTTGTTTGGGGGGAGGGAGGGTGGGGGGGGGGGGGATTAACAATGAGGGCACTCTGTATAAATACCCTCTTAGATAATTAATCTGTCATAGGTCTGGTGTTCGTTGTGTGTCCTGTGTAGATTTTGTGAAGCTAATTCCGTGGCTAAATGTGGCCGACTATTTAGCTCATGGATTTTTTTTTTGTTGCCCATGTGGCCTCTCCGGTTGGCGCCGGGGCGGACTGTGTGAGAGCCTTCATCCCGGGCCATATTTCACCGCGGCGTGCAGAGGGACGGAACGACTGTATTGTGGCGATAGCAACGGCCACGTTGGCTTTGAGAGTTTTAGTAGCCATATTTCCCTGACCCTAAGAACTCCCGTGTTATTCATCTCGGCGCGAGTGACTGCGACTGGCCATGGGATGAAATATATTCTGAGCTCGCTCTTGATAAATAACCCAGGGGGAGAGGCGCAGGAGGCTGCAAAGCGTTTTTATTTATCAACGCAGGAGGGAGGAGAGGAAAGGGCGGTAGGTATGGCAGCTGGAGGACTATCAGCCGGCCGGGTGGGGCCGGTTATTTGGCCAGACTGCAAAAAAGGCGACGAGGCCTGTGAAAACTTCTAAACCGAAAACGTCCACGAGGGGGAGGAGCGGCGACGGTCCGTACATGTCAATCTCACAGTGTATGGAGAGACACCTCCCCCTCTGACCACTGTGGCCTGAGGCGAGGCCCCCCCCCCCCCCCCAACTTCAACCGAAAGGCACCGAGACGGGGGGAGGGATGGAGGGAGGGGGGGAGGGGGAGACGGTGAAGATTGTCCCGGGGTCAGGCCCAAGAGCACGGGCGTCAGAGCCAGAGTTTATCTTCAAGAATCCTGTCAATCTGGGGAGAGAGGTCACACGGAGAGAGGGGACAATCAAAAGTTCTTTGGCTGCCAATTATCTCAAGAGAGACAGATGGAAGCGAGCGCGAGACTCAAAGAGAAAAAGGCTCAGAGAGAAAGGAGCGTCTCGGAGAAAGAAAGAGATAAAGGAGGTAAAGGATTGGAAGCATCAGAGGGGGAAATAAGGAAGAAGAGTGCGTCGGTCCAATTTGGAAAGAAAAAGAAAAAAAGAAGAGAAAAATCTGATTAGCCGTGTCAATTAAAGTGTGATGGGCGTCCGCAGAATGATTGGCTCTCGTGAAAATCGATGTGGGCGCAGGAGGAGTTCCGTCGCTGGGCCGGTCAGGGGCTGTAGTTAGCGGCGCGGGGTCGTTCTGCTTCACACCTAGCGGGTCAGATAAAGACCCCACTCAGCGATCCTCCGATAAGCTCCAAAATGGAACGGACACAACAAACCTGGAGTGACAGTCAAAGAAACTTTAAAGATAAAAATGTACTCGGGAAGAAAAGCGCAAAGAACAAACAAATGTCGTGGACCTTAGAACGTGTGTGCGCGTGTGTGCGTGCATGCATTTGTATGTGGGCGCGCGCACATATATGCGTCTCTATGGTCGCCTGTGTGTTATGGCGAGGGAGGTATTCAGAAAGAGAGAGCGGTCTGTTGACGGTCAGCATTGTGGATGGTGTCGGGACTAGAGAGACACCGGTAGGCTGGGCGGGGTCTCCCATGTGGAGGTCATGCTCCACATGCGCCCTCACGTTGCCCGCGGAGAACGCACATCAAGCGCCAGATTCGCGGCCGTGGATCCATCCAATCCGGGGGGGGGGGTGCCCTCGTTTCCTGTCTACCTGCTCTGGGCTGTTGTTGTTCTTCCTCCGTCTCGAGCCAAAGAGCAAATCACCGCAGTCGGCGTCGGTGGGAGGACGAGCAGCGCTGCTGCCGCCGCTCTGGCCTCGAGCCCCTCGCATACAGTCGGACCAGAGGAGGAGCGGCACGAAAAAAACAGCTGCCTGGGAGTCTGCTGTGAGTGGTTTAGAAGCGGCAAGGACGGTCCTCCGTCAAGCACGTCTATCCACCATCCCTAGCCGCCATCCCCGGATGCATGTGGAGGAGGAGGAGGAAATAAACAGCACAGCGACGGCGGCGGGAACCTGCCATGCGCCATAAGGCGCTTCATAAGCATAAAGATCCTCTCGCACATAAATATCACAGGCTGCATCTGCAGCCAGCCAACCATCCAGTCATTCGCAATTGATTACATGTGGAGCACCGTGGCGTTGTGAAGGTCCTGCTAAGCGCCTGCCGGCCCCCTTATCCCGCTCCTTGAGGTATCAGATGGTACTGAGATAATCACCCGTGAAATAGATTCTGGCATTTCCTTTTTAAGAGCTGCTGTATGTGAGGCGCGTTTTGTCCACCTAAATGGATTTCTCAAAGGGAAGGAATGGGGCAAAACAGACAGCAAGGATAAATGGTCCAAAAAAAAGGGGGATTGAGATGAGGGGCGCGAGAGATAGACGTTTCTTTTCTCCCTTTCTTCTCCCTCGCACAACCGCGGCGCTTCAGCTAATTAAAGTGTGCTACTCCAAAGTCACAGATTTATTAACACCAATTAAAACCAGTCAAGATGGTGTTTCCGAGGTAAGACACCGCTATTCTATTGCAGCAACAGGATTTTCACAGTGGCAGAACCTCTTTTAATAGAAAAAGCCAGTGTACGGCCAAATTAATTTCAATTTCGGCACAGAACGCACAAAACTTTGGCAGGGGTGCGGAACATTTGCTGGAAGGGATCAGATCATCCCCGAAACACAGAGTGTGCCTTCCAGCAATACGGCATGTGGTATTGTACATCAGCATATCTACGCACACAACCGACCGGCAGTCGCTAAACCGTTAGCCTAGCTGGCTAGCGTACGCTGGCACACATGCATGGTGTGTGGATGTGTTCTTGGGTGACAGCCCTGCCGATACGCCCCCGCGGCTCCAGGACAATGGCCCTCCACCGAGTCCCTGAGAGCTGTCTCCACCTCCATCACCACATTCCTCCAGTCCACGGTGACAAGCGTAGCAAATCCCATTCTCCTGCATTATACACGCAGATATGCTCACGCACACACACACACACACGCATGCACGCACGCACACACACACACTCTCAATGCAAATGCACCATCACACAGTTATGCACACACACACACACACACACATACAGGCAAACGTACCAACCCACACCGTCATGCACACACACCCACGGACACACTCAAAAGCGAATGCAACAGCACACAGTCATGCACACACACACACACACACATAGGGAAAT